>NC_041398.2:180216772-180580522 GCF_900747795.2 Erpetoichthys calabaricus
AAATCTTTATTACTTAGCACCATCATTAGCTGAATTCTATATATCATAGCAATTAATTAATAATTTCTAACCAATTAAAATAATAATATCTTCTATCATAGCTAATGTTAGAAACTTTTCAAATACTAAAGTCGGAATTGGAGTGTGAATGTTAAGCTTTCTGATGTCAGAGACCATTTTTTCAACAACTCCATAACCCTGTACAGTACAACCAGCAAAGAATAGCATTTAAAGATGTCTCAGCATCAAATACTCAACAATGAAAGCAATTGGGTCTTTACTCTGCACTATTAATCACAGTCACAAATTGATTGTTTAGGGATTGATTCTGCCTTGCACCCTATGCTTGCTGGGTTAGACTCCAGCCCCTGGCAACCCTACTCGGGATTAAGTGGCCTTAGAAAATGGTACGGTATGATTTTTATTTCTAAAGCATTGGTCCTCCCACTTATCCTAGATTCCTGTCATTTGTCCCCGTTGATCTTTCCCAATAAGAGTGTTTATCTTAAATTCCATCATACTGTTTTTCAAACTCATGTCAGCAGATGGAGATTTAATACATCATTCTTAAATATAGTAATAAACTATTTTGTGATCAGTTAACTGCTAAATTAAGGGAATTTTTGGAGATAGTCTAAATGCCAGCTTTTAGAGAACAGCTTTCTTTATCTATCTTCCAAATGCTGAATGCAATCATTTCCTCTCAGTATTTAAATCCAAGAGTGAAGACTTCAATTATTTTAATTAAGATGTCAAACTTTTTGCTAAAATCCTAATGCACAGACTTCCCTCTGTTGTTCATAAAATGATTCAGACTGATCAAATTGGTTTTATATGCTGTTTTGCCTATGTAGTCTTAAAGGCCCCTTCATATGGTTAACACTACAGCATCCTCATTTAATTTTCCCATAGCTTTATTCCCAGTGGATTCTGAAAATGCAGTTGATTGGTAAAACTGGGCATTCCTTTGGCAGGTCCTTGACAAAATGGTATTAAGTGATGGGTTTGTGGGCATGATTAAAACATACTGCATAGTCCACTACTTCAGCTTTGCTCCTCACAAATTCAGACGTATTTTCCAACTTCTTAATTAAGCTGGAGTCTAGGCAGGGCTGTTCTTTCTCCCTTGTTCTCTGCAATTTATCACTTGACCCTTTGACCCACACCATTTATATGTCACAATTACCTACTTCTATTTCATTACTAGGGGGCTCCGCCCCCTGCTCGCTTCGCTCACCAACCCCTGGTGTTGGGTAACCCGAAATACATTGATGTATGTATGAGATATATTGGAGTGTAAAGGTGTAGATGACGAACAAAGGAAGTAAAGAACCCATAGCATGGCACATTAGAAAGATATATTGGAATATTTCTTTATACACAACATTTGTAGTAAAGATGGTGTGTTGTCCTTGAATGAGTTTTCCTTGGTATGGAGTATCTACAACTTTAACTTTAATGTCAGATGAACGCTGAACTCTTGAGAAGGCTACATAAAGTTGTCCATGTCCAAGTACAGGCTCAGAGAGGTATATGCCAACTCTGTCCATGGTTTGTCCTTGGGATTTGTTGATTGTCATGGCAAATGCAGGTTTAATGGGAAATTGGCGTCGTTAAAGTGTAAAAGGTAATTCCAGGTCAGAACTTGTAAGGTCAACTCTAGGAATCAAAACAGTATTGTTAGAATTTGATCCTGTATGTACTTGTATAGACTTAGCTAATGGGTGACTGTTTATGACTTCAGCGACGTTTCTCATTATCAGCTCTGTGTATTGCTTGTTTTCAGGAAGGGTCATTCGTTGATAGATTGCGACATCTGGATCTAACACGTAGATTTGTGCATATTTGCGTTCGTGATTTGGTTCAGGGTGCACTGTTCCAATAATATTTGTCCACATACACGAAAGCATTATGGGCCATTGCCAGCTGTTGGCCTGATATTCACCCCGGTAGATGCAAAAGCAAATGAACTATGACAATGACAGCAAATGATATTCATTAATCCTAATGAATGTTCATTAATAGTGGACTCATTACAGAATGCGTTGTCAGCTAATTGACGGAATTGTTTAGCGGCTGTTTGTCGTTTCTTTCTTTGCCGTTTATCTATTGCCTCTGCTGTTTGAGAGGCGTGTTGTAGGCGCCTACGTTCATTAATTGTATTCAGGCGGGCTCGTTTCTGTATGTCCGTCATGGAGCCGTGCCTGCTTTGCTTGCAGCATTTCAGACGCGCGTTGTAGGCGCCTGCGTTCATTGATTCTATCCAGGCGGGCTTGTTTGTGTATCTCCGTCAGTTGTAGTCTTTCGTTTTGAACCCGTGCCTGCTTTGCTTCCGCAGTTTCAGATGCGCGTTGTAGGCGTCTATGTTCATTGTATTTGTCCATGCGGGCTCGTGTTTGTAGCTCCGTTAGTCGAGCTGTTTGGTTTTGGAGCCGAGACAGTTTTGCTTCCGTGGTTTCAGACGCGCATTGTAGGCGCCCACGTTTAATGATTTTATCCATGCGGGCTCGTTTTTGTAGCTCCGTTAGTTGAGCTGGATCGTTTTGGAGCCGTGACCGTGACTCCATTAGTTATCCGTTGTCTACCGTTAGTAATATGGATAATTGCACTTACTGTTAATATGGAGTGTTTTCTGTGGTTGTACTGTTAATAATGCATCACTGTAATGTGATTCACATATGCTATATGGTTGGGACGTGTGAGGATGCCGAACGTTTAATACGGAGAGTTCGTTTATTCTTATTACCCGGACCATACTGTGTAGTGTGGACGTTTAGTTCAGAAGCGCTTTGTAGGCGCCTGCGCCTTTCGTACTATCTTTGAGGACCTTTGCGGACTCTGTAGTGTCTTCCGTTTGACTCTGGGGTGCAGTGCAGAATTCTCTTTTCTGTGTGGCATTAGTTGAGCTCTTTCGTTTTTGAGGCGTGACTCCTTTGTTAGTTGAGCTCTTTCGTTTTTGAGCCGTGACTCCTTCGTTTGCGGTGGATCAGACTTCGCTTGCGGTTTATGAGACGCGCGCTGTAGGCGCCTGCGCACTATGTCTCCTGCGTCCATCGCCGTGTACCTGGGTCCATGCCTTCCGGTTTACCATTCTCGTTTAGTAATATGGATATAATACTGATTACATAATCTCTCATTATGCTAGTGACATCCTCGTATATGTAGGAATACTCCTATTGATATCCCATCCATTTTAGTCATCTTTAAATCCTCTGAAATTAAGTAAGGATTTCAAATTAATTGATTGAAGTCCTCATTACTACTTAACACCTCTACTCAATCTGCTACTACTAAATGTATTTCCATTACTAACTGGTTGGAGCATTTGGGAATTGACATATCCTACTTTGGACATCTCAGAGTTTTACATTATCCTTGCAAGTGTAAATTCCTAAATTCAGTCATGGTCAAATATCCCAATGTCTTTTCTTTTTAGGCTGGCCACTATAAAGATGAAGATTGTTTCCAGACTCATCTTTGTAAGCTCCATGATAGCCTGTCTCCTCTCCTTCTTATTGGATCAAAGGTTCATTTTCTACTTTCGAATATCATTTGGAATGGCAGAAGACCCAGACTGAAACATACAGTCCTGGACTAGCTTCAAAGTAGATTTATGGGATAGGAATATCCATTATTCTTACCCAAAAGAATTCATCCAAAAATAGGAAGGTTAGAATGCTGACAGGAAGGCAAAATTTGAAAAATGCACCAGACAGAAGAAAGCAAAGATCTGTAAAAGAAACAAAATGTCAGGAATATCCAGCATCAAAAACCAGTAAAGAAAGCTCTTAACTTGAAATGCATATAATGAAAGGCATAAGGCACAATGTTACAGAATCCCATTAAGGGTTTATTTATTTTCCTTTTTTGTGCTTTATCTTAAAAGTATTATTTCTCATGTTTATTGTAAATGTTTATTGTAAATATGTTTACTTGTTAATATTTGTTATGTGTCTTTCAGGTTGTGTTCCCTGATCCCTGTTTTTGTGGGTTTTTATGTCTCTTTTGTCTACATAAAAGTATTTTGTGTGTTTATTGTAATTATTATTTTATGTTTAGATTGTTCCATGTATGTATTATGTTTCTGTGTATAAATGTATATTCTCTTACTTCCCGTGTTTTTTGTAGGTGGTAACCCAAGACGTGGGGCCATCCTGACATCACCACACCCAAGCCCTCCCTCTTGCTATTTAGGTCAGAGCAGAAGGAGAGCACAGGCATAGTGCATTACAGTTGTCTGAAGTTGCAGTAAGTATTGATTTTTTGCTTATAGATTTTCTATTTTTCTGATTATTTTCCACTCTGGATTCTGGTTTCTGATTTTAGATTGTGTTTTGGGATTTGTCCTTTGTAAGGCAATCCCTTTTTGCCTTTTTTGGAGTCTTTAATGTATTTCTGTTTTTCTGAATAAACATTCTCATTCATGAAGATTCCTTTGCGGATTGGTTTCTACAAGGTAAAGGTTTTAACCAATCCCTTTCCCTTGCAGAGCATTTTGATATTTTGGGACATTTATGGTTAATTTTATGGCTTCTGCCCTTTCAGACCTGAATAGGTTGAAACAGGCCATTGGAGCTGGGGTTAAGCCCATTTAGGTAAGACCTTATCCAGTCAGGCAAAGGAAGTCTGACCTGGCTTGTATAGAGTTTTGGAGACACCACATCCTTTATACTATGGGTTTGACTACAATCAACTACAATATTGATTTTGTTTTTTTTATAACTTAGTACCTATGTATTGTGCAATATTCTCTTGTATTCCTTGTGTTTTGTGAGTGGAACCCCAAGAGGTTGGGCCACCCTGACATCATCACTGAAGGACCGCCCTTAGCCTTTGTTTTCAGATGCTGAGAACAGGGGGGTATTTTTCGTTCGTGGATTACTCATTTAGCCGGATGTAATTGTTGACGATTTGGCATGATCCTGGATCTGTCGGTTTTTTGAAACTCTTGCTGGATGTCTTGTCATAGCAGCACATCCAAATCCTCAAACCTGCTCAGAGCAGGTTTGTTCGATGTAAACAAGGGTTAGCTCACACACTTAAACAGTGTCTGTGCATGGAATTCATTCAGTCATGGCTTCGCCGTTCATGAATGAGCGACCAATTGATATCGGTGCGCAAATTATAAGAAGAGAATTTCATATAGAGAGGGTTTTGCGCAATCGACAAAACACTTTATTGCTCCCGGAGGAAATTCTTTTCGAAAGATACCGCTTTAGCTGAGGAGAAATATTGTACCTCAAAGATTTATTAGTACCTTATATTCGAAGTCAAACTAGGCGAAGTCGGGCTCTCACAACCACACAGACAGTATGCATTGCTTTGAGCTTTTTTGCAAGCGGTACTTTTTTATATACTGTAGGCGATGCAGAAAATCTATCTAAAAGTGCAGTTTGCCAGGCAATTTGTAAAGTCTGTTTGGCTCTGAAATATTTCCTTCAGGTTTTCATAGTGTTTCCTGGACACCTGCGTGTGCAGACAATAAAAGAGGCGTTTCATGCCATTGCAGGTAGGTAATACACAGGCTAAAACACCCACAGTTTCATAAAGAATCTCACAATCAGCCTAACATTCTCATTACCCAGGATTTCCAAATGTGATTGGGGCACTGGATTGTACGCAGCCCCGAATAAAGGCCCCATCAGGTCCAAATGAGCCAGAATACATAAACAGAAAAGGCTTCCACAGTATTAACGTGCAGGTAATGTAACTTTTTGTAAGAGTTGAAATTAACCAATAGGCATGTTGACATATAGTAAAATTGTTTGACCTACATGCTATAAATTCTCAGATGATCTGTGATGCATCTTACCTTGTCGAGGCTAAATAGCCAGGGTCTGTTCATGACTCAAGAATTTTTAAGGAGTCGCACCTGTATCGGACATTTGAACAAGGTAATAATCTAATTATAAATCATGGTGATGTGTGTATTGTATTCACAATTTTTACATATTCCACAGGTCATCATGATGGAATCCTGCTTGGGGACAGGGGATATGCCTGTAGGCATTTTCTAATGACCCCGTTTCCTAACCCCAACTATGGGCCACAAACTCGATATAATGCAGCTCTGTCTAGGACAAGGGCACGAATTGAAATGACCTTTGGCTACCTGAAGGAGAGATTTCAATGTCTAAAAAGGCTGAGGGTTGCACCTGACAGAGCATGTGACATAATTGTTTCATGCTCTGTCTCACACAAAATAGCGACCATCAGAAAAGTGAGAGTCCCTGAGGTTTTGGTGCAGCCTGATGATGACCTTGACCCAGTGCACCTTGAGCAAACCAGTGACAGAGCTGCCAGAGACAGAATTGTGGCCCAATATTTTCAATTAAAAAGACAACAGTGGTTTCACACAAAAGTTATTTATTGTATATTACGGCCCTTCAGCCTGTAAGGAGGAGAACATAATTAAGGATACACTCACGCATACACATATACATATGGGAAAGAGATACATTTTGTAACCAATTGTTTTTCTAGTATTTGTATCTGCAACCTCATTTTGGTTGTCCTCAGTTCATGAAGTTCCATGTCCTGCTGTATTTTGATCATTTTTAGTTTTCTGTATGCGATTTTCTGTTGAAGATATCTCTTGTATAGAGCCCTCACATTTTTCTGCAAATAAATACGCAATTACAAATGCCTTTTTTCCTCTATATTGTATACACAGTATATCATTTTGAATCATTTTGTATAAAGTACAACAAATGGCTCAACCAACCTCACCATCTCCTTTTTTTGATGTGGACTTTGTTCCAAAAGGAACATGTGTGCTGGCTACAGGTTCCTGCAAAACAGTTATATCACGATTAGCACATGGGACTGATCAGAGTGGAGTTTGTTCAAACATTATTTGAAAAATTTACCTCTCCTCCTGATGAATAATAGACACAGTGTCTTCATCAAATATTTGACCTTCGTCAATATCTCGTTGGTCAGACACAGGTTCCAGGGATATGACATTCCCTGCAACTGACCCAACAAAAAAGAGGGCTATATGGAACATACCTATGGCACACATTGAAGACAAATAAATGCAATGACCATCCATTACCTGAAATGAAGTGACCGCTGCATCCTGCCACTGGTTCTGAGGAGGAGCTTCCCCCTGGAATGCCCTCAGAAACAGGGCGATGGGCATTTTGCTGGAGAGCCAACTCTTCTGCGGGGGTTAGGTCTGGACTGCGTGGACCGCCACCTGTTTTTTGCTTGTCTGCCTTCTTATTAGCTTTAAAATTAATGTTTTTTTATATTATATATGATTCTTTATGTCAACAATTCTTTAAATGCAATAATCCCTCGCTATATCGCACTTCGCCTTTCGCGGCTTCACTCCATCGCGGATTTTATATGTAAGCATATTTAAATATACATCGCGGATTTTTCGCTGCTTCGCGAGTTTCTGCGGACAATGGGTCTTTTAATTTCTGGTACATGCTTCCTCAGTTGGTTTGCCCAGTTGATTTCATACAAGGGACGCTATTGGCAGATGGCTGAGAAGCTACCCAACTTACTTTTCTCTTTCTCTCTCTTGCGCTTTCTCTGATCCTGACGTAGGGGGATTGAGCAGGGGGGCTGTTCGCACACCTAGACGATACGGACGCTCGTCTAAAAATGCTGAAAGATTATCTTCACGTTGCTATCTTTTGTGCAGCTGCTTCCTGAAACGTCATGCTGCACAGTGCTTCGCATACTTAAAAGCTCGAAGGGCACGTATTGATTTTTGCTTGCTTGTTTTTCTCTGTCTCTCTCTCTCTTTCTGTGCTCTTGAAGGAGGGGGTGTGAGCTGCCGCCTTCAACAGCTTTGTGCCACGGTGCTTCGCATACTTAAAAGCCAAACAGCCCTATTGATTTTCCTCTGCCTTTATGACAGTCTCTGCTCCTGACACCTTTGAAGAGGAAGATATGTTTGCATTCTTTTAATTGTGAGACGGAACTGTCATCTCTGTCTTGTCATGGAGCACAGTTTAAACTTTTGAAAAAGAGACAAATGTTTGTTTGCAGTGTTTGAATAACGTTCCTGTCTCTCTACAACCTCCTGTGTTTCTGCGCAAATCTGTGACCCAAGCATGACAATATAAAAATAACCATATAAACATATGGTTTCTACTTCGCGGATTTTCTTATTTCGCGGGTGGCTCTGGAACAGAACCCCCGCGATGGAGGAGGGATTACTGTAGTTATAGACAAATATTTACCTGTTTGAAGTATATTCTTGTACTTCACTTTAACCTGTTCTCATGTTCTCCTTGTGCTCACGTTTGATCTGGAATTATGACATATTAAATAATAATGAATCTGTCACATAGGAAATGAAACGCTGCATTCAGTAAGTACAATGCACACTACTTACGCATTTAATTTGTCAGCCACTTTTTGCCAGTCATCTTTTCTGGTTTGGGCTGCTTTTGCAGTGTTACCCCTTGTGCATATTAAATCTTGAAATTCTTCATATCCTTCGAGTTAAAGGTCCTGCTCCACTTGTGTGAAAAAATGTGCCCATTCTTTCGTCATTTTGTTGCAGCCTATCAAAGACTTGCTGATCATGTTTTCTAGACTCAATATATATGGGCTTTTCAATCAACACAGGTGCGCGCAATCATCTCGGATGATTGGATCCAGCTAGACTAATCTACTACACAGCTGCGTTTGAAAAACCGACTTATCCCAGATGAGTTTCACCGGCATTAACTCATCCAAGATGAGGCATCTGATCTCGGATGATTTAAGCGACGTACAGAAAATACCCCCCCGGTCCTACAGTGGTTTATTGACATTTGGAGTGTGCTTTGTTTACTGTGAATAATTATTTTTCTAGCTTCCTGAATGACTGCTTTTCTTGTTGAAATTTGCTGTTTTTTGGATTTGGCCTTGTTCACATTGAATTGCTTTTTAGGCAAATTATTTAGTCTTATTTTGTCTGTTTGCTATTTTTGTTAATCTTTAGTGTATATGACTAAATTCTTCTTTTCTAAAGATTCTTTGTGGATTTGATTCTTAAGCAAAATATCTTTTTACATTTTTCATTTTCCTTTTTTCACCTTTTGGAATTTTTCGACAGGCATTTGGATATATTTTGGGATATTTAAAGTTATTTGAACTTTAAAAACCTGTTCCCCAATTTTTGGGGCCTAGACAGGCCTAAAGCATGCCTGTGGAGTTGAAAGGTCAGGCTGCCTTTGGTGAAGCCTTTTCTGAGCATACTAGGGAGGGCCCTGGCCTGTTTATGATGTTCTTTGAGGCCTTGCAACATTTTTTTTGTGTGCTGCCACATTACAACAGAATGATCCACTCCAAAATAAAACTTTAAGGTTAAAAATAGCTCAGTGAAAAACACACTGAATATTTTGCAAAAATGTCCTGGGGAGATGGATGGTATTTTTTGTGATTATTGTACTGCACTCAACATTTACCTCCTCCTTGTTGTTTCTAATTATAAAAAAATTACAAGAGTTCATGACAAACATTTCATCAGAATCCTCCTTTGTGGCCAGAATTTTTTCTTTATTTGGACACAGATGACAATTTTGATGACATTTACGATGAGGTTTAAAGGAGTCAAACCAATATTCAGTACCTTTTGGATTGATAAGAACCTTTAGTCAAATCTTTCCTGATTGCTTAGAAACCCACTGGCGTATTCGGCAGGATACTCTGGCCGTCCGTTGGCAGAAACCTGCCTTTCAAAACAAATTTTGTGGTGGCAGAAAACCCTAAGAAGGTAGCTGTGGAACACACGGAGGTGCAAACACCACCCATGAAAGAGAGCGCTACGACGGTGATGAGTCTCGTCTCTTACTGGTTCATGATGGGGAAAAAATCCAAAAGAAAGAATGAGCGAGCTCCCACAATACAGAAACTCGCAGAAATGTGGCCACCGGAGGACGCTGCGACGCTGTGGTCTTACCTGACGGGTCCTGCGGAAACCAGAGCCGAGATCGACTCAGTGAGAGAACACTGGCTAAGGCAACAAAAAAGCAGTGAAAAGAAGACTGTACTGGAGCCTGAAGCAAACCCTCATATGTCGGAGGTATGTGTCACGACAAAACCCGAGGTGCAAGGAACTGTGTTTTCTTCTTTTACAGAAGCCGAGCGGTTCGGGTTTCTATATGAGACAGACGCATGCCTCATACCTTGGCAAGATGGCCGCGATGACGAGGAGTCTGTGGATGTACAGCTGGGCAGCCTATTCGTGGACGACGATCACATGGACCATCCTGGTGCAGGCTGGGAATGACGTAGGATAAACATGAAGTCACATGATCAGGAAAGGGCATGTTTATTCGCCGACACGCGTCGTGTGACTGCGCGCGATGGGTGCTGGGATACAAAAGGTCAGTTGCGTGATGTCGTCTTTCCCCTGACGACTCCGAGCCCCCTGAAAGTGAAGGGGGAGGCGAGCAGAGCAACGCCATCATTAAGAAAAAGTAAAGAGGAGCGGGAGGTGAGTGAACGGTCTGCCGACAAATTAAAAGAGGCAGATCACAGTCAGCCACTGGAGGCTACCCGTTCCTCTTCGGACTCCATTTCCCAGAAGCCTCCGCGAAGCCCAGCAGAGCACGTGCCAGGAGCGGACGTGTTCATTGACTCCTGGCCGGCAGGTGAGACGAACGCGGAAGCGAAATTACCTCCGGCCGAAATAACTAACTTTATGGACTTATGGGAGCTCGAGAAATATCTCGAGCCCGTGTATGCTTTCTTCCAGGGACTAAAGGACTTGAAGGAGCGTGTGGAGGAGCTGGGAGCTACAGCCGAAGCGCCGTTGAAAGGACTACAGGAGTACCTACGCCGATTAGGCCGTGAAGCCCCGGTCTCGATTAATGTGGCGGTGCACTTAGGTGAACTCTGAACCATATATAATAAGGGGACACAGTGCGAACCGGCCCCGCAATTAATAAGTAGCGGGTGTCAAAGCGCTGTGAACCCGACAGTGGAGCATGGCATGGTGACTGAGTGGTCGGGTGAAGGTCCGATCGAACCGGGACAGCGGTACGAGACGGCTTCCCGGAGCGATACGGACCTCGAGACCCCGACCCACGTGATGAGGGAGTTGTCGCTCGTTACTGGAGGGGCGGAAGAAGTGCCAATCAAACCGGGGCAGCTGGAAAGTGCTGTTACCCGGAATGATGTGGTACTAATGACGCCGCCTCCTATAATGCATAGGACAACGGGCGTGCAAACAGCAAAGAGACTCTCTCTTCTCCATAGAGAGCCTCACGCTGTGCACAAGCCCCAGAGTAAACAGGAGATCCACAAGGTGAAACACGGGTCTCCTGACAGGACAGAGAAAAGGGCGGAGAGCAGCAAAGCGGCCGTAAAACCCTCCTTGGCGGAGAAAGGGGCGGAGATGTCGCTGACGGAATTTCCAAAATGTTTCTAGTCTCGCAGAAGGGGACAACCAGGAGGACATCGTCGGTGTTACAACTGCCGTCGGCCGGGCCACGTGTGGCGAAGTTGTCCCCAGAGGACAGGGGAGCGGTGGGACAGAAGATACACTGTTCCCCCAAGGTTCGCTGGGGGGCCTAGACAACGTAGCCAAGGTCCGGCTAATGCGTCCTCCTGGAGGAGGACGTCCCTCACGGGGCTGGACGCTTCGCCCCAGTTGGCTTCACTAAGGGGGGGGAATTGTGATGGATTGCCGGCTTTTTACTCCGGCCCTCACCCCCAGGCCGCCAGGAGGAGCTCTCCCAGCAGCGTGGACGTGCCCTGAGTTCCAGCAGGGCCTCATGGACTATGTAGTTTTTATACACAGCCCTGCTGGATACCTTGGGGGCCACCAGGAGTCGCTGTAGGGGGACTCGGAGGCTCGTATGTGCCCTATAACCCGGGAGTACGTCACGGTCACGTGACAGGAAGGAACGACGTGCTCCCGGGGTGAAGAAAAGAACTGTTTACCCTGACCCGGAAGGAATACGGACTTGTGGGTAATGGAACAGAGGCACCTCCGGTTCAGGGTGTATAAAAGGATTGTGGGAAAGCCCAGACATTGAGCTGAGCTGGGAGGTAGGGTGGTGAAGTGTCTGGGCGAGGAGGATTAGTTTGTAAGAGAGTTTGTGCACGTTATAACAAAATAAAGAAGTCTTGGACTTTTATCCGGTGTCTGGAGTGGTACCTGAGGGTGTTAGAGGTGGCTCCACGCCTCTACTGCTACACTTTGTTATGGTGTTCAAATTCCCTTTTTATGTCTTTTTTGCTCATTTTTGATTTATTGATTTAAGCTAATATTGTAATTTATGTTAATTTTTATGTCATTCTGTGTTTCTTTTCTTTTTATTATTTGTCAGTATTATTTAATTTCCTTGTGTCTGTGCTTGTTCTATTATATTCCATAACATTGTGGGTGGTTCCCCAAGAGACAGGGCCTCTACATGTACATGTGTGTATTGTACATACTGTATATATTTTATTATTTACATTAGTTGTAGATTAGAATTATTTTGGGGGCTGCTAAGGGAGAAATAAAAAAAAAAAAACAGTATTTTGTGTATTAGTTTTTAAATATATAATATAAAATGAAAATTCTCTAAAATAACCAGAAACCAAGCAGTAAAAATGCTCATAAAAGGACTGAAAATTGAAATAGATTATAATAGAATAGAACTGAAATTTTTAGAGAGCAATATTTAATTCAAAGCTAGTGTGGAATCTGCTTTTGCCTGTTTGCAAGAATACTTGATAACCATGGCTGCAGTGTTGTTTCCGAGAGGTGAAGCGCTGCATTGCAATCCATTCAGTTTCTCTGTTTGGTTTTCAGTGTTAGGACTGAAAAATATTTCTCACGCAAATAGCTTTTAGAAAATATGACTAACAATTTAATAGCTCTGTAACTAAGACATGGATATTCTTTTTCCGACAATGTCCAAAATTGTGACAATGATTGCATTTTATGTTTGGACACCAGAGTGACAGCAAGGGACAACTCAATCAAATTGTATTTTAGATTTTTTGAGGCAAGCCACACTGCACAGTCCAAACTGAGGAAATAAGTATCCTCCCAGATCTTACTGGATCAACAAACATAGTGTGAGTAGCTGCACTATCGGTAGACAGGCTTTACTCCAAATCCGAATTTAGACGATAAGGATGACTATGAAGTGTTTTATTCCATATCATGATAAATGCCATATTTTAATTTTTAAAATCAGTGATATAACAAGATTGTCAATTCAGAGTTTTGTGCCATACTAAAAAACATACCTTATCATAAGGTACAGTATGTAAAAATACACAGTTTATTTTCAGAATATGAAAAACAATGCTTTGTTCTTATTGCAAACCACTATAAAAACTTAACCCTTAACTACTTGTGTTGGTGTATTTTGTACACCAATCTCAGTTATTTTTGTCTAACATCCTTTTACTTGAACCTACCGGCAGCATCCGCCATCTATCCTCAGCATTATTCACTACAAGTACAGTGTCGCAATGGTTTCCCTCCAGTGTGCCCCAAGCCGGTTTCATGAGTCGATGCACAGTCGCAAGTTCCATATGGTTCATTTCAATAATTACGTGTGTATGACAATAATGAGATGTTCTTCTTGCAGTGACTTTGTCTGCAAAGAATATTCAACAACTGAAGTGAAATGTGATACATATGCAAATCCTGCAGTGGATGAAAGTGTGACCAGTGACGAATTAGCACTGGAGAAGTGGATCAGGTTTATTTATAGATAGTCCTAGACTGTGTCATACTCTTCAGTTAAATGAATGAATGAATTCATTAATTTATATTAAAAACATGTACAATTTAAAATTATTACAATGTTTTATATTACGACCTTGCAGCTTGCATATAAATAGCCTTTTTAACACTGGAGCATAAAGTAAACCACGTGAGTACTTATGAGATCAGAAATGGTGCGAGTAGTTAGGAGTTAAGCAATTCAGCACCTTCCAAACTTTTAACCTGATAGTATAAGGGTTCACAGATGGTAAAGTCATAGTTGCCAGATTGTGCAGTTTCATGCCCAACTAGGATATTTTAACTCTGTTGTGAATTAAAACAGTGGCTTGGGTGTGACTGTTTTTGTTGAAATTGTGCACGGTATGTACACAAACAAAAAAAAAATTATTTTTGTGCAAACCCAAAAAATGCCTATTGGCATTTCCACACCCCTTTAGCCCTTTTTTCACAACTTATTACAGGGAAAGGTCACACAACCCCCTTCATTTAAAGTTTAAAACCTGTCAATTTCTCAGGTAGTCACAGTTAATTCAGCCAATAACCTTGCAGTCACAACTGCTGCTGCCTAATTATAGATAAAATTGGGCATTGCTGTAGGTATCAAAGAACAACTGCCTGTCTGAAAAATAGAAAAACAGCAATGTGTGTAGATAACAGACATGTGATAGGCATGCAGAGATCAGATAATTCCAGTACATAAGCAATTTTGGAGGTAACTCTTCTACTCTCTGACCATGTTTTGTAAACATATGGGAAAAATGAAAAAAATAGAAAAAATGTATTGGACAGTATGGAAAAGAATGGAAATAATTAATTGATTCTTTTCTTTGAGACAATACAGTATGATTGTTAAAAGCTGTAACATGGCTGGTAAATAATCTTTTTTGTATTTGAATGCCACATGTATAATAAAACAGTAAACTATAGCAGCATATTTTTAGAAGGATGGTCCCTATATAAACAAAATGTGTTGTCCTCCACCATGATTTTTGTAATTAAGTGTCTTGAATTTAGAGGTGTCATACCTTTCTCTTAGGACAAAAAAGTTAATGTTTATTTTTCTGCTAAAGAGGAAAGACAGTATGCTATGAGACATAACACTTTGATGACACACCTGATGAAGGTTACACAGCTGAAACATTGAGAGTCTTGTCTTCTTTCCTCTTTAGCATGGAAATGACCATCAACTTTCTATATTATGTTGTTTCAGCTAAAAGAAAATCAGTGCAACTGGTATAGCCAAATGAGCTCTTGTCATAACTGTTTTCTACTTTTCATCATATTTATTTAAAGAGTTCAATTAAAAATTTTCACTCTGGCAGCCATTTGTGAAAATTATTCTTGAAATTTAACTACAATACCCAGCCCACTCATGCAAATTAAGTATCAATTAGCCTGTCAGAGGAGTAATGTTCATGGATGTTTGGTTGTGACAATTTGCTAGCTTGAAATGAACTAACCATTATTGGGCTAGATTTTGAAGGACTGGCAAGATTTTGACTGTGATTGGGCTGTAAAGTGTCAAGCCTGGCAACCATAACCAAGGATAGCATAGTGGGTCATTTACCTATATTGAGCATTTTATTTATTTAATATTCATTGTTAATTGGTAGTCCACATACATAGTCTTATCAGGTGCCAGTTGTGAATTAAATCATAGAAACACATACACCATATACTGAAACATTTGCACTGTATTTGTAAACACATACAGTACACTGTATACTAGGATGGTGTCTCATAACTTTATATGTATACATTTATTAGTAAAAATTCATTGAATTTACTGTAACAGACTTGAAATATGCTTAATACTCCTTAATTTGCTAAGTATTGGCAATTAAGCAAGCCATGAAAAATCAAGCAGGTTATGAGTTTATGTTCAATGCGCTATACCTTTTTTTGGAACAGCATCTCAGTATGTACTATACAGTATGTATGTGCTTTTAAGAATGATTTATGTCATAAACTACACCACTAATATCCAGGATGCTTGATGCTGCTTCATGATGCACTTTGCCATGTTTTTCTGAAGGTATTTTTGTTCTTGCTTCTGCCTCAGGCTTGTCATTTCTTTTCTAGTTGTCTCATGTTTTTGTTGTAAGCACATCTTTCTTAGACTTTTCATGGATGAATTTATTTTTTCATTTATCTTATTTTAATTTATTGTAATTTAAATAATTTATGTTTGTTTGTTTTGGATATGTAACATTTTATGATAATTGTGTAAAAAAACATCTTTTTTCTGAAACTTTAGAAACTTCTACACTTAAATTTTAAAACAAAATGTTTCAAAACTGATTTAATAAACTGCAAAACTTCATAATGTCAAGATTCTCCATTACTCATGGTTGTAGCGAAAAGATTATTTTTCTACTTTTGGCTAAAATCAATCTATAGCATTCTACAATTAAACTTTTTATATAATATAAGTGAGTGAACGTTACTAAGAAAAGGCTGACAAAAGAAAAAGTACCTGTGTAAATCACAGAAAATTTAAATGGATCTCCATCAAATGGCAAATGACAAACATTTTAGCGAGCAAATTAGGGGTAAAATAGGAAACAGATGGCAGTCTGTTCATGGCAATGTCATGAAATAAACAACCTTAAACTACCAGAAAAAATTTAACAGGGGGAAAGGGTTTGCTAGACTGCAGTCAAATTTAGCTTTAATTACTGCAATATAGCCAAGGAATATCACATAAATCATAATTATACATTAACATTTTTTATTAAAAACACAATTGTTTTAGTTTGTTTGCTGTCCTAAGTTGTATTTACTATTTTTTTACTTCAGAAGTCATTTACATTACATTACATTTGCATAGACCTATATACAATTAACTTCTTCTGAAGTCACTAAATGTACTCATATGTACCAACAAAGTGGAATCCTTTTTTGACTTTTTTTTTAAAACAATGCTCAAATCAGTCTCTTTAAAAACAAGCCCGTGCATTCTTTAACTGCCTTCTGAGCTTTATGAGGCCAACCCTCTCTCTCTCGCGCTATCTCTCTCTCTCTCGCTCGCTGTCTCGCTCTCTGAACAGGGAATGCACAGGGAGAGACTGAACATGTGCGGAAATCATCGGTGTGCACAAACCGAAAGGGAAACTGGCTTGTTCATATACCGAGTGTGTGGTTGTGAACAGATGCAAAAGTTGGCAAACTTTTTGGTCGTAACCCGATTTGTACGCGTTCAGAAACGTTTGTGAACCGAGGTTCCACTGTATATATATATATATATATATATATATATATATATATATATATATATATATATATATATATATACAAGGGGTACCCAAAAATAACCGGAATCTGTACATGGCGTGCAATCTAGACTTAGTTGCAAATATCGCCGCTAGATATAGCATACTTACAGTATTCTGTAGCAGTCTGCCAAGTGGCGTTGCTTTGTATTGTTTGTACAGCATTCTGTGTCGGTTTTTCTTGGTGCTTATTAAACGTGTTCGGCGATATTTGTGATGGATGATCATAAAGAACAGCGAGTCTGCATTTCTCTTAGGGAAAACAGCTGCTTGGCACCCTGCCCAGGATTGGTTCCCTGCCTTGTGCCCTGTGTTGGCTGGGATTGGCTCCAGCAGACCCCCGTGACCGTGATCGGATTCAGTGGGTTGGAAGATGGATGGATGGAAAACAGCTGCTGAAACTGTAGTGATACTTGAAACTGTTTTTAAAGAGGAAGCTTTAAGTAAAACAGAGGTCTACGAGTGGTTTTCGCATTTCAAACAAGGGGAAATGTCATTTGAAGACCAACCAAGATCTGGTCGACCTTCCACAATCAGGAATGATGAAAATCTTGAAAAAGTTTGCAAAGCAATTTACGAAGATTGTCATCAGACTATTGAAGCGATTTCTGAATTGACTTGTGTGTCTTGGAATTCTTGCCACCTTCCCTACTCGCCTGATCTTGCTTCATGTGCCTTTTTCTTGTTCCCGCACATAAGAAAAGAACTCAAAGGAAATCATTTTTGTACCGTGGAGGAAGTAAAAGAAAAATTGCTGCAGGCATTGGACAATGTTCCTCTTCAGCAATTCCAAAAATGTTTCCAACCAGTGGGATATCCATTGGGTCAAGTGCATTCATTCACATGTAAAGTACTTTGAAGGAGACTAAAGTTTCAGTAAGTAAAAATTATTAAAACTATTTTTTTTCAATTTCAGTTATTTTTGGGTTCCCCCCATATATATATATGTTATTTTCACTATATATATATATATATATATATATATATATAGTGAAAATAACATGACTTGACACAGCAAAAAGGTTTGGGGCAGCTGTATACTTGAAATTTGGCTGAAAAATAGGTAAAAAGGTAAATGATAAGTTTGTACAGATATCACAGTTTTTAAAGTCGGACAGGGGAAATTACATCATGTGGACATGAAGTGGAAGTGGTGTAATTGGGCTCGGAACTGGAAGTGACGTCATCAGGTCCAGAAGTGACATCATTAAGTCCAGGTGGAAATTTCCTGTGTTTGGTCTGCAGGGACAAAAGAGAAGTGGCATAATCAGTGTCAAAAGCTCAGGAATTAGGATTAGGGTTAGGGTTTTCTATCCAACTATAACACAAAGTTGAGAAGCTGAAATTTGACAGGGTGGTACATCTAGGTCAGTATGTATCCACTAAGAAAGAATGTTTTGATAAATCAATATTTAGGAGTTAACCTCCCCCAACAATAGAAAAACTAAATATGCCAGAATCTCAAAAATGTTTTGACTGAAATTTGGTGATATTATTTGCAAAAAAACAATTTTTATTGGTTGATATTTATTAAAATTATTCTAATGTGTATGCTTTATGCTGCACTCTGTGTGTGCTTCATGCAAATAATACCAGGATTTGAACCCACAACCTCAGGGTTTGAAGTCCTATGTTTAAACTTTAACCACTGCACCACAGTACCTGCCCATAATATTAGTTAGCCCTTTATAAAAAAATCCTACAAATATTATATGCAGAAAAGTTACATAGTACTTCTGACACACCCAATTAACCAATGGCATTATAACTGAGGCCCATTGTCTTTTGAAATTTCAAGAGCTAAGCTGGGCAACACAGCTTATTTAATATAAACACTGTATACTGTATCCACTGTTCTTGATCCATCTTCTCACCTTCTCCTGCATCTTTCTGGATTTTTTGTATTTAATAGAGTATTTCTTTAAACCTCTTAAATAAAAGCTTCATAAACATTAGAAAACAACTTTTTATGAACCAAACATTTCTCTATGACATCAAAAAATAAGTGTGTGTCACTGACTTCTACAACTGCACATATAGGCTCAGCTGTGACATGTGCAACAGTATTGCCATGTTTCACATTTTGGCTTAAAGTTTTGACTGAATTATTTTGCATAAGGCCGGAAAAAAGGGGACAATAATTTTTAAACTGATTGTTCTGTGTACTGTAAGCAATATTTAACATAAAAGACACAATTAAAACAATTTGCTTAACTATCTTGTCCTTATAGTTGTCCTATAATCCAGTCTATCAAGAACACAACTGAGGCTTAACAGCATCCATTCATTTTATAAAACTGCTTTGTTTAATTACTTACTCCTTCATGCCATGATCATTGTTCATTCCCTGGGGTAATTGGGTCAGATAGTATTGGTTTCACACTTACATGGGAATCTTGGCCTTGGCTTCCTTAGCTAGTGATCCTAGGTAGATACCAGTTGGCCATGAATCCTTATGTCACTTGTAGACCTCCATGACGTATATCTCTTTTGAGGAAGTCATCCAACTTAGCAGTTGGGTTGGGTCACATGTCATCTAGTATTTATGTATAACAGTACACGTTTTCTCCTAGCATACTATTCTGTCATGCTTTTATGTACCTTGTGTATCTCTTTTAGAGCACCATGAACAGCGCTTCATTTTTTGTTTAGCAGCTCTCCTAATGCTCCCAATGTCCTTATAGTCTGTTAAGTACTCTGTCTCTCCTTTTCTCTCTGTTCCCTCAAAGGGTCTCATAAATGAATTCACTCTCCACATTGCATCTTGCAAGTTGGATACACTAGTAAAGTGGTTGGAACTCTCAAACTTCACATTGACATTAACTGGGATGACATCAGTTTCAGCTGCTATGCCACCATGCTACCTCATCATGTCCCTGAGTGATATTTTAGAAATTTAACTTGTATAAGATTAAATTGTAACAGTCTGCACAGAAAGAACATACAAACTATAATGTACATGGTTAGATCTCAGAGGTCTTTTAAGGTTAGAATAAATATGAATATTTTGTTTGAACAGCAATAATTTTTAAAAATATAGTGTTTGCTCAATATTGCATGATGGCACACTTGTTAGTAGGGTTGCCTTAGAACTCAAGGAGAGTGTGTTTAAGTCCTGGCCCAGTCACTGTCTGTGTGAAGCTGTTCTCCTGTCTGTGTGGAGTTTCATCCCAGGGACACACATACTGGGTTACCTGGATACTCTAAATTGGTCTTGCATAACTTTGTGTATTAGTGAGGTCTGCAACAGACTGATTCCATCAATTGTATTAACATGTTCAATAATGGATGGATTGTTAAATGTGTACATGAATATGCCCTGTAATGAACCATCTGCGCTCAGTGCTGCCAAGGCTCCAGCTATACACAGTGAAGCAGTAAATAAAGGTTAAGCAAGCTTGGAAAATGCATGTACTGTATTACTAGATTATTTAGTCATATATTTAATTTTGATCATCTGATATATTTCTAGATGTCAACTTATAATAATAGTGCTTTTCAAAAACCACGATGAACTGCAGTGAGCACAGTTAGGTGTTTTCTATTTTTCTATGTACTTCAAGTGTACAAAACATTTATTTTGAGACAGTTAAGATTATAACGGCACCAGAGTTTCATTCAGTTTCAAGTCCTTTAATCTTAAGTCTTCCTCATATAATATTATGAAAGTAAACTGCTTCTGCTTTCAAAGTGTCTGTGTTTCAGCAAGAAAATACTGCAGGTGCTGAACTGTTTTTTTTTCTTAAAAATCACTTTTCTTTCTTTCTTACAAATCCTGCTGCTATAATGTGTACTCCTGTATTTAGCAGTACTGCAAACGCTCTCTCTGAGAAGAGTTTTTACAGAAAAGAAATGTTCTTCATTGATCTGTTCATCTTCTATACCCCACATCTTCACTGTGCCTAGGTTTGAATTGCTGCCATGGGGATAGCCTGGGGATGTCTGCACAAAATTTTACAGGAGGGACAAATTTTCTGTGAACCACAAAATTATGGAACATTTATAGAGACCAATACAACTAATAAGAAAGAGAAGTAAATATATTTGTTTGTAATTGAATGGTAATATTAGAAAATGAACTTCAAATACAATATAATTTATAGATTCTAAATGTATTTTTACAATAACATCAATTAGTGATATTGTCTAACAGTAAACTGATCAAGTCAAAATTGTGAGGTTGAATAGAGAAGACTATCATATGAGTGAAATTACTGCTGCTTGAATAGCAGTTGTAGTCTGCACTCATTTAGTTTGAACTTATTAATAACGTTGACAGTTCATTAGTACACCCAAAAATCTTTTTTCAGGTGAACATTCATTATGCATGCCTAGATACACATGCATTTAACATACTTGTCCTCAGCCAAGTCTCCATATTTCTCATTGTACTAAATGACTTTTCGATTCTGCAAACTGTTACGTGTAATGTTATAGTAATAAAAATGGCTTGTCAAATACAAAGTAAAAGAACTTTGTACTTCAGCAAGTTCACAGTCTGTCATTTATATGTCAAAAGATTGTTAAAATGTCATTTGGGGTGGATTAACTTTGGGAAAGTTCAGTGGCCACAGAAATCAATTATTGACTGGGCTAATAAACTTACATGGAAAAAAGAAGCTGTTGCCCTTTAGAAAGATAAGTTTGGTATTTTTCAAGTTAAAATGATTTCTTCACAATCATAGTATCAATGTTAAATTACTTTGCCACATAAAATAGTATTCTAAAGTGAAGCATTTTTCATTTTTATAAATTTACAAAAAACACCTAGTCTGTTCTTGCGTTTTACAATGGAAATGAAGAGGCCAGGGTCCAAACATTAAAACAAAAGCCTTAAAACTTACAAATATGTCCACTTTGAAGCAGACAAGTTTTCAGTTTATGAAAGGCTGCCTTCCATGTTTCTGTGGCATGCTTGTAACAACAAAAGTAAACTGGAAGTAATACATTTCATCACAGATTCTTGGTACTATTTTCTTGAGGTAAGAATAGGTTTCCTGTTTGCTTGTCGACTCTCAGCCACCATCATCATGGAGTTTTAACATTTTGCATTGGTGAAACCTAGAGCGGCGTTTGGGGGTGGCAAGTGGGGCGACTGTCCCAGGCCCCACGCCTAAGGGAGCCCCGCTTTTGAGGTCTGCCTGTCCCGTTCAAGCGGATTTGTAAGGTTATATTCTCAAGTATATATATATATTTGAGATGCTTCTAAGAGGAACCCTTTTAAAATCCCTCTTCAAGGTCAAATTCCATGTATGTCTTTGAAAATATTCCATAGTCCACCTTCATTGCCTGAAAATCGTTGCCAGTGTAATCCCTTCCTAAAATAGGTATAGCTCATTAGTTGCTGGGTTTGCTTCTGTTTTGACTTGGGAACAACTGATGGCTATTCACTTGATACTCATTTGTGTCCAGAGCGCCTACCATTATTTCTTAGTCGAGTCTTTGGTTCAGTTCAGTTTGCTACAGTAAGCCTAGTTGATAAAGTGCGGGAAGTGTTTGGAAGTGGAACGCACAACATTTTATTACTGGTTTAGTTGTATCACAGTCAATGTCATAAATGGAAGAGATCATGGCACACTTTTTTAATAGATTACATCATTATATTTAGATAAAGTCCACGTATTATCTTGCAAAAATTTAGCTGAATACTGTAATGAGAAAATCTGGTGTATGTTAACATTATTTTTATTAAATTCGCGCGCAGGTTTATACAGTCCACACATACCGGTAACAGTGTTTGACGCGTGGAGTTGGTCAGCCCTAGGCCCTGCACACCCCTAAGGCCACCTCTGGGTGCAACCCCAATTCACCAAATTTCTGTACCTTAAGGCTGCATTTCATCCTACTTTTGTCTTTGTAGTTCTGTTTCTTCATCTTTTATATACTGTCATATGTTGTAATAAACAATGCTCTGATCAATTGTGTGCCGATTGTCTGATATAGCGGCAGAGCTGTTAGTATGGCCTGAAATCATCTGACTTAGGTAGACATCTGCCGTGATTCAAAATATGAGCCAGCACCAATGACACATATGCACTCAACTCAACTGAATCATATGCAAAAACGGTGCTTTAAAGACAGATGCATGCTCAAATCATAGGATGATTTTTTTCCTAAATGGCTCCTACTTTTCACCCATTAAAATTCTGTATTGTTATACATAAGGAGCAATATTTGGTACCACTTGTAATGCTTGGGTTACAGATTTGCACAGAAATACAGAAGATGTAGAGACGGGAACTTTATTCAAACCCTTCAAACAAACATATCACTCTCTCAAAAGAGGTGCACGTCAGGAGCGGGACCCCCAACAGGAGCAGTGGATGTTTGGAGGAGGAGAGAGAGACAAGCAATCAGCCAAAAAAGGACAGGTGCTGTTCAGGTTTTTAAGTATGCGAAGCACAGCGTGAGAAGTATATCACACGACAGTGCAGCCGCACCAGTCTAGCAAGTAAGGGAGCAAAGAGGAGGTAGACTGTTTTTTAATTCCCATTGAATCAGCATTTAAGAGGGGGTTTTGGCGGAGCATCCGTGTCTTCCAGGGGTGCGTTCAGCCCACCTGCTCACAATACTTATTGTGGTGTGTTGGGTACCTAAACAATGAAAAATACTGAGAAAATAAAAAAGGCAGATTTAAAAGCACATGCTGAGTCCCTCTTACCGAGGATATGGAAATAAAAGAACTGAGGACAACATTTTTCAGTGAGTAATTTTAATTATTACATTTCACTGTTTCTTCCTGCTACATACTCAGGCCCATAATATGATATGGTAATATTGATTCATATCAATTTTAATTCAACTTTTAATTATTTTTATCACACATAGTGAAAGACTTTGAATGATCATGTGATTTTTGTCATTGATTATTCTCTATCTATAGAATAGACATAAAATTCACATGTGATCATCAACAAACAGTAATGTCAATAACAGTACTTAGAAATGAATTTCTGAGGTGAAACTGCACCTCTAGGACTGAAAGGTTGCCACTAAGGGAGATGATCAGCCAGGTAAAGTGCACAGCCAATCTGTTAACATGGAATAGAAAGGAATGGTGTACAGTTAAGTAGTAAAATTCTCCTAAACACATCCGCATTAGGTCTAAATTGACATGTTATGAGTGAGTGTGGGTAATTGTAAAAATATGTCCTATAATGGATGGGAAACCAAACCAGGAATGGTTTATACCTTGTGCCACCTGATACTGCCAAAATAAGCTCTAGTCCCCTGGAATATTGTACTGAAATAAACTGATTCAGAAAGTAAATAAAAAGAATGATATCACTCACACTTAACAGTAACATCTTGAGAAATACAGTAGATACGGGGCAGGAGATCTTGAGAAGTGTTAAATGGACTATGACCACAAACAACCAAAGAGATTTATGACTTTTATCATTTTCAGATGTCTTTTACTGTTCCTGGCAGCTGCTTAACAATTTCCTCATAGACTTGTAATGACAATAGTATTCTTATTTCTGAGTTAGTCAAATAGCAGGCATTTTTTTAAAAACAGCTCACCTTGCAAAAATACCAGACTTCCTGGAACATCTTTAAAAAACCTTAAGCAATTTGTAGACATATACACATCATTATCAAAGTGTCTTAATATTGATTTGCAAATATTAACATCAGCATGTTTTATATTAGACTACTATAATGTAGGGATTGTAATGTGCTTACAACTTCCACCTCACAGATCCACAGACCTGTATCTGGTCTTTGTCTGCACTATTATCTTAATATCCTGTGCTAAATCCTATCGGGGTGGAAAACTTGAAACAGGTTGTGACCTGTGGGCTCAACAGTAGGTGGCCTGCCCTTGATAAGCATTCTAGGGGGAATTATTGCTAGGTGCTCTTGTAAAAAAAAGGTTAGTAAGCTAAGGAAATTTATAAGGGCATGTCTGCTTGTACACCAATAAAAAAGAACTTTTGTTAGAAGCATGATCATACACACAAGGTCATTCTACATAGTTTGTTTAGTGCCTAGAGTATAATGTGTTACAATATGCTGATATCAATAGCTAGTGAAATCTGCTTGTGCTGCAACAGACCTTCACTCTGGCACGCAAATGATTATTCAGATGACAAATGTCCTCCTGTAGAATGTCATTCGATGCCCTTTCAACCTGCAGGTTCAGTTGGTTGAGGTTCATCATCAGTGGATAGGTGTGAGTGACACACTTGTCCAATCCAGTCCCACATATGCTCCACTGGGGAGACATCCAGTGATTTCACTGGTCAGAAGAAGTGACTAATAGCTTCTAGTGCATATACAGTTAGTTACATGAGCAGAATGTTGGTAGTTGTAGTTGTGCTGGAAGAACATGTCCTATTTCACAAATGAAAGGGGTCAAGGCTGGCTGAATGATGTCCCCCTTACATAGGTAGCACTGGCCAATGTCCCTCTCAACAGAAACCAAACACTGCAACTGATTGCGCTCCACACCATGCTGCTTGGTGTGGGCATTATATGCTGCAGGCATATATGTACATGATGGATATAACTGCTCACCAGGAGCCTCATGTATAATCGATGCGTACGCACAAAAATGTTGCATACTCCTGTTTTCAAACTCATATCGCGATGTATAAAACCTAAACTTGACGTAAAGACATCTTTAACAATATAATGGTCCACGGAAAGGTCAAACTATTCCAAATGCCATAGCTTCTTTAGCGTTGTTCCTCTCCATGCACCACTCAAAGTATTTATCCCACTGTATCTGAGTGTGGTATCACAGCTCTACATCAGCTGATTTGAAAGAGAATTATTGGTATAGCATCAACCACATGCTGCCTCAGCCATGTGCTATTTGAACTGCTCTCAAACACTTCAGAGCCTTTCCTGTATGGACCTCGCAGTTCAGAAACAGTTTCATCCCAAGAACTATAAATGCACTCAATCAGTCCATCAAGTGCTCCTTGTAGAACTGTTTGTATTTATAAGTACAATTACCTCACTTGAAACTTACGATACAGTTATAATATTGCACAACCTGAGCCACTTTATAAAGCGCGTATTTACATATGATGACGATATCATTTTTAAGAAGAGATGCAGCAAAATATGTTTATTACATTACAGTATACAGATAAAATGTTAACATCATTTCTATATTGTTAATAATTAAATATGTGAGTAGAGCATATGTAGTGTTGCAGCACTAGTTAGTTCAGGGATTGTTCCTGCCTCACGCTGTATGCTTGCTGGGGCTGGCACGACACTGGAAGGATAGATGGATAGAATAATTAAACATGTACTATGAGGATATTTCAATGTTCCTTAAAAGTTTTGAAGGGTCTGTGTTCTAAGTACACAGATTGCTTAACATCTATTACAGAGCTGATTGTGTGGCGATTGGTTACTTGGAGAAAAAAAGGAAGGACAGGAATTGGAGGTTAGTACATTTCAAAGAGACAGTACTGCTGCAATAAATTATTTCATCGAAGGTCGCACATGGCGCAGCAAGTATCTTGCGGAAGGCAGGAACAATCTCTGGACAGGACGCCAGCTCGTCACTATCACTGCACCACCATGTTCCCATGTTTAATAACATGCTTTAATTCCTATCATCATGAAAATGATATCAAGTATACAGTACATCTCAGTATTTTAATTATTCAGAGACCTATAATATCATGAATGTAATGGATTCTGTGTCCTGTCGGAGGAAGAGAAAGCCCGGAAGCACGTAGTGGTTCATACACATATATAAGATCAAACACAAAACAAAGCATTTAACGTGCTACTTTAGTTATGATGGGATTTGAGAAGCTAGTAAATTAAACGATTTAAAGATGAAGTTTATGATGTTCTACATTAATGACAAAATAAACTACATGATTAAAGTGGAAATTTCGAGATTAAAGTTGACATTTCGAGCTATTTTCTCACTGTGTCCCTATTTCTTTTTTCTTTTCTCTGTACCCTAATAAGCTTTCATATGACACTTAGATGGTGGGCTAGAACTCGCCTTTTCACAGCATCTTTGATATCTGACAACTTTTTTTATTTCGGTAACCGTGCAACTTTGTAAACTTGAGCTTTTGAGTTTCTCCAACACTCTATGTCACTTGATCAACTTCCTTTTGTTGTTTATACCACTGTTTAAACCAACAAATAGTATGTTTTTCCTTGCCTCCACTTGATATTCGCTGAAATTCTTCTATTTTCCCCCGTGCTTTTGCCATTGACTTTTCACAGAACGCCGAGATTAAGGGTTATTTATATTGATTTGCATATTCAAAGAGGTGTAATTCTGGGAGGAGTTGGGGTGGGGCAGCAGGTACGTGCACGTGCATTACTTTTCTCGCTGACAAGGATTTATGGAGCAGAAGAACATGGAAGATGGCGTTTGCACAGATTTATGCATCTGATTTTACCGTACACCATGTTTTAGTGTGAATTCTAAGCAGGTCACTGTTAGACATGTACACAACCATCATCTTCTAATCCTCTGGACAGCACCTCTCATCCAATTTACTCCAGATGAGGCCTAAGGCCAGGTTTATACTTCACGTGACGCAACACATGCTCTAGCGAACATTACCACTATGCAAGCGTTGTACTGTTTATACTTGCACGCATACTTTACGTAAATCTGGAAGAATCCACCAGATGGCAGTGCGAGATATTATCATGGTGAGAACAGGTTCGGCTTCGCTGTGTTGTGAATTGCCTGAAACACCCATTAAATTCTGATGACACCTTGCCGCAATATCTCTGAAAAGAATGTTTAATGGTTAAATCCATCAATCCAGGGATGTGCCTATTCCAGCTAGCATTGGGTACAAGGCAGAAACAATCCCTGGGCAGGGCATCGGCTCATCTAAAGGTGAATACAAGCAGACACACAACACTAGTGTCATTTTAGTGTCTCCAAATCTGCATATCTTTGGAAGGAAACCGGAGCACACCATGGAAACCCAGCAGGAAAACATGCAATCTCCAGGCATGGAACACCAGGGATGTGATTCCCTGCGAGACAGCAGCGCTACCAGTCCGCCATTGTGTCACCCCCATGTGTGTAATTATTAAGAGTATTAATTATTTAAACGAACTTAACAATATATCTGTAAAAAGTTAACATACATACTTTAATGCATTTCATTATGAAAATGATCTTCTTCTTCCTCTTCTTTCGCCTGCTCCCATTACAGGTTGCCACAGCAGATCATCTTTTTCCATATCTTCCTGTCTTCTGCATCTTGCTCTTTTACACCCACCTCTCATGTCCTATCTCACCACATCCATAAACCTCCTCTTAGGCCTTCCTCTTTTTCTCTTACCTGGCAGCTCTATCCTTAACATCCTTCTCCCAATATATTCAGCATCTCTCCTCTGCACATGTCCAAACCAACACAATCTCGCCTCTCTGACTTTGTCTCCAAACCGTCCAACTTGAGCTGACCCTCTAATGTACTCATTTTCTAATCCTATCCATCCTCATAACACACAATAAATCAAAGGATCCTAAATGTGCAGAGAGTTGGAATATCATACATTTATTGTGATCTGTGTGGTGATCTATTGATGCTTGCAGCTGCTGTCAGGCAGAGAAAGCCTAAGAAGCTTGTAGCAATTAATAACTGGGTCGGTTTTAAGATGACGTCTACAACGGTATGCTTTAATGAGAAAGTAAACTACGAGCTTAAAGTGGGCATTTCGAGATTAAAGCCAAAATTTCCACTTTAATCACAAAATACACCTTTTCACCATGTCCTTAATTTTTTTCTCTGTGGCTCAAATACAGCGCTGTACATTACAAAAAGACGGCACAGAAGATAGTATGTGAGACTTTTAAAATGTATCATGTCATTACGATGGGGAATATAAAAGCACCATGAATGCATTTCTATGTTGGCATTTTGCTTCACCACATCGAACCATTCATCAAACATCGAAGCAGGCACATTGATCCCGTAGGATCCTCAAAGCAGCTTTCTGTCACATGTAGATAGTAAACAGAGACTCTGATGTCACATTCCAACTTTTATCACACTGCGCCCCCCGACTTTTTGCTGGTACTGCAACTTGCATATGCGTCGTGTTAATTTCTGAGGATGTGCTCAGAGGATGCATCAAATGAACACTGGGAACATGTGGCAGCCATGATGTGTGCACGTATGCATTCTGAGCATGAAGTATAAACTAGCCCTAACCAGTGCGTTATAAAGCTTAAAGCATTCAGCACATTGTGCTATTTAACCTAAAATTGTGTTAACTTCTTTAATGGCTTTTGAACACTGGAAGTTGATAGTGGCAAGTCCACTACAATTCCTAAATCCTCTTCATAAGCAGTACTTTTGACTTTCAGACATTTATGTATTCAAATCTAACAATTTTACTTCCTACATTTAATACTTTACATTTACTTACATTGAATTTCATCTGCCACAAATCTACCCAAGTCTATATTCTATCCAAGTCCCTCTGTAATGATTCAACGGATTGTAAATTATCTGGCAGTCCACCTAGTTTGGTATCTGCAAACTTAATTAGCTTGCATTTCTTATTCCTGCCAAAATTTTTATATATATTAAAATAGCATTGACACCACTCTTAACATTTCTGATAGGGCTCCTTGCATCATAACCCTCTGCTTCCTGTGTCTGAGCCTGTCTACACACTACACCCTGAACTCCCACTTCTTTTAGTTTGATCCCCAACCTTTCATGTGGTATCTTATCAAATGCTTGGTTACAGTAAAGATAAATAATATAATATGCTCCACTTTGATCATATCCTTTTGTTGCTTCCTCATAAAATTCCAGCATTTTAGTAAAGCATGTCCTCCCTCTTCTGAACCTAAGCTGTTTAGTAAACCTGTTCTTGCTATGTGTTGCTAAATCATTTCCTTAGTAATTCCTTCTGTTAATTTACCTGTGATGCATGTTAAGCTTACTGGCCTATAGTTGATTGGATCTGCTCGATCACCCTTGTAACAGGATAATACTTGACATTTTCCAGTCCTTTAGAATTTCCCCAGTACATAGGGACTTCCCAAAAGGCTTTCTATGGACTCACTAACCTCATTAACAACTTGAGGATAAATATTATCTGTACCTGGTGTTTTGTTTTGTTTCAGTCTATTTAATCTATGCAGTACTTTTCCCACAACAATTTCCAAATTACTCACTAACCATATCTAAGAAAATATTATAAGTGTGTAAGGAGTATCAGAGATCAATGCTTCACATTTTTAATTTTAATGTTTAGGTGCTAAGGTGGATGGACAGGCACCAGCAACCAACCTGGCTGGGAGGCTATAGTGGATGGACAGAGGCAGATTGTCTATCTGGAATAACTGGTCACATGTGACATAGTTGGCAGGATTCCTGACTGTGTGCTTGAAAGAAATCTGCATTTCATTAGCTACTTGTGACCACTAGGGGGCATTGCAGCACCTCAAACCCCAGACACAACTGCACAGACACAAGCTCTGGGTTCAAATAATGATTAATTTTATCAACAAAAACATCTGCAGCAGGTTTTTCAACATTTGCACAAGCACTTTCTTTCTACTTTCTACTTGCTTCCTTTCCTTCAACTGCACAGACACAAGCTCTGGGTTCAAATAATGATTAATTTTATAAACAAAAACATCTGCAGCAGGTTTTTCAACATTTGCACAAGCACTTTCTTTCTACTTTCTACTTGCTTCCTGTCCTTCACTTCTCCAGGCAAACATTTTCCTCTTCCACCCGACTTCAACTCACAGGGATGTGACAGAAGAACCCTGTTAATTCTAGTGAGGGTGAATAGGAGCTGCTTGTGAGCTACAGGACTTCTTGTTTGAAGAGTAGCTTTGTTAGAATTACTCCAAGAGCAAAGACATAAGGGAGAGTTCTGTTAGGACTCGTGAAATGCTAGCTGAACATATTATGATGAACTAGGGGGCTCTGCCCCCTGCTCGCTTCGCTCGCCAACCCCTGGCGTTGGGACATGACAAAGAGTGAGATGTATGAATTAGATATAGAATAGTGTGCAGCTTTGGATGATGCGCATAGAAATAACAAATAGAGTGTTTGGCATATATTAATGTTTTATTGGAATATTTCTTTGTATACAACATTAGTAGTAAAGATGGTGTCTTGTCCTTGAATGAGTCTTCCTTGGCATGGATCATTTACAATTTTAACTCTAACGTCAGATGAACGTCGAACACGTGAGAAGGCAACATAAAGTTGTCCATGTCCAGGAAGGTTCATGCGTTGATAGATTGCCTCATCTGGATCTAGAATGTAGATTTGTGCATATTTGCGTTGTTGATTTGTTTCAGGGTGCACTGTTCCAATGCGATGCAATATTTGTCCACATATGCGAAAGCAGTATGGGCCATTGCCTTTTGGTGGCCTGATATGTACTCCGGTAGATGCAAAAGCAAATGAACTATTGTAGGATCTAATGCAGTTCATAAAGTTTTTACTTTCAGGCACATCGTTAGTTAGAAGCTTCTTTAGATATTCAGGATATGAATGTAAAGGAGGCAGTCTAATCTGACCTTTTTGACAACAACGTGTAAATTCATTATTTGTATTGCCAGTTGTTTCTTCTGTGAAGTTAAGTGAATGACAATGATTGCAAATGACATTCATCAATCCCAATGAATTTTCCTCAATAGTGGATTCCTTATTGAAGGCGTTTTCAACCATTTGGCGTAAGCGTTTAACAGGTGTGTGGCGTTGATGTCCGCGACGGGCATGTTTTGCTTTTTGCGTTTGATTGCCTTTTTGTTGCATGTCCATTATTTGTGACGCGCTATTTTTTTCTTTTTTTTTATTCGCCTCCGCTTTGCGCAAAGTCCGTTTCAGTCTACGCCGTGCATTGTTTGTATCGAGCCTTGTCCGTTTTTGTATGTCGGTCATTTGAGCTTTGTGCTTTTCGCGTCTTGCTTTTTTTTTTTCTGTCAGTTCATTTGCGCGTTGTACACGTCTCCGTTCATTTATTCTGTGTCTTCGCTCCCTTTTTTGTATGTGTGATACGCAAGCTCTTTCGGTTTGAAATCGTGCTTCTTTCGATGCAGCACTTTGACACGCGCGCTGAATGCGTCTACGTTCATTGTGTCTGTCCATTTGGGCACGTCTCTGTAACGGTGTCACTTGTGCTTTGCGTTTTTTGATCCGAGACATTTTTTCTCCTGGTGTTTCAGAAGCGCGTTTTATGCGCCGCCGTCTATTTTCTTGTTTCTTTCGTGTTCGTGTGTTTGTTCCCGTTATCCTTTCCGAATCGTTTTGTACCCGTGACCATGTATTCATGACTTGTTTCTTTCTCAGCATGCGAAATATGGATAAGTAATAAGGAGGATCGCACTCACTGTTAATATGTATCCTTTTCTGCAGTTGAACGGTTAATAGTGCTTTATTGAAAGGACATCCACCTATGCTGACACCTATGCCGACACCTATGCTGCCTAGTGTGAAGGTGTCGACGTTCACTTTAGAATATGTGGCTTTGGGTGTCACTTGTTATGGATGTGTGGGGGGGGATTGTTGTTGCGCGAGCGTCTTCTTTCTTTTTGTGTTCCTGTGTCTTGTTTGAATCCCCCTCTTTGTGTGTGTCCCATCCCTTGCTCGTAGGGTCTGTGGGGTGGTTTTGTGTTCTTTTTTTTTTGTCTTCCATGGGCTTGTTGAATCCCCCTCTTGGTGTGTGTCCCGTCCCGTGCCTGTAGGGTGTGTGTGTGGGGGGGGGGGGGTGTGGTCGTGCCTTGCTGTTGTGCGCTTGTCTGTTCTTTTTTTTGGGGGTGTTTAGTTTCGTGTGCAATGTGTTTCGTGCTTTGCCCGTGTTTGACTACTTTTTTATGTGCCTTTTCCTTTTTTCGGTGCTTGTTGCGCCTCATCTCTGTGACTCCTTTTTGTATGTGCTCACTCCTTTTTTCTGTGGTCTTGTCCGCCTCTCGCGGCCCCTCATCCGCCTTTGTCGCCCTCTTTTGTCTGCCTTTCTCCGACTCTCGCGGACTCTTTTTGCGCCTGCGCCTCTCGCGGACCCTCATCCGCCTCTCTCGCCCTCTTTTGTCCGCCTTTCTCGGCTCCTCAGCCGACTCTCGCGGACTCTTTTTGCGCCTGCGCAGTACGTCTTTTTGCAGCTATGGCCCATGGCCAGATGTCCCTGCGTCCATCATCCGGTTTAGCATTCTCGGTTAGTAATATGAATAGGTGGCAGAAAAAAAATGTTGTGGAATTTGGTGGCTAAGAATTAAACTCCATTTGCTGCGACTGGCTGACTAAGCTCAGAGTCCACAGCTGAAACTCAGAAGGAATGAAGGCAGTGTAGCTAGAGTTCAAAGCAAGAAATTAATGGTTCTAGTTTAGTGTTAAGAATTGACAGGCATGAAAAAACAAACTTGAGCTACTATAGCTTATTTACCTGTAATGACAGGGAAAGCTGAATAGTCTGTGGTGTAGGTTAAGAACAGACTGAAAAAAAATATACTTTAAAATGTTAGATCATGAAAAGAAAAGAGATGCCTCTATTTAGGGAAGAAGACAAGTTTGTGATCTAAGCACAGGCAAACGTTTGGTGACAAAATATCAATATACCCAGTAAACAAGGCCAGAGGACTAAGATTAAATCATAATCCTGAAGACCAAGCTGGAATCAAATACCAAACTAATAACCAAAATATATATGAGCTCATGCAAAAGTAATGTGTTAATAATATGTAAAAGCTAACATAACGCAATCTTAAAAAGCTGCCACATGATAATGTTGTGCATTGCAACCAGCATAACAATAGGTAAAAAACAAAGACATGATTGTCGGAAAGTAATAGTGATGTGAGAACTCTCATAATGGAGGAAAGTGAGGTCATCATTATAACAATAAAAATTAGGTAAAGGATATGTTCAGTATTTTTCAAGTCAAAGTTATTTCTTCATGAACATAATATCTGTGAAACTGTTTTCTAAAATGAAGTGTGTGAAAGAATAAGTCTCAACACACTGGAAAAATTTGGGGCAGCCACCCGTATATTGTCGCTTGCTGCAAAAGTGTTTTTAAGTAAGCACTGATGTGCATAGATTGAGTTCCAGACTGAACTGGTGGTGGAGAAGATGGCGGTTTTAAAGGGTGAGCCCGGAAATGATGTCATCTGAGGCTGTAAACCGGAAGTGATATCTTTCTTGACACCAGAACCGGACGTGACATCTTTCTTGGCACCGGAAACGAAAGTGACGCTGTTGTTAAATCAGGCAGGTTTTCCCATATTTGGCCTGCAGAGATAACAGAACAAGGTTTAGTGCACCCCGCCACCCCCTCCCATGCGGGTAATTACATCCACTTGGTCTATTCAGTTCCCTTCTTGTTGCACGTGTGTAGCAAGTATTTTTTATAAATTTAAAAAAATCACTGGTGTTTTACAATTGAGGCTAATGGGGCAATCCGTGAAAAATAAATGCTTAAAAACTTACTGTCTTGCAAGTACACACACATTGTAAAATAATTCATACTTCATTTTTGAACAAAAAAACACCAATATTATGAGATTCAGCCATTTTAAAAGAAGACCAGCCATGTGTGATAGCTCATCACTTAGTCTTCTTCCGCAAAAATCTTTCACTACCTAGAGAGTAGTTTCCTTTTACAAGACCAAATCACAGTATATTTTTCATGCCACGTGGCTGGTTTTGTTTTGTTTTACTTCCTTATTCACTATGAGAAGAATAGTACTGGAATATGCAATAAAATAATTATTTCCAGATCCCATTTGTTGTCACAATCATGTGTTGGAAACACGGAAGGCAGGTTTTCTTATATCAAAACTTTTGCCTCTACATCTGTAAGTTTTTAGTCTTTTATTTTCTGGTTGTGTCCCATGCTCCATTAGACTCCATTGTGGAGTGCCAGTGAAGGCAAGGTAATTTATAGAAAACGCTTAAGTTTACAATACAATTTTGCATGGCAAATGCATAGATACCAAGTTCGTGAAGAAATAATTTTGACTTGAAAAAGGCTAACCTTATATTTTAATACAGTAGAGTCTCGCTTATCCGACATAAACGGGCCGGCAGAACGTCAGATAAGCAAAAATGTCGGATAATGGGAGGTGTTAAGAAAAAGCCTATTAAACGTCAGACTATGTTATAATTTTACACATTACGAACCTAATAATCATGTTTTACAACAAAACAACGTTAAAAATTAACTGAAAAAATGAACTTAGCAACAAAAAATAGACTACGCTCACGTTCACAACTTGCAGTTCTTGTTGCCGATTGATGCGTTTTTTGGGTTTTTTTTGCGGTGGGACGTCGGATAATATGGAATGTCGGATAAGCGAAGGTCAGATAAGCGAGACTCTACTGTAATATAAAAACAAAAACATGCTGCTTGAGATTTCCACAAGTGATAAAAGTAATACATGTAGATTGTGTCATAAGCAGAAAAATAAAGGTTTACAACAGTAAATTCTAATAAGCCCTGACTCAGAGCCTACCCAAAACAAAATTAAAATGCACCCTAGATACCTCGCAAGACTTTATTCCACCTCAGCAGCTTTATGAATTTAGTACTGCCCCTCATGCTAACTTGCTACAAAGACCAGACAAAACACCAAGTGTGAAAAATCAAGACACAAAATAGAAGAAGTAAGGGAAAATTAAACATGAATTTTCTAGAAATGAGTTATTAATCCATTTATAGAGTTTGATTTTTGTTTTAACATAGTATTCATTTTTATTTTCTGTTTATATATTTTTATCAATTTTCCTGGTGTCATCATCACTATGCTATATTTAATGTTTATTATTATGGGCACTATTATTTTGTGTGTTTGTTTGCAGCAGTGCCACCATTTAAGATTTGTGAATTTCATGGGCAGAGCCATTTGTGTGTTTGGTCAATGTGATGCTCTGTGCTTGCTACACATGTGATGCACCTGCCAGTGACTCAGTATACTGACTAAAACAATCAAGTCAATAAAAATGTTACAGCAATGGAAATGAAGAAACAAGGATATCAATCGTTCTGTCATCACAGCCAGAAACACTAATCCAAAAGTTAAAGTTCTATTCTTGAGCAAAATTTCTTATGTGGGCAGTAGTGTTGATCAGCAAAATTCGCCAAACCAGAATATGCCAGGAACATTTTCCTGAAAATTAGCTCTGCAGCGGGCTTAGGCAAATTTTTTTCTAAGTACAGCATGATACTTTGCAAGGCCAGAATGACATCACAGAGCTGAAACAGCCATATGCAGAACTTTCACATATGCTTACTGTAAGACTGGCTGCCCAATCTGCTTCAGACATGCACAATGTCATGACCCTATCCAGCCAGATTTGCACCCACAGTGTTTAAAGAAAAACAAAAACTTGCAGTATTTTAATAATACAATGGTGTTTTAATTGTACCTGAGGGCTAGAGAAGCATCTGCTATCTATGCTAGATTGATTATTGTGGATTATTCCACAGACAGAATGATAATGACACAAGATACAAAAAATGGTCACAAACTAGAAATAAGTAAAAACAAATATGTCGTTGCACTCATAATTTCAATTATATTTAGAGTTCTGAGATTATCTCGTCTCATTAGTTGCTGCACTTGGTGCAGCTGAAAATTCTTTTATGTTTCCGATCTCTGTGCAAGTGCTTTGCACTGTTTTCTTCCATGAAATATATAGAATCGCCTTGTAGACATTAATATTTTTGTTATTATTATTTTGTTTCTTTCTTGTGGAGGACTACTTTAAGGCTTGTTTTGAATTGTTGCTCCAGTACATGTTTAGTTATGCATGGTTAAATATGCCTTGAAATCACAGAAATGTTCAGAAACTCCGGTGAACTCCATGAAGTGCACTGAAGTAAATGAAGAAGAAAATGAACTACTGTAATTTTGAGTGGATTATAATGGTACATTGATTGCTTAAAAATGTGATCCGAGCTGTGAGGCTACAGTGCTAATAACTGCACCACTGCACCTCAAACAACAAAAGATCCAGAAGGAAGGATAACCACACAAAAATGCAACAAATCGCTACAGACTAGCAATAAGTTAAAATATATATATATATATATATATATATATATATATATATATATATAGTGTATATATTTATATGTACACAGGGGTGAAGCAAAGTAGGTTTACAGTTGTGAGTTCGCTGGAATATTCATAACCTGCATGCTTTTTTCCATACGAACAACTGTAAACCTACTTTTCCCCAACTCACAGAGGTAATATGAACTCAGAGGAAGAGGGTCATGTAGTCAGGACAGGTGGGCAAAAGTAGGTTTACATCTGCCTCACATCCTACATGACCTTCTTCCTCTGAGCCTGCATGACCCTCTGCTCCTGAGGGGACTTAGAAAATTTTCCAGCCCTGTTGCAAACTATATGACCCTTTGCTCGCCTCAGCTACCCAACCCTCTGCCTCCCAGCTGGGATGACCCTTTGCCCTCCCCAGGTACATAACTTCAGCTACTCCATCAGGCCCCATACCACTCCTTCCTCTTTTAAGTTACATGACCCTCCTGCCTTTTTGACTATTAAGCCCCACCACCACCTTTAAATCGGAGTTCAGAGTCTTCACAGCCCTGGGACAGAGGCAAATGAACATCTTGTCATGTACCCTCTAGGCCAGTCGCGTGTACAAAGTCCGTGTTCTGGGCATGTAAGTAGTGTGGGGGAGAAGGGGAAGGGGACAAATGCTTGGCTCAGGGGCTGAATTTCAATAGATCGCAGTGAGGGAGCTGCTCTGCTACGAATCAGGTCGTCTACGAATGATTTAGAACCGGGTTCCCCACGAACATGCAGTGCAGAAGAGGAACAGGGAGCGGCTGCTCATCAAGTCTGCTCCCCGGCACCGTCTCAAATGGCCCTCTGCGCCGTTCCGTTCCCCGCGGCATGAAGCGACCTCCTGCTATCCCTGGCCCATCAAGGGTCTGCTGTGTTAGGGTATCGTCACATTAGGAGGGATTCTGACTTAGAGGTATTCAGTCATAATCCTGCAGATGGTAGCTTCACACCATTAGCTCCACAGCCAAGCACATCCCTCCCGAGGCTCTCCTTCATCAAACTCTATGTGCAGATCGATCCCGGCGGTGGGTTGGTCATAGTCTCACCACCACCGTCTCCTGCAAAAATTCCCTTCTAGTCTGCACCCAGAAGATCCCCGCCTGCCCAACAACTTTGCCTCCTCCCAGGAATTCGGAAGAGTCGGGCAGTAGGAGGAGTGGTCCAGGAAATGAGAGAATCAAGAAAAGACGTTAAGTCGAAACTTGGCGAGAAGCTTAGACCTTCCTCTGGGCAACCCCCCATCTCAGTACATGGGGACGCCAGCGTACACAGTGAGACGTGCACGCGTGTGACCTGGGATCTTTCATCTATGGGATTTCCCATTCATTTGGGACTTAGTCATTTTTTGAGGTCTTAAAAAGCTTGTCACTGAAAATCTCCAGAAGGGTATCAGGTCAGACCTTAGCCCCAGGAGCAGCTGTCCCTCTCCGGATGGTAGACTATTGCGAAGAGCAGAGGGTCATCCAGCCGGCACCTTTTGATGACAACGGGCAATGGTGGAATCTCCCTGCCGACAATGGGGCACTGCCCGACCCCCAGGGGTCAGTCTCGCTCTTTTGGCTGCCTTTGGGATGGGCTTGAGGGAGAGAGGGTCATCCTGCGAGTCACTCGGGAAGGGCACCAGGCCCAAAGCGGGTGCTCTTGTCCCTCGGCGCCTCCACAGAGTTGCCCTTTGGACAGGAGGTCAGTGTTTTCGGGACTGTCCAAGAAGTTTTCTAAGTCCCAACTGTGTAGGAACCTTTGGGAGGGCTGCTGGTGCAATCCCAGATCATGGCTAGCCCGACCTTGGACACTTCGGAACTCAGGTGGCTGCCTGAGGGAAGTATTGAAAATTTTTCTAAGTCCCGACCACAAAGTTACCTTCGGGAGGGTTGCCGGGCCTAGGCAGAGCTTGCCTGCGCTCCCTGGCCTTGGCCCCTACGGAGTTTTGGCAGCCGCCCGAAGGAAGGATAGAAAATTTTTCTAAGCCCCTCCCTCAAAGAGCCTTAGGGATGAGTGCCAGCCCGAGGACAATTTTGCCCAGGCTTCCCGGTTCTCCACCAGGGATGGCTGGGCCATCCGCATTCCCTTAAGACTTCTGCTCCGCATGACAGGACGCCTGATGGCAGCCAAACTAGTAATATGCAGAAACATTTCAGCTGTGATCAGATTTACGAGAAGGGTACCAGGGTAACTGGTAAATTTGTGACTTAAATCAGTGAAGCTTTATTCTGTGTGAGCGAGGTGCCTGGACTGCTATGCAAAATTTGTTACTTAACAAATCAGTGAAGCCTTATTCTGTGTGAGCGAGGTGCCTGGACTGCGCTATGCAAAATTTGTGGTTTAACCAATCTGTGAAGCCTTATTTTGTGTGAGCTAGGTGCCTGGACTGCACGAAGTAAAAAAGTTAATAAATCTATTGTGTCAATAAAGCTATTGTAATAGTCATAACCTGCTTGTCTTTTTCATTACGAACAACTGTAAACCTACTTTTTCCCACCCCTGTAAAGTTAATAAAGCTATGGTGTTAGTAAAGCTATTGGAATAATCATAACCTGCATGTTTTTTCCATATGAACAACTATTAACCTACTTTTTCCCATCCCTGTATATACAATCATATGAAAAGGTTTGGGAACCCATCTCAGCCTGCATAATAATTTACTCTACTTTCAACAAAAAAGACAACAGTGGTATGTTTCATTTCCTAGGAACATCTGAGTACAGGGGTGTTTTCCGAACAAAGATTTTTAGTGAAGCCGTATTTATCCATCCATCCATCCTCTTCCGCTTATCCGAGGTCGGGTCGCTGGGGCAGCAGCTTGAGCAGAGATGCCCAGACTTCCCTCTCCCCAGCCACTTCTTCTAGCTCTTCCGGGAGAATCCCGAGGCGTTCCCAGGCCAGCCGGGAGACATAGTCCTTCGAGCGTGTCCTGGGTCTTCCCCGGGGCCTCCTCCCGGTTGGACGTGCCCGGAACACCTCACCAGGGAGGTGTCCAGGAGGCATCCTGATCAGATGCCCGAGCCACCTCATCTGACTCCTCTCGATGCGGAGGAGCAGCAGCTCTACTCTGAGCCCCTCCCGGATGACTGAGCTTCTCACGCTATCTTTAAGGGAGAGCCCAGACACCCTGCGGAGAAAACTCATTTCAGCCGCTTGTATTCGCGATCTCGTTCTTTCGGTCACTACCCATAGCTCATGACCATAGGTGAGGGTAGGAACATAGATCGACTGGTAAATTGAGAGCTTTGCCTTACGGCTCAGCTCCTTTTTCACCACGACAGACCGTTGCAGAGCCCGCATCACTGCGGACGCCGCACCGATCTGCCTGTCGATCTCACGCTCCATTCTTCCCTCACTCGTGAACAAGACCCCGAGATACTTGAACTCCTCCACTTGGGGCAGGATCTCGCTCCCAACCCTGAGAGGGCACTCCACCCTTTTCCGGCTGAGGACCATGGTCTTGGATTTGGAGGTGCTGATTCCCATCCCAGCTGCTTCACACTCAGCTGCGAACCGATCCAGAGAGAGCTGAAGATCACGGCCTGATGAAGCAAACAGGACAACATCATCTGCAAAAAGCAGTGACCCAATCCTGAGTCCACCAATCCGGACCCCCTCAACACCCTGGCTGCGCCTAGAAATTCTGTCCATAAAAGTTATGAACAGAATCGGTGACAACTCTCACTGGAAAAGGGTTCAACTTACTGCCGGCAATGCGGACCAAGCTCTGACACCGATCGTACAGGGACCGAACAGCTCTTATCAGGGGGTCCAGTACCCCATACTCTCGGAGTACCCCCCACAGGATTCCCCGAGGGACACGGTCGAACGCCTTTTCCAAGTCCACAAAACACATGTAGAGTGGTTGGGCGAACTCCCATGCACCCTCCAGGACCCTGCTAAGGGTGTAGAGCTGGTCCATTGTTCCACAACCAGGATGAAAACCACACTGTTCCTCCTGAATCCGAGGTTCGACTATCCGACGGACCCTCCTCTCCAGAACCCCCGAATAGACTTTTCCAGGGAGGCTGAGGAGTGTGATCCCTCTGTAGTTGGAACACACCCTCCAGTCCCCCCTTCTTAAAGAGGGGGACCACTACCCTGGTCTGCCAATCCAGAGGCACTGTCCCTGATGTCCATGCGATGTTGCAGAGACGTGTCAACCAAGACAGCCCTACAACATCCAGAGCCTTGAGGAACTGCGGGCGTATCTCATCCACCCCCGGGGCCCTGCCACCAAGGAGTTTTTTGACCACCTCGGTGACCTCAGTCCCAGAGATGGGGGAGCCCACCTCCGAGTCCCCAGGCTCTGCTTCCTCATTGGAAGGCATGTTAGTGGGATTGAGGAGGTCTTCGAAGTACTCCCCCACCGACCCACAACGTCCCGAGTCGAGGTCAGCAGCGCACCATCCCCACCATACACAGTGTTGACACTGTACTGCTTCCCCCTCCTGAGACGCCGGACGGTGGACCAGAATCTCCTCGAAAGTCGTTTTCCATGGCCTCCCCAAACTCCTCCCATGCCCGAGTTTTTGCCTCAGCAACCACCAAAGCCGCATTCCACTTGGCCTGCCGGTACCTATCAGCTGCCTCCAGAGTCCCACAGGACAAAAGGGACCGGTAGGACTCCTTCTTCAGCTTGACGGCATCCCTCACCACCGGTGTCCACCAACGGGTTCGGGGATTGCCGCCACGACAGGCGCCGACTACTTTACGGCCACAGCTCCGGTCAGCCGCCTCAACAATAGAGGCACGGAACATGGCCCATTCGGACTCAATGTCCCCCACCTCGCTCGGGACATGGTCGCAGTTCTGCCAGAGGTGGGAGTTGAAGCTACTTCTGACAGGGGGCTCTGCCAGACGTTCCCAGCAGACCCTCACAACACGTTTGGGCCTACCAGGCCTGACCGGCATCCTCCCCCACCATCGGAGCCAACTCATCACCAGGTGGTGATCAGTTGACAGCTCCGCCCCTCTCTTCACCCGAGTGTCCAAGACATGTGGCCGCAGGTCCGACGACATGACCACAAAGTCGATCATCGAACTGAGGCCTAGGGTGTCCTGGTGCCAAGTGCACATATGAACACCCCTATGCTTGAACATGGTGTTTGTTATGGACAATCCGTGACGAGCACAGAAGTCCAATAACAAAACACCACTCGGGTTCAGATCGGGGGTCCATTCCTCCCAATCACGCACTTCCAGGTCTCACTGTCATTGCCCACGTGAGCATTGAAGTCTCCCAGCAGTACGAGGGAGTCCCCAGAAGGTATGCCCTCTAGCACCCCCTCCAGGGAATCCAAAAAGGGTGAGTACTCCGAACTACTGTTCGGTGCATACGCACAAACAACAGTTAGGACCCGTAGAAGCCATATATATTTGTATGAAATTAAATCTAATGTGAAAAACTGGCTGAGCAAAAATTTGGGTACCCTTGTAATATTGCTGATTTGAATGCATGTAACTGCTCAATACTGATTACTCGCAACAGTAAATTGGTTGGATTAGCTCGTTAAGCCTTGAACTTCATAGACTGGTGTGTCCAATCATGAGAAAAGGTGTTTAAGGTGGTCAATTGCAAGTTGTGCTTCCCTTTTACTCTCCTCTGAAGAGTGACAGCATGGGATCCTCAAAGCAACTTCTCAAAAGATCTGAAAACAAAGATTGTTCAGTATCATGGTTTAGGGGAAGGCTACAAAAAGCTATCTCAGAGGTGTAAATTGTCAGTTTCAACTGTAAGGAATGTAATCAGGAAACGGAAGGCCACAAGCACAGTTGCTGTTAAACCCAGGTCTGGCAGGCCAAGAAAAATACAGGAACGGCATATGTGCAGGATTGTGAGAATGGTTACAGACAACCCACAGATCACCACCAAAGACCTGCAAGAACATCTTGCTGCAGATGGTGTATCTGTACATCGTTCTACAATTCAGCACAATTTGCACAAAGAACATCTGTATGGCAGGGTGATGAGAAAGAAGCCCTCACACCACAAACAGAGCCGCTTGTTGTATTCAAATGCTCATTTGGACAAGCCAGACTAATTTTAGAACAAAGTGCTTTGGACTGATGAGTCAAAAATTGGGTTATTTGGTCATAATAAAAAGCGCTTTGCATGGCGGAAGAAGAACACCGCATTCCAAGAAAAACACCTGCTACCTACTGTCAAATTTGGTGGAGGTTCCATCATGGTGTGGGACTGTGTGGCTAGTTCAGGGTCTGGGGCCCTTGTTAAAGTCTTGGGTCGGATGAATTCAACCCAGTATCAACAAATTCTTCAGGATAATGTTCAAGTATCAGTCACAAAGTTGAAGTTACGCAGAGGTTGGATATTCCAACAAGACAATGACCCAAAATACAGTTTGAAATCTACAAAGGCATTCATGCAGAGGGAGAAGTACAATGTTCTGGAATGGCCGTCACAGTCCCCTGACTTGAATATTATTGAAAATCTATGGGATGATTTGAAGCAGGCTGTCCATGCTCGGCAGCCATCAAATTTAACTGATTTTGTATGGAAGAATGGTCAAAAATACCTCCATCCAGAATCCAGACATCAAAGGCTATAGGAGGCGTCTAGAGGCTGTTATATTTGCAAAAGGAGGCTCAACTAAGTATTGATGCAATATCTCTGTTGGGGTGCCCACATTTATGCACCTGTCTAATTTTGTTATGATGCATATTGCATATTTTCTGTTATCCAGTAAACTTAATATCACTGCTGAAATACTACTGCTTCCATAAGGCATGTCATATATTAAAAGGAAGTTGCTACTTTGAAAGCTCAGCCAATGATAAACAAAAATCCAAAGAATTAAGAGGGGTTCCCAAACTTTTTCATATGACTGTATATATATATATATATATATATATATATATATACAGTGCATCCGGAAAGTATTCCCAGCGCATCACTTTTTCCACATTTTGTTATGTTACAGCCTTATTCCAAAATGGATTAAATTCATTTTTTTTCCTCAGAATTCTACACACAACACCCCATAATGACAACGTGAAAAAAGTTTACTTATATATATATACTGGGTGGCACAGGGAAATGAGAAATTTTGGAACTAGGTGTTGGCAAACCTGGGGCATCGACAGTGTTTTGGGATCAATGCAGCCTCATTTAGATCCCCTTGCCGTTATTTATAATGGAGCAGTTTAGTGGTGCGCAACAAGTGTTCACTGTGAAAACTCTTTATAAGAAGGGTGATAGTGTAACTGCTGCACAAAGGGAATTTCGGTGTTATTTGTAGTTAGGATATCATGATTGTGTCCCGTCTGCTCATGCAATTACAACATTTTTGCGTAATGTCAAAGAAACTGGTTCAGCCATAAAAAATGAAGTCCCCAGGTGGAGCCACTTTGCATACTGCCCAATGGTCAATGGCAGCTATTTGACGATTGTCTGGAAGGCGCATCATTTCACGCAATGGTGACATTCCATGGCCTCCAAGATCTCCAAATCACAGCGCTGGCATTCCTCTTGACATGTTACGTTAAGCAATGCAGAGTTTCCACAACAGGCTGTCAGAATGTGCATGGAGAAATGGACAACACCTTCATGATATTTTCTTCAAAACATAAATATTTAATGAATATTGATTACCGTCATTAATTGCATATCTTGTACAATACATTTCATCATTAAATGTATTTTGTATGTACTGTATATACACAGAGAGAGAGTTATCATTGATATCATTGCACTCACAGACTTTCATATTGGCCATTGCATCTGTAACATCGTTTTTCTTTCTGATTTATTTGTGCAGACATTTTGCCCTTTTTTCTTCCATAAAGATGATAGAAATTCCTTGTAAATAGTAATAAGCTCTTTCACGATTGTTATTATTTCAAAGGGACTCATTTTGACTTGAGAAGAGCGAGTGGTGGACTTTTTAAGACTTATTTTGACTAAGGGTATCTCATGGGTATCTCATGGCTAATTATGCATGCATACAGTAAATAGTTATGTGGTGCTGTGCAAGGGACTGAGTGAGTGCATAGGGATCAGTGTTATATATCTGGTGGAAGCTCTCCAAATATTCTCATTATGATCAACTAATATACTCCCCAAATGAAAATAATGCATTTTGTCTTTTCTTTTCTTTTTTTTTAAACAAATGCAGGTGTGATAGCCCTGGTTGGCTCCATATTCTCTGGTTACTTCAGGGAGCCTCTTGAACCTGGAACCATTGATATCATAAACTGAGGATGAGCCAGGCAAATGAGGAAACACATTCAGCAAGGGGTTGGTATAAAGTGTTCAGTGCTTTTAATAAAATCCAAACCAAAGACAAAGCGTCCAAAAAATATTGTGTATCAATATATAATATATAAAAGCCAGAGTAACTTGAAGGATAAAAACCAGTTTTAAAATCTAGATGAAACAGTCGCTCAATTCCAATTAATACCATTGTTTTTCCTCTCATTGTTTCCCCTCTCTCTGCTGTGTAGGCTCTCTATAACCCCAATTGGGTACAGGAGCTGACCTCCACCTGCTCCGAGGTGTGAATGAAGCACCTGACTGACCCACTTGCATTTTTATGTGAATGCACAATTGTTCAAGCACCCAATCGACCTCAGAGCAGCGTATACATATTCACACGTGCACCTGCATGCTCCAGGACTCATGATTATTTATTAAAACTTGCACTTCACCATGGAGCTCTTATCTCAGCAGGATGAAGGCTGAAGCACTGATTGGATCATGCCCAGTATGCCTGAAGCAGCTCTTGCAGGACACATGCATGAAATTTCTGTGCAAGGCTTGCACAGCTCTGTGATGTCACACTGTCCCCACAAAGGATTATAGGGCTCTGGGGAAAAAATGTGAATTTAACTATCCAAAAGGCAAGTTTATGGGAAAATATTTGGCAAACAAGGTCACTGGCAAATACGACATATTTAGTGCAAAAAATGCTTTGGCGAATTTTGTCAGTCAGCACCAGTTATGATATATAAGATGACTGCCTACATTAAAAAGCATCCAAAATTGGAGTTATTAAAAGGAAGACCTTGTGAGAAATTATCACCTGAGCCAATAAACTATTAGTCAAATAATTTAGGAAAAGGCTTCTGGTTTTGAATTTAGTTTTGTTCTGATAACATCTTTGGCTTTACGTTAACTTTGTCGTATTATCTTATGATTTTTGCTAAAAATAATGACTACTCTTTTCTTTTATCTTTAAAATCTGTTCATTTCACTATAAATCTGTCTGATAGGATTCTTCTTACATTCTATTTAACATAAGAAAAGTTCCAAACGTTTAATATGAGCGATCCAGCGATCAACGTCTCTTTTCACATCAAAGCAGTCAGTGGGCATAGATTTCCGAGCATTCTACTATTATACAACAGTTGGTGGTTGAGTTTGTTGCCTTGCAGAAGAAATTTAAAGTGACTGCAAATATACATGTAGCTTACAATAAAGAGCCACAGATACCACATCTCAGACGTTATTCAGGAGACTTGTCTGCTTTTAGTGCAATTTAGTTTTTGAATTACAACCAAGTAGTTATGTCATTGGAAAAGCAAACATAGCTTTTAAATTATCCATCAAGACAGGCAAGCCTCTTGAGTAGACATCTATTTTATCCAAAAGATCCACCCACCAACCATGTCTTAAAGATGTGGAAAGTTTTCTGTGAGAATTTTGTTAACTTTTTGAAGTTCCAGAAAAAAGAACTGTAACCACCAGCAGACCATTAAATTCTAAAACAGGGAAAAAGAACAACTGAAGACTATGCAGTAAATTTTAAAACATTAGCTGCTGATTCAGGCTGGAATGATACAGCCATTGATTCATTCTTCAGAAATGGACTTTGTAATAAGTCAAACATGGAAAGGCATGATACAATACAATTACAATACAGTACAATTTATTTTTGTATAGCCCAAAATCACACAAGGAGTGCCACAATGGGATTTAACAGGCCCTGCCTTTTGACAGCCCCCCAGCCTTGACTCTCTAAGAAGACAAGGAAAAACTCCCAAAAAACCCTTGTAGGGAGAAAATGGAAGAAACCTTGGAAAAGGCAGTTTAAAGAGAAACCCCTTTCCATGGTAGTTTGTGCATGTAGTGGGTTTCAAAAAAGGGGGTACATACAATGCAATACACAGAACAGAACACAAGTAATCCTCAATAAAATATAATAGTGCAATTGAAATATTACAAGTACAGAGCAGAATTCAACAGCAGATAATATTACATAATACGATTTGGATTTGTTCAGATTCCTGGAGACCTTGACCATCAATCTGCTTCCCCTATTGGCCATTCCACTGCTGAGTCAGCACTGGGCCAGCCAATCCGATGAAAGGACCCCTCTTCCCGATGATTCCTCAGAGATGATTTTACCTTAGGCAGGCAGAGCAACTTGGCAGGTGGGTAGTTTCTGAGAAGATAAAACAGAACAGGTAAGGGTTAGTAACAAATTATAACTATTATTATTACTTATGTTTTAGAGCTAATGACTAACAACAGAAATGCAGTTTGTAAAGTTAATCAGCAGCTCTAGTCAGGATATGCTAAACTGAAGTAGTAAGTCTTTAGCTGGGATTTGAAAACTGAGACCGAAGGGGCATTTCTTATAGTAGCAGGCAGACCATTCAACAGTTTAGGGGCCCTGTAACTAAAGGCAAAACCTCCCACTGTTATTTTATCAATCCTTGGAATCATAAGCAGACTGGCAACCTGAGATTTTAATGTGCGCTCTGGTTTATAAGTCATGTAAAGTTCAGACAAGTAAGCCGGACATTGGTCATTTAAGGCTTTATATGTTAAAAGGAGGATTTTGAAATCTGCACTAAACTTAACTGGGAGCCAGTGTAAGGATTTAAGAACTGGAGTTATTTGTTCATATTTTCTTGTTCTTTAATAATTCATGCAGCTGCATTTTGGATTAACTGAAAGCTGTATAAAGAACAATTTGAACATCCAGTAAACACCGCATTGCAGTAGTCAGTCCTACTAGAAATAAATGCATGAATTAATTTCTCAGTATCCTGCATATTTAGAAAACACCTTAATTTACCAACATTTTTAAGATGGAAGAAACAGGATTTAGAAAGCTTTGTAATGTGTGCTTTAAATGACATGCTAGAGTTAAAGATAACTCCTAGATTGCGGACTGATTCAGTAAAATTAATGGTGATTCCAACTGAGTTAAATGATGAGAAAATATTGTTGCGATCAGCATCATTCGCTCCAATAATTAACATCTCTAGTTCTCATCCATCCTCTCCTTTAATTCAATAACACAACTAATTAAAGACAACATTGGAGAAACTTCATTTGATCTAAATGAAAGTCATAACTGGGTGTCATCTGTGTACAAGTGAAAATTAACATTATATTTTCTAATAATAGATCCCAGTGAAAGCATGTAAAGTGAAAACAGTAAAGGTCCCAGTACTGAGCCCTGCGGGACACCATATTGAACTTCTGTGTATACTGCTGGAGTCCTGTCAGCACATTTCTGTACGTACTGGAATCGATTTGATAAATAAGAGCTAAACCAGTCAAGGACAGTGCCTGTAAGCCCAACATCATTTTCTAGGCTGTGCAGTAAAATAGAATGGTCAATGGTGTCAAACTCTGCACTTAACATAATTACAGTGGATTTTTCTTCATCAGAGGATATCAGAATGTTGTTTACAACACGCGTTAGTCCCGTTTCTGTACTGTGACTGGTGCAGAAGCCAGACTGGAATTTCTCAATTAAATTGTGATACGTAAGGTGTGACTGAAGCTTATTAGCGACAACTTTTTCAAGTATTTAGGAGAAAAAGGGTAAATTTGAAATGGGTCTACAGTTATTAAGTATGTGTGAGTCTAGGTCTGACTTTTTAAGTAATAGTTTGATGACTGACACTTTTAGTGCATCAGGTACTATGCCATGCAATAATGAACTATTAATAATGTTAAGAATAGACGCTGCAAGAACATCCATTGTGCTCTTTACTAGATTTGTTGGCAATGGATCTAGGGAACAAGCAGTAGGTTTCATTTTAGAAATTAAAGTTAAGACTTCCTGCTCTGTTACAGGATTAAAATTTCTGAAATGTTGAATGTAATGTGAGACAGGGTCTGCCAAGCTAGTATATGATTTGCACTGTGATGCTGAGATCTGGGATCTTATATTTTTAATTTTCTCATTAAAGAAGTCTGTACTGATAATGTCTGTTGGTATCTTAAACAGTACCCAAGGATTTTTATTATTGCTATCTACTATTTTAGAATAGTAGTTTGAGCAAGCTTTAAAAAGATATTGTTGATACTTTAAGAAATATATATATTATTAGTTAATCATTCAAATTAGGGACCTTTTTGTCTGAGAGTAAAATGGAGAACAGGGCAATAAAATCATTGTGATGGACAACAGGAACATTATGCCACAATACAAACCATGTGATAGTAGGTTTAGAACTGTACATGGTGGCTCATACTATATCGTAAAAATAAAAATGCATAGTAATGTACATTATAACCAAATGTTTAAATGTAAAAGTAAAACATGTAACACATTAAAAAATAGCTTGCCCAAATGCTAGAAGCATCAAAAATAAAACAAATGACTTGGAGTTGTATGTATCAGAGGATAATTATCATACTATAACAATAACAGAAACCTGGCTAACTATGAAAGATGAGAATGAGTATAACATAGAGGGATACTCATTTTTTAGGAAGGATAGACAGAACAGAATAGGAGTTGGGTTACTCTTTATGTTGAACAAAATTTTAACGCAAGTCATCTTCAGTTATACAATGAACCCCATCTTAGTGAGGACATGTGGCTTTGTCTGGAAAGCATTAGAGAAAGAAATCTTATTTTAGGTGTGTATTATAGACCACCCAATGTAGACAGTAATTCCAACGCATATCTTTTTTGTAATATTAAAAAGGCATGTTTACAGGGGGATATTATAGTCATGGGGGACTTTTAACTATCCGAATATTAACTGGGATATAGCAGAGCACAAGAGCAGCAGTTTTTAGAAGTAATCAGAGACTGTTTTTTAACACAGTATGTTAAAGCACCAATGTGGGGTGAAGCCTGTCTAAATTAAGTATTTTGTAATAATCAGGATAGAATTGAGGATGTAGAGGTGATTGGGCCACTATGGTCAAGTGACCATAATATAATATAGTTTTCAGTGTTGTGGAAGAGTGCAGATGCAAAAACTAAAACTGTTAAGTTTAACTTTGGTACGGCAAATTTTGAGCAGATGCAGTAAAGTCTAAGGAGAATAGACTGGGATAAGCTTTTAAGTATGAAGATGGTCGAGGAGCAGTGGAACAGGTTTAAAAATGTATTTCATGTAATGCAGGACAAGTGCATAGTTAAATTTGGAATTAGCAGGAAATTTAAAAAAAATTCATAAATAAAGAGTTGAAAAAGAAGATGCAAAGGGAAAAACAGCTGTATAAGGCATATAAAACTAAAAACTCCAATGTGTATTGTAGGGCGTATGAAAACATGAAAGCAATCATTATGAAGGATATTAGGGAGGCTAAAAGACAGTGAGGAATATAGCAGATAAGGTAAAAGATGACCCAAAGAGATTCTTTCAGTATTTTAGTAGTAAAAGATCAGTCAAGGGGGAAGTAAAGTATATCTGGAATAGTAAAGGGGAATTAAAAAATACAAACAGTAAAATACCTGATGCTCTAATGTCTTCACAAGTGAGGAAGCAGATAACCTCCCAGGTTTAAAAGAGTCTACTAAGGAAGTACTGAGCAATTTAGAAATTGGAGCGGGATAGGTGCTACTCAGATTAAATTGGCTGAAATCAAACATATCTCCAGGACCAGACAATATTTACCCTTGAGTTCTTAAGGAGGTTAGTGAGTACATATATAAAAGCTTGACATACTGTATATTTTTAGGAAGTCACTGCACACTGGGGGAATTCTGAAGGACTGAACATTGGCAAAATATAAGGGTGACCGGGCAGATCTAAGCAACTATAGGCCAGTAAGCTTAATGTCCAAAGCAGGTAAATTAATGGAAGGGTTTATTAAGGGAAAGATGGAGCAGCACATGGCGAGAACAGGAGTTTTACTGAACATTACCAACATGCAGGAATTCTATGAGGAAGCAACAAAAGGGTATGATCAAGTGGAGCATATAATATTATTTATCTTCTTGACTTTCAGAAAGCATTTAATAAGGTGCCACATGAGTGGTTGGGCAGCAAACTAAAACAAGTTGATGTTTGTAGAGGCTGCAAAATTGGCTCAGACAAGGAAGCAGAGGATTATGGTGTGGGGAACCTTATCAGAATCGTCTGATATTAAGAGTTTTGTTTCAAGGAGTCAGTGCTAGGGCTGCTGCGATTTTTAATATATATAAATGATTTGGATAGGAATATAAGTAACAAGCTGTTTCAGGTTGCAGATGATACCAAGCCAAGTGGACAGGTAGATAATCCGGAATCTTTTGAGTGACCTGAACAATAAAACAGCTTGGGCAGATTTGTGGCAGATGAAATTTAGTGGCAGAAAATGTAAAGTATTATACATAGGAAGTAAAAATATTGGGTTTGAATACACAATGGGAGGTCTGAAAATCAAAAGTACAACTTATGAGAAGGATTTAGGAGTCATAGTGGACTCGAGCTACCAACTGCCAGATAGTGTTCAGACGCCATTAAGAAGGCTAACAGAATGTTAGGTTATATAGCACGATGTGTGGGGTACAAGTCCAAGGATGTTATGCTCAAGCTTTATAACACACTGGTGAGGCCTCATCTGGAGTGCTGTGTACAGTTTTGATCTCCAGGCTACATAAAGGACATGGCAGTGGTAGAGAAAGTCCAGAGAAGAGTGACTAGGTTAATTCCAGGGCTACAGGGGATGAATTATGAAGAAATTTAAAAGAGCAGAGCCTATACAGTTTAAACAAAAGACAAATAAGGGGGGGGGGGGGGGCGCATGACTGAAGTGTTTAAAATTATGAAGAAATTAGTACAGTGGATTGATACTGTTATTTTAAAATGAGTTTATCAAGAACATGGGGACACAGAAATTTGTTAAGGGTAAATTTCACAGAAACATTAGGAAGTTTTTCTTTACACAGAGAACTGTAGACACTTGGAATAAACTACCAAGTAGTGTGGTAGACAGTAGGACTTTAGGGACTTTTAAAACTAGACGATGTTATTTTAGAGGAATTATGTGGATAGCACTGGCAAACATTGTTGGGGTGAATGGCCTGTTCTCATCTGTATTGTTCTAATGTTCTAATGAATCACTACCAGTAGGCCAAGAAGCCAGAGTTGGAGATGGTCGCAATCTGATATAAGGTTAAAAAAAGTTAGTAGATAGTTCTCCTGGCCACAGAAGCAGCTGTGCTTTGTCCCTTTAATCAGACAGCTACAGAACATGCCTCTTGAATTGTCAGGGACGACTCTGAACCCTTGCCAGTCGATTTGCCATCACTCTGGAAGTGTCCTCAGATCACCCTTTAAAAAAACTCTGGTACAAAAGCAAAGAGAACTTAGAGCCTCGAAAAGGGCAGCAGAAAGAGCATTCCTTGGCAGTACAACAGAGGAGCTGGACAGAAGGTAAAAAGGTGAGATGAGAAGATGCTTCATCTGGGCTCCAGGGTGTTTTGAGGGAAAGTTTTCAGAATTTATAGTTTATAGAAGTCTGTGTTTAGTAAAACCCAAGGAGACTCAGGTTGTTTAGCTGTTTTAGTGTACAGATAGTGTCCCTGCATATTTCCACTTTTCCATCCTTTATATTCATCTTTGGACATGTTATTTTGTTAATAAACTATTTTTGTTGAACCTCTGGCCTTGTATGGTTGCTGCCCTGGACCTGAGATCACTTAATAGCAATCCCAGCAGGCTGACAGATCTGTAGTCTTTAGTTTATCTGATCTTCTGAAAGACAGAAACCTGCATATTTATAGATTTTTTTATTATTGTGCCTGCAATTCCAGAACCTTTTTGCTTTAGTGTTTTGGGAGGAATAGAACCTTTGAGCCTGAGATACACAGGGAGAAAAGCAGAGGCGAAACACAATAAAAGACTGATTGTAACCAAGGCTCTTGTATGTGGTTTATCATTTGCTGAAAAGAACTCTGTCAACAAGAGTATCATTTCCTGTATGGCCTATTCAGCAGTCTTGAAAAAAGTTGTGCCAAAAAGAGTAATGAAGCTACCTGAAATCAAACTCGGGAACCAAGAGTGAAGACATCAAGAGCCAAATCAGAGGACCCTAACATAGTGGAGGGTTATAGCAGAGACGTTCTTGTGGCAGGTGACAGGTAATTCATTGTCCACTTTGACCACTCCTGTCTGTTAAAAGCCTAACAGAAATAACCTATCTAACTACCCACAAGCAAACAGAATGACCTACTCATTGAGAATTTTGAAACACCTGTAACTGGTGAGGACTTGCTCAGGGTAACACTCCCTTTTTCCAGATTCCCAAGCTAATCCAGAAAGCAGAAATCAGAGTTTTCCATTTTATTGCTAAGCTAAATAGGACTTTCTTTAACCAGCTGTAGATATGGATCTCTTAGCAGTCTGACAAACAATGAGAGAGCTGGACCACAGAAGAGAAGAAAAGATACATGCCACTTTAAGTAATAAGTTCATTAGCCCACTGCCTGTTATGGAGTTCTGCGGTAACTCCGTAAGTGGTAGAGGCACCAGTTGTGTTCTCCAGTCCGTATAAACAGTAGGGGACAGTATAATGTTGGTGAAGGAAAAACAGCTTGAGCATGATGGAATACTGAGATACGGTGAAAGTGGTTTGGCAAGTGGGCAAGAAGGTAAGTGAGCCATCTGTCTGGGTTTTCATTCACCTGATGAATTAAATTAAGAAGTCATTGAATTCACAATGGAAATGATGTGTCTGTGTCTCTGCCCTGTACAGAAAAAACTGAACCAAGAAGACCCTGAAAACAGAATTACATGTTCCAGAATGCGTTGGCACATCTCTGCATCAGTGTGCTCACTTTAGAGTCTTAAGTAGCACAGTATAACTCAGCAAAGCTATAATTTCCCAACTACTTAGTGGTATAATGGAAACACTGAGGAAGATGATGTAAGAAAGACTTTCATGAACAGTGGTGTACCAGAGACTGTTAAATGTACCAAAGACCAAAGTATAGTTTAAGGATTCAACTCCCTCATTCTAGATGTAAAATCTAGGATGATGGTTTTGCAAACAAATGTGAGAGAAATGTGTAGTGATGGTCTTGGAAGTAGTTAAGCAGCCATGAATGCCAACAGGTTTGATTAAAGGCTATAGTGTGAGTCAAGATAGAGGCTAAACCAGAAAAGACATTCACTGTTAAGGACAACATTCACTTTTATGTTACTATTGAAGATATCAATTGGACAAACCTGGAGGTGACCCTAAAACCCCTTATAGGATGCTTACAGATAATAAATACCTTTTAGAGACTTAGAAGGAGTCTTAATTAACTTTAGAATACAATTTTGTGTAGCAAATGCATATATGGCATGTTTGTGAAAAAATAACTTCGACTTGAAAAATATCGAACTTATCCTTTAAAGAGCTCAAGTCTTTGATCATCTTTATTGAGTACAAGGCAGGAAATACAGTCAATATAAAAAACAAACATGAATTTAAATTCCCTCATAGATTTAAATGATATTTGCCCCACAATAGGGGAGAGGTAGAAGGAAATGGAACCAATAGGAAAAGCCTACCATGCAGTACTGGCACTCGAGTGATTTTCAGGAACTTGAGAATGGTTTAATGGTAACAGATGATTTCATTCATAGGTCTTCAGTCACAGTCCTGGAGTGCAATTAAATTTTTTCTTGGATAAATGAAACCACTAACAAGCCAAATAGTTAAATACCAAGTTTCATTACCAGGAAGGACTGAGTTCTAATTTGGAAAGTGGCTGGTATGAATCTACTGTGGCCTTCCAGCACCATGATTGAGGATCCCTGATTTAATTTCTGCTTCTCCCTTTTCTCAAAGATGTTAGGTGGAGAGGTGAGGCCATGTGCAGGATATCATGAAGCCACGAAGAACTGCAAGGAGTTTAATGGCCCGTCTGGGAGTTGGTATGTTCCAGGTTTTGGACAAGACCACTGTTTGGGAGTTAGAGCGGTAGAAACTTTCTGAACAGAAAGTTAAAAGAAGGGCGGCACGGTGGCGCAGTGGGTAGCGCTGCTGCCTCGCAGTTGGGAAACCTGGGGACCTGGGTTCGATTCCTGGGTCCTCCCTGCGTGGAGTTTGCATGTTCTCCCTGTGTCTGCGTGAGTTTCCTCCGGGCGCTCCGGTTTCCTCCCACAGTCCAAAGACATGCAGGTTAGGTGGATTGGCGATTCTAAATTGGCCCTAGTGTGTGCTTGGTGTGTGGGTGTGTGTCCTGCGGTGGGTTGGCACCCTGCCCAGGATTGGTTCCCTGCCTTGTGCCCTGTGTTGGCTGGGATTGGCTCCAGCAGACCCCCGTGACCCTGTGTTCGGATTCAGCGGGTTGGATAATGGATGGATGGAAGTTAAAAGAAGGCCATTCAGAAACAGCAGCAGGCTATAGGCACATCTATAGCCTGCTGCTGTTTCTGAATGGCCTTCTTGTCCACAAGAATAAATGTTTGGCCCTTTAAGAAGAAAATTGCATGTCTCCAAAGGGGTCAGAGAAGACCCCAAGCCTCTTGCCAGTCAGTCTTGGGCATCACCCCAGAAGTGCACTCAAGTCGGCCTTTAAAAGGACCTCTGGTCCCTCAGCAAAACGAGTTTGAAGTTGGAGGAAATGCAGAGGCAAAGATTTTTTCTGGCACATATAATGACTGTTATGGGATATGCCATCTAAATGTGGCACAATGACAGCCAACAGATTGGGACATAAAATAAACTTGATCCAGGTTTGTGTTTCATCTGGTTATGTTCTGTAAAATCAATTTTTTTTTTAAAAGAAACCCTTAAAGTACCATTTTTTTGTGTTGTATTTTGATGATATTGGCACAATTGTTTTTATTCATAGAAATACTTTCTTTTCAAATTTGGAGTGTTGTATTTGCTACTGTGAAAGACTCCCGGAACACAGACAGAGATGTACTCAGAATGTCTGAAAGCACACACTTTTAATTTTCTTTTGCCTTTTATACAGCACACAATTCACCCACAATGCTCAGCCCTTTTACTTTACTTTACTTTTCCTTTCCTTTGCCGCCTCCACTCCTCTCCCGCAAGCTCTGTCCTCTGCCACCCGACTCCAGCTCCCTGAGTGGAGTGAGGTGGCCCCTTTAATAATGCACCCAGATGTGCTCCAGGGGCTCCATGGGTGGAAATTGCCCCTTTCCCGGTCCCCTGCTTCTCCAGGTCTCCTGGTGGGGCAAGGTCCCTGGCTATTTATCACACTACTCTTCAGCCATTTGCAGCTCCTTTATTACAATAAGTGATTAATAGCTGTTTATGGGTATGAAATTTAGGCGTAATAAAGTAGAATCCCCTTAATGCATAAGGGGTTAATTATTATCACTTACTGTTGCTAATTTAACCCATTATTTAATTCTTTTGCTTGTTAGTGCTTTCATTCTGCTACACCAGTCATTTCCAAAACTGATTTTATTTTTTCTGAGGTCATCATCCAAATGTTTTATGGACATGTTCCTCACATCATCACTTTTCTTTTTAGATTTTATATTGAGAAAGTTAATGAATGAGGGCTAAGAGATACAAATGGAATCTAAATTGTCCTGATCACGTTTTGGATAACTTTGCATCTCATTATTGTTTGGTTGATATTTAAAGAAAGAAATTAATTAAAATGCAAGTCAATTAAAATCAAAAGCAATATGGTATTGGTCACTAATGAAGAGAGGAGCTGGAATGAAAACCTGCAGCCATGACAGTCACCCAGGAACTGAGTTTGGCACCCCTGTCGTAGTGTATGCTTTCTTTTGACTGATGTTTCTGCGTTGTTAATGGTAACATTACAATACCTGATTTAGGGCTGATGAAGTTCACCTTGGCCATAATCTTGGTGCTGAGTGAAGTACTGATGTTCATGTTTACAACAAACAATATATGGAAGTGGGTTTAGTCGTAAAAATATAAATTTTTAGAGAAGGCCACTTTTTATTCTACTGCTTAGCATTTTTGAGTTACTAAGCCTTACAAAAATGAAATGTAGGGCGGCTTTATGTTGCTATTGCAAACCAGGAAACTCTTTTGACCTTGAGGCAAAAAATACCTGATAAAATGACAAATTCCTTCTTGGAAGTGTTCATGGTTGTATAAGAGATCTAGTGAATTGTTTATACTTTCAACTTTACCTGTGGCTATGTGAGAGTTTGTCACTGACTCTGCATTAAGATTTAAAGAGACAATACTCACTTTGCGCAAGAAAAATATAATTTCTAAAGCAGATTAATAAATCCAAGACAAAGAATTAGTTGCTGTTCCTTCATATGTTGTACTTCTGGTATGATTTGTATGTGCTTTAGACATCACAGAGAAAGATCATTTGTTAGCTCTAGTAGCATATTTTTCCTTCTTAAATAATAAATCTAACTTTTTATTAGGTTTAATATCAGATGTTTTGTTAATAATTTTAAACTACTAGTTTTCAAAGGTTTGAGTCTAGCTGGATTGACAGAGATAGCTCAAAAAGAACAGAGAAAGACATGGGAGATGTAGTCTAAGTCTCATTGGGTCAGAAAACCTCTGGAAGGTCATGTCTTGACTTAGATGTCCAACACTGTTCTGAATCTATTACATACTCAGATGACTGCAATTGCCCTTTCCAATGGGATGAAAATGTTTGTCTTCAGCATCTGAACAGGGTTCAAACAGGGCTGTGTAATTATGCTGACAGATGGCATAATTTACCTCATTATTCTGCTTTCTGAAAAGATGCTAAGATTTACATTGGGAGGGACGAGGATGGACAGGATTAGAAATGAGTACATTAGAGGGTCAGCTCAGGTTGGACGGTTGGGAGACAAAGTCAGAGAGGAGAGATTGCGTTGGTTCGAATATGTGCAGAGAAGAGATGCTGGGTATATTGGGAAAAGGAGGTTAAAGATAGAGCTGCCAGGCAAGAGGAAGGCCTAAGAGAAGGTTTATGGATGTGGTGAGAGAGGACTTGCAGATGATGGGTGTCACAGGGCAAAATGCAGAGTGCTGAAGATATGAAACAAGATGATCCAATGTGGCATCCCCTAACAGGAGCAGCCGAAAGAAAAAGAAGAAAGTTCTGCTTTCTGATCTCCGACTGATTCCCATGGAGTCAAAATTTACATTTACTTATTTGGCAGATGCCTTTATCCAAGGCGACTTCCAACATTTACGATACAATTGATTACATTTCTTTTGGTTTTCCAATTGGAGCACAGGCAGGTCAAGTGACTTGCTCATTGTGACACATTATCAGTAGCAGGATTTGAACCCACAACCTCAGGGTTTGAGGGCCAAAGCCTTAACCACTGCACTACAATTACAGTTAGGTCCATAAATATTTGGATAGAGACAACTTTTTTCTAATTTTGGTTCTGTACATTACCACAATGAATTTTAAATGAAACAACTCCGATGCAGTTGAAGTGCAGACTTTCAGCTTTAATTCAGTGGGATGAACAAAACGATTGCATAAAAATGTGAGGCAACTAAAGCATTTTTTGAACACAATCAATTCAATTGGACAAATTGAATAACTGGAAATAAAATATTCATTTCTAATACTTGGTTGAAAACCCTTTGCTGGCAATGACAGCCTGAAGTCTTGAACTCATGGACATGACATGACCAGATGCTGGGTTTCCTCCTTTTTAATGCTCTGCCAGGCCTTTACTGCAGTTGCTGTTTGTTTGTGGGCCTTTCTGTCCGAAGTTTAGTCTTCAACAAGTAAAATGCATGCTCAATTGGGTTAAGATCAGGTGACTGACTTGGCCATTCAAGAATTTTCCACTTCTTTGCTTTAATAAACTCCTGGGTTGCTTTGGCTCTATGTTTTGGGTCATTGTCCATCCGTATCATGAAACGCCGCCCAATCAATTTGACTGCATTTAGCTGGATTTGAGCAGACAGTATGTCTCTGAACACCTCAGAATTCATTCGGCTGCTTCTGTCCTGTGTCACATCATCAATAAACACTAGTGTACCAGTGCCACTGGCAGCCATCACACTGCCTCCACCGTATTTTACAGATGATGTGGTATGCTTTGGATAATGAGCTGTTCCATGCCTTCTCCATACTTTTTTCTTGCCATCATACTGGTAGAGGTTGATCTTGGTTTCATCTGTCCAAAGAATGTTTTTCCAGAACTGTGCTGGCTTTTTTAGATGTTCTTTAGCAAAGTCCAATCTAGCCTTTCTACTCTTGAGGCTTATGAGTGGCTTGCACCTTGCAGTTCACCCTCTGTATTTGCTTTCATACAGTCTTCTCTTTATGGTAGACTTGGATATCGATACGCCTACCCCCTGGAGAGTGTTGTTCACTTGGTTGGCTGTTGTGCAGGGGTTTCTCTTCACCATGGAAATGATTCTGCGATCATCCACCACTGTTGTCTTCCGTGGACGTCCAGGGGCCTCATGTATAACGCCGTGCATAGAACTCACACTATAACATGGTGTAAGCACAAAAGCGGGATTGTGCGTACGCACAGAAAAATCCAGATGCAGGAATCTGTACATACGCAAACTTTCACGTTCTTCCACTACATAAATCCCGATCAGCGTGAAAAGTTACGCACGTGCATGCGCCTTCTGTCCCGCCCCAACTCCTCCCAGAATTACGCCTCTTTGAATATGCAAATCAATATAAATAGCCTTCTGAGAAAAGACAATGGGAAAAGCACAGGGGAAAATATAAGAATTTCAGCGAATACCAAGTGGAGGCAAAGGAAAAATGTACTATTTGTTGGTTTAAACAGTGGTATAATCAACAAAAGGAAGTTGATCGAGTGACAGAGTGTTGGAGAAACTCGAAAGCTCAAGTTCACAAAGTCGCACAGTGCCCGAAATAAAAAAGAAATCACATATCACAGTCGCCGTGAAAAGGCAAGTCGTAGCCCACCGTCTGAGTGTCATATGAAAGCTTATTAGGGTACAGACAAAAAAATAGGCACACAGTGGGAAAAACGCACGAAATGTCAACTTTAATCTCGAAATTTCCACTTTAATCACGTAGTTTATTTTGCCATTAAAGTAGAACATCATAAACTTAATCTTAAAATTGTTTAATTTACTAGTTTACTAGTTTCTGAACTAGTAAATTTGTTCTGTATTTGATCTTCTATGTGCTCTATATGTGTGAATCACTACCTGCTTCTTAAACGGGCTTTCTCTTTCTTCGACAGGACACATAATCCATTACATTCGTGATATTACAGCTCTCTGAATAATTAAAACTAGCCAACCCGCGGCGTAGCATACGCCGCATAATTATGTATTGATGGGTGACCACTTCCTGAACGACACAGTTGTCAGTACTTGTAGTCACAGTTGAGAAACACTTTTTTAATGTCTTTTAAACACAGGGGAAACAATGAACATGTGAAACATCCGTAATGTAATAAGCCACCAAGAAAAGTAAAATTGCAACAATGCTATCTACAAAAGTGAAAACAAATTCGAGCCCCGTGTATTTTTTAACTGCCTTGTGGGGCTGTAGTAGTGTTGCTGCTTTGCGGTAAGGAGACTGTGTGTTCGCTTCCCGGTTCCTTCCGGTTCCTACTGAGAACACCGCTATATCAATGTAAGGAAGTATTATTATTCCTATGTGTCCAGCGCGCTCTCTCTCTCGCGTGCGCGTCTGTATGTGTGTATGTGTATGTGTGTGTGTCACACGCTCTCGCTGCACGTGGTCCTGTAGGCAAACGCCGCAGAAATAATATATTGATAGCTGAACACTTCCGGAAAGACACAGTTGTCTAAAAGGAGAGAAAAAAATGAACATTTGCAAAATCTGTAACGGTGCTTTCAGTAAGTACAATGCACACGCGTTTAATTTCATTCAGCGATTCAGTTCCGAGACAAACATGCCTCTTCTTACCTGGTCCTCCCCCATCCACCTTCGTTCTCTAAGCTTACACACCCCCTGGTCATGTGTCCGCTTGCAAGAGCAAGTCACGGAGACCCGCCCACCAACATTAAGACCATGGCGTAGTTGAGAAACACTTTTTTAATGTCTTGTCACAGAGACCCGCCCACCAACATTAAGGCCATGGCGTAGTTGAGAAACACTTTTTTAATGTCTTTTAAGCACAGGGGAAACAATGTACATGTGAAACATCCGTAATGTAATAAGCCACCAAGAAAAGTAACATGCTATGCTATGCTATGCACAGAAGTGAAAACAAATTCAAGCCCGATGTATTTTTTAACTGCCTTGTGGGGCTGTAGTAGTGTTGTTGGTTTGCAGTAAGGAGACTCTGAAAGATTGTGTGTTCGCTTACCGGTTCCTTCCTGTGTGGATAGCGCTTTGAATACTGAGAATCAGTATCAGTATATCAATGTAACGAAGTATTATTATTCCTATGTGTCTAGCGCGCTCTCTCTCCCGCATGCCTGTATGTGTGTGTGTGTCACACGCTCTCGCTCTCTCTCTCGCTCGCTGCACGTGGTCCTGCAGGCAAACGGCGCAAAAATAATATATTGATTGCTGAACACTTCCGGAAAGACACAGTTGTCTAAAAGGAGGGAAAAAAATGAACATTTGCAAAATCTGTAACGCTCCTTTCAGTAAGTATAATGCACACGCTTTTGTCGGCCAGTTTTTGCCAGCCGACCGTCGTCGCACGGTCATTCAGCAATTCAGTTCCGCGACAAACATGCCTCTTCTTACCTGGTCCTCCCCCCTCCACCCTCGTTCTCTAAGCTTACACACCCCCTGGTCATGTGCCCGCTCGCAAGAGCAACTCACGGAGCCCCGGCCACCAACTTTAAGACCATTGGATGAAGCAGGTGAGACGCTAATGAAACAGAGGCACAGGGCTTATTGATTTTTAAAGACTGCTTCCTTCATTGTGTTTTGAGAGGGAAACATGCAATTGTCCGTGACTTACAATTGGAGGACAGCTGACGCTAATGAAACAGAGGCACAGGGCGTATTGGTTTTTAAAGACTGCTTACTTCATTGTGTTTTAACCTCAGTTGTAAAGGATTGTTTTAAGGATCCCATGGGATACCCCTCGCAAACCGTTTTACACGCTGCATATGGCGATTCACCTCCGCGAGAAACATGCCTCTATGAACAGTCAACGTGGCTCGGAGGTGCATGTGGCCTCTACGACAGACGAATATAAATGACGCTGTTTTTTCTGTGTCGTCGCGTCCGAGTTGGTGGGCGTGGCTCTGCGAGTTGTCGTCGCATCCAATGGTCTTAGAGTTGGTGGGTGTGGCTCCTTCCTGCGTGCACCATGGGTGTCTTACTTGTCGGCGGCTTAGAGAATCCACGCCCCTTCCGGCGTGCTTTCCATGGTTGGCTACTTGTCTTCTGGCTTAGTGAATTATATATATAGATACTGAGATGTATACGTGATATCTTTTTCATGATGATAGGAATGAAAGCATGTTATTAAACATGGGAACACGGTGGTGCAGTGCTTGTTCATATCTCACGCAAGAGGCTTGCTGCGCCATGCGCGACCTTCAATGAAATAATTTATCACAGCAGTACTGTCTCTTTCAAGCGTACTATCCTCCAATTCCTGTCCTTACTTTTCTTTCTCCAAATACCCAATCGCCACACAATCAGCTATGTAATAGACGTGAAGCCATTTGTAAGCTTAGAACGCCGATTCTTCAAAACTTTTAAGGAACATTGAAATATCTTCGTAGTACATGTTTAATTATTTTATCCGTCTATCTTTCCAGTGTCGCTTCAGCGCAAGAATACAACGCAATGCAGGAACAATCCCTGAACTAACTAGCGCTGCGGCACCATGTCCTCACATGTTTAATTATTAACAATACAGATTATTTAAATGAAGTTAAAGTTTTATCTGTATAATATAATCAACATATTTTGCTGCATTTCATCTTAAAAATGAATACCGTCATCATATGTAAATACGCGCTTTATAAAGTGGCGCAGGTTGTGCAATATTATAACTGTAGTGCAAGTTTACAGTGAGGTAATTGTACTTATAAGTAAACAGTTCTACAAGGAGCACTTGATGGACTGATTGAGTGCGTTTAGAGTTCTTGGGATGAAACCTTTTCTAAACCACGAAGTCCGTACTGGGAAGTCTCTAAAGCGTTTTGCCGTAGCTCAGGCAGCGTCTGCTTCATGCTGTGTACCGATAATTCTCTTTCCGATCAGCTGCTGCTGTGATTCCCCACTCAGATACAGTGATATAAATACTCTGAGTGGTGCAGTGAGAGTACTATGGAAAAAGATGATCTGCTGTGGCAACCCTTAATGGGTGCAGCTGAAAGAAGAAGAAGATGCAGTGGGAGTTACAACGCTAAAGCAGTTATGGTATTTGGAATACTATGGCTATTCCCTGGACCATTATATTGCTGCAGGTTAATTAGAATCAGATGCATTACACTAATAAACAATATGCAGTTAGTTTCAGTGTATTTATAAAGCCGTGTCAGGAATGTGGATCTAAGAAAGAAAGGGTGACCACACAGGAACAGTAGCACTGCTTTGATGCTGGGTGCAGCCAGTCTGCAAAACCGAGCGGAGAAATTGCATACACCAAGGTATGAGGTACCGTGGAAATGTGCATGGCTTTACGCCAAGTTTAGGTTTTATACATCGCGATTTGAGGGTGGAAATGTTCGTACGCAACATTTCTGTGCATACGCACCGTTTATACATGAGGCCCCAGGTCTTTTTGCATTGCTGAGTTCACCAGTGCTTGCTTTCTTTCTCAGGATGTACCAAACCGTAGATTTTGCCTCTCGTAATATTGTAGCAATTTCTCCGATGGGTTTTTCTGTTTTCGCAACTTAAGGATGCTTCTTTCACCTGCATGGAGAGCTCCTTTGACCGCATGTTGTCTGTTCACAGCAAAATCTTCCACATGCAAGCACCACACCTCAAATCAACTCCAGGACTTTTATCTGCTTAATTGATAATGACATAACGACGGACTTGCCCACACCTGCCCATGAAATAGCCTTTGAGTCAATTGTCCAATTACTTTTGAGCCCTTGAAATGAAGGGATTGTGCTAAAAAATGCTTTAGTTGCCTCACATTTTTATGCAATCGTTTTGTTCACCCCACTGAATTAAAACTGAAAGTCTGCACTTCAACTGCATCTGAGTTGTTTCATTTAAAATTCAATGTGGTAATGTACAGAACCAAAATTAGAAAAAAGTTGTCTCTGTCCAAATATTTATGGACCTAACTGTAAATGCTGGTTTAACATTAAGCTATTCAATTTATAACACCGTAACATTAAGAGAAGGCTGACTCTATATTAATGACTTCCAGAATGTAACTGTGTCTTTTTTGTCCACTCAATACAAGAACTTCAAATTACTCTGAACATCCTTGGTGAGGCCTACAAGTGCCTAAAGCGGTCCCCCAGCAGTGCAAAACCAATTTCCTGTATGAAGGTATTCCTGCAAAGACAACTAGGCTTCAGCACCCACTATCTCTTTCTGTACCTATTCCTTAAAAGTCAACCAGTGAGAAGTCATCTGGATAATGCATCAGCTTTTACAAACAATTTCTTATGGGGTGTTTGAGCACCATGACCTCAAGAAAGAAACCGAGTTATAAGTCTGTAAAATAATTTGTGTCACTATGCTTCTGTGCAATATTTCAAGAATCACCATCAACCACCCTAGTACTACATCAACCTCCACTTAACTCAACAAAAATATGCCACCAAATGTTCACCAAATACTGTATGGCAGATAAAAACAGAACAAGGCATATATGAACATCTCAGTGTAGTGAGACAAGTAAGGGGGTGTTAATTGTTAGACTGTTTTAGTGGTTTTATTGATAGTGGCACAGCCTGTTTTAGTGTATGTTGGTGCAGGGAGGACATGTGCTAAATAATGATTGCTGGCCGACAGAAGCACCAGTTGACCACAAAATCGAATAAAATGGTGCAAGGTTAGTGCAGAGAAAAAAAGAAAAATGAAATAAAATGAATAAGTGATTGCTGAGTTTGGAGAAACAATCAAGTATGACAACTTGGGCAGCATTTGTCTTGCTGACTAGTGTGGAGAAGGTAATGGAAGGCTTGGTGAGCTCAGAGAGGTGGATGTGTTCTCATTAGCTGGACAGCTGAGAAGCAGTGCTGGAAAGGGGGAGTCAGGCCATGGGAGCTGGCAGAAGAATAGGGTTCTAGTGTGGCAGTACCTGGAAAATAGCACAGCACGCTTGGAGCTATGATGACCAATGGAGGTGGCAGTTCACTGGTACCAGCTGAGGAGGTAAATTGGTGGGATGTTGCGGACTGTGTCTGGAGCATTCCTATGGTCCTGATGAAGATGAAGAAGGAGAAGGAAGAAACATTAGTGATTTTGCCTCTTCACTTTTGTATTTTAAGATATTTATTGTATTATATATAATTAACACCTTGAGACACTGACTTTGTTTTATGGCAAAATTTTATGGATTATGTATTGATTGAACTCTTCATTGTTTTATTTGGACATGCACTGTTTGTAGTTTATTTTTCTCTGTTTTGAATAAACACTGTTACTGTTTGGACAAGTAAATCTCTCACTCATTTGCTTCTTTGCCCTGGTCCATCCTTGGTTATGATTATCAGTGACCTGGGTTTGAAAAGATGCTAAGGCTGTGAACAATCATACTCATAAGGCTCTGGGCAATCATACTCAGATACATTAATTGTTCCAGTAAGTGTATGAGTAAAAGTTGACCCAAACCAGTGGAAAAAATATCATATTTCCAACACACAAAGTGAGGTAAGTGTTATTAGTATCAAAATTAATAATGTGCCACACATCTCTCACTGTTAACCAATACTGAACACTTCAGAAGAATTATATACAGTATGTTCTTCTCTGCCAAAAGAACTGGATCCATTATGGTTTGCATATCACTCCAGTTGATCCACAGAGGATAACATCCCCTTGTTACTTTATACAACATTGGCCCACCAGAACAACAACAGAGGGAACTATGTGTGAATGCTATTTATAGGCTATACTTCTGCATTTAACACAATAATTCCCTCTAAGCTAATCAGCAAGCTTAGGGACCTGAAGCTGAGCTTTTCATTGTGCAGCTGTATTTTTAACTTCCTGACAGATAGACCCCAGGAGGTTCAAGTGGGTGGCCACATCTCCTCATCCCTCACTCTCAGCACAGGTGCTCCACAGGGGTGTATTCTGAGTCCACTGCTGTACTCCCTTTACATTTATGACTTCACAGCTGCACACGACTCTTAACATCATTGTCACGTTTTGCTGATGACATAGCTGTGATAGGCCTGATATCTAACAGTAATGAGCAAGCTTACCTGGATGAAATGGAGAGTCTGTTACACTGGTGTCAGGACAACAGCCTACTCTTGAATGTGAGGAAGACAAAGGAGTTGGTGATGGACTTTGAGGGAAAACAGAAGAGGCACTACTAGCCCTTCACTATTAACAAAACTCAGGTTGAGAGTAAGAACCAGTTTAGATATCTTAATGGTCCCATTACAGAGGACGTAAAATGGTCCAAACACATCAACACCTTGGTAACGAAGGCATGACAACATCTTTATCAACTGAGATGCCTCAAGGACTTCATGCTTCCCTGCAAATTACTAAAGAACTTCTACATATCCACCATTGAAAATATTCTGACAGGAAACAGTACTGCATTATTGCCTGGTTAGGAATAAACATACAGCAGGACCGCATGGTCCAACAGAGAGTGGTCCAGTCAGCTGAACACATCACTTGGATTGTACTCCCTAACTTCCAGGACATCCACACCAAGTGGTGAAGGGCAAAGAACATTATCAATGATAACAGCCATCCCAGCAATGGCCTCTTTTTTGTGCTGCAGTGAGGTAAATGCTACCAGGGCCTAAAGAGACAGAAGAATCATCCGTCCATAGTCCATCTGTATCTTAAATAAGTATAAAGTGTCTACATATATCTGATGCTCTACATTAAGCTATTTAGGTTAATTAAGTTATTTCTTTAGTTATTATTTATCACATATTTAACATTCTATTCATATTTTTGATCTTTATTAAGTCATGTGTTATTGTTTTTGTCCTTTTATTCTTCTTTTTTAAAGGCACAGTCTTTGGAGTAGAGCAACTAAGCATTTCACAACACGTACTGGTTGTGTAATTTGCATGTCACAAACAAAATTGGCTTTGATTTGATTTTGATTTGATAAGAAGACAATTACCTAATTCCATATTTTTTGATTAAAGTTGTTCATGCTTTAGAATATTGTTTCAGTGTGTACTTGACTTAAAATATTTGCCACACCATTATTAAGAAAACAAAGCAAAGTAATTAAATGTTTAGTCTAAGTTATTTTTTGGCCATATTTCTCAAATAAAAGAATGGCATGGTAGCACAGAGTTTAATACTACAGCTTCACAAATTCAATATCCTGGATTTGATTGCAATGCCTGGTCATTATCAGCATGGGTCTTCCTGAGGTTAAACTGCTTTATCTCCGATGTTCCCAAACACGTGTGTGTGTGTTAGTTTAGTTATTCATTCTAAATTCACTCTGTATGGGTGTATGTATGAGTTGGGACCCTGCAATGGATTGGTCCCCTGACCATGGCTGTTTCCTTTTTTTTACTTGAATCCAGTGCCTGTCTTCCTGCGATTAGTGGATAAATAAGAAACAATGAAAGCTCTTTTGTCTAAAACATTTAAAACATAATACAGTATGTAATAGCAGCATTAAATATTTAAGCATTTTGGTTTTGAGGCTAAAACTATTATATCAATATGACACTCCATCTATTCATTTTTTGATGCAGTTAATTCCATTGCAATTTTTGGGGGGTAGTAATAAAGTCTTTTTCGGGAAAAGCTGACAGTATATTGGTAAACTCAGTCATGCTGTTGTACCAATTATGAGAATGCAAAAGAACCCAAAGAATCTACAGATTGGACACCCACAACCTGATCTTTTTTCCCATACTGAGCTACTGCACTGATGTTAAAACCAGCTAACCAGAAGATGTACATTTCTTTCAGTAATAAAACAAAATGATTCTTTTATAAGCACTAAAAATAACAATGAAAACAAAGAATAAACATTTCTGAACCATAATTGTTGGATGGAGTTGTTCACCAAAATCCAATTAATTAATCAAAATATTAAGACTGGGGGCAGAATGGAGGCACAGTGGCAGTAAGGAGACCTGGGTTCACATCCTGGGTCCTCCCTGCATGGGGCTTGGATGTTCTCCATGTGTCTATGTGGGTTTGCTCCGGTTTCCTCTGACTGTCCTAAGACATGCAGGTTAGGTAAATTGGCAATGCTAAACTGGCCCAAGTGTGTGTTCTCCTTGTGATGAACTGGAGCCCAGTCCAAAGTTTGTTCCTACTATGCACCCTATGCTAGCTGGATAGGCTCCAGTTTCCCCCTGACCGTGATCTAGATTAAGCAGGTTAGAAATGGGCATGACAAAATATTAAGACCAAAATGGAGTCAAAACCAGAATACGAAAAATGAGATTCAATTGTTCTTGTTCTTGTTTTATCCAAAGTGACTTACAGAAGAGAACAATGCAATTAAGTAATCATCAGTCTGGGAGACTGTTTTGGAATGAGTGTTAGCAATATTGATCTACACAAGTGAAGCTTTCTAAACCAAACAGAACAATGCAAGACCAGTTAATCTTTCCTTAGTTACAAGGACCTATCAAAGCCATTATCAATTAGATATTCACTGAACAACAGTCTTCTTAAATACAGTCAGCAGCTTGAATACAGGTGGGCAGCTTGACCTGAGTCGTGCTGCCACAGGGTGTCAGAGTAGCCACCTGAAAAGAGGAGTGACATGTGCCATCTCAGCTGGTTAAGCACAAGACGTGCCACTTCATTTTGAAACATCTACAGCATCCTGGTAGAACATGCAGTTCCTCCTGGCAGGAGAGAGTTGCAGTAGTCCAGAGGTGACAAGGCTGATACCTGGACTAGGAGTAGTGCTACATACTCCATCAGAACAGCCTAATCTTGCGGGTGTTATACAGAGTGAATATGCATGAACAAGAGACAAATGCAATGTAACCAGTGAATCGATCACCACATCAAGGTTGTGACCGGTTAAATCAGTACTCTGAACCAAGGACCTCCAGCCGTTGCAGTGTAATTTATCAGCAAGAATCAGGAATTCAGTCCTTGGCAACCAGGCAAGAGTCCTTAGCAACTCATTGTATGTTTGTCTCAGCATTCAGAATTGCAATGTGACGCAAATACATTTTAAATACAAAAAAATAATAAATAATAAAATTTAAACTCATACATGAGAGTGAAAATTGAAATTAACTTTTCAAAATATAAAATCCTTATAAACTAAGAAAAATGTTCAAAAATGGTTTAGGCAGTCAAAACAGGCTTCCCAATTCTGAACACATGCACACACTGTGACGGATGGTGGCCAGTGTCTTTGCTCAGCTGGGACAAGATAGGGGGTGGTGGCTTTTGAAGGGCGCTATCTCCGCCAAACTGCTATTTGGCAGCCCCCCTGTGGTGTAATGGCCCTTCTGAGTCCCACTGGGTTATATGGGACTTAGTAATGTTCGGCTCAGCCCTGTTGGGTTCCAGGGGGAGCTGCAAAGCCCTACATTGGGCTTCCACCGCACCTGGGAGTAATTCCAGACCTCCCCAAAGAGCCACCTGGAGTTCTCCCGGGTGCGGCTTAAAAAGGAGTCAGCTACCTCACAGAACAAGCCAGAGTCAGGTGGGAGAAGACGAAGCTTATCAGTGGAGGCGGAAAGACAGAAGAGGAAGAAACTGTCTACTTGTGCTATTTAGTGCTGTGCTGTGGGGAGCTCCCCAGCTGAAAATAAATGCGTCTTATGCTGGACTTGTACCTCTGTGTCTGGTGTGTTGGGTGTTCGGGGAGTTGTACGCCCCCTGGTTTCCACAACACCTATATTGACTCATACAGGGCCAGTTTATGCACAACTTTGGCATTTCAGAAGAACCTGAAGTATCTATCGAAACAAAGACACTGAAAACACCAAACTCTTAAGCTGTGGTTTACCAATGCCAACAAATACATTACCCAGGTTATAATTCAGTTCTAAAAGTTATTCTTGTTAGCCTCGTGCACAGTTACTAATCACTTCCACATCACCCAGGATTTCAAGGATCATACTTTTGATCTTGATACTTCATAATTGAAAGATTATACTTTTGATCTTCAACACACCAAATCTGTAAACATGCTTTATTTATTTATTTTTTTATCTTTCCTTTTTGTTGCTTTATCACAATACGCCCACTCATTTGTAGTTTAGCATGTCATGTTTTTCTGTTTCTATAATTATATGCATTAAACAGGAACTGGTTTATTTATAAAACAGAAAGTTTGAATCAGTGGGTGGATGTTGCAGCTTCACCCTACACCACACTGAAATATACAGGAACGTGAAACTACATTGGAAACAATGAATCATGGCAAAACAACAACTTGGAAAATTTTATGTCCTATATTGTCAATAATAAAGAGCTTCTAGCTGAAATTATAATTTTAGATGTGAAAATGCTTATTGTACTCTTATTAGAAGATCTATTTGATAAAGTTGTTTTTAATTTACACCCCTAAACTGCATTTGATGCATCCTTTCATTTTCTTAGCCTAATATAGGCTCCCTATCCCTGCATCTTTGGGCACCTGGCAGGAAATCTTACCCTTAGACAGACCATCAAAGAGAATACTTACACACATGCCCACACTGGCACAGGGCTGTCCTAACAGCATCATAGGCCCCCGGGCAAAGTAGTGCACTGGGGCCGCTGTTTTGATAGCAAAAAAGAAATATACGTTGGCATCAGAAACCTTGTGGGTCCCTATGATCCTGGGGTCCCCGGCCAGTGACCATTGTGCCCAGTACGTTAAGATGGCCCTGAGCCTGGCACAATTTCTAGATAACAATAAAGCTAAGATGTGGGAGTAAAGTAGAAATGTAAACCTGTGGAAAATGCCAGAACTCCACACAGATTGTGGCTAACTTGGAATGTGAACCTTGTGTCCCTCGCATTGTGAGACAGCAGTAATATCAACTTTACCATCCTATTCTGCAATTTAATGAAATGGATGTAAAGATTATTCCAAATATCAAGGCATTAGCATGTATAATGACTGAAATGTGCATTTTTAATAATTGAATGCATGATGTCAAAGCTCATCCGAAACTTCTATAATGTGTGTTCTACTCATGCCTGTGTTGTTCAAGTGTAAAGAACATGTCACACATTTAAAATCTGACTTGCTGTGACTGTTAATCTGGTGAGATTAGACCCTGACACAATTTGACATTCTACAGCTGCAATACTTCTTGTGATACCAGGCCACACTCCTCCTGAAGTCACATCATGTGAAGTCAATTCTTTGACTTATACTCTAGTTCTTGGCTAATATAATATCGCACTGTTCTTCTTTTTACATTTTATTTTTTGGTGTCTAGTTCTTGTTTTTTGTTCAACTAAAATGTTAGATTTTCTTTTCTCTGTGTCTGAATTGTGTTACCTTGCCTTCCTGTCTGCGGACCGTGGTCGGGGTGACGCAGGTAAGCTTCTCCTTCCTCGTGTCCAGTGGTGTGAAGCTCCAGGGCCAGAGCGACGTGCTCTGGGGTAAAACCCTGTCCCTGAGTTCCCTTGTCCTAATTTACAGCAGGGAGCGACACACAAGTCTTGAAGGCTCCAAAGTTAACTTTATTAACATACTTATTAGGTGCTTGTTTCAAATTAACAGAGTCCAACACCAAGAGAGAGCCACACCACAAGCCAACACAACATAAAACAAACCTTTCTAATTTTCATCTATATTCAAAACTCCACCCACATCCCACATTCAGTATGATCGGGATGTCAGGCTGCTATTTTAAGCTCTGATGCCAACAAATTTGTTCTTCCTTTCTGGTTATCAGCCTTGCTTATCTGCTTTATTTCAGTCTCCAGCTTGACCTATAATGTGCATAAAAGTAGAAACTATCCCGTTGTAGTGGTGCGGAGCTGCTAAGATTCACACCGTCAAAGAAATGGTGATTTATTTTATTTTTTAGTGGAAATTCCAGGGACACACCCAGCTTTGGCCCGACCCGTACACACTCACAAGCAGAGACACAAAACCAACAAATAAAAGAAATAATATATTAAATGAAAACCCAATACACAACAACAACAATCAGACAAACCTCCCTTTCCCCTACGGCGATAAAATTGTAACATAACAATGAACCACAACAATAAATACTCACGACAACGTCCTTATACAGTCCAATACAGCAAAAACAGATGAAGTGGTATGGTGTGAAGATGAAAATCCCAAGCACAGCTTCCGTAAAAAATGAGTGAAACAGTCCTGAGCGGTGAGGGGTGACATTTCCAGGAGTGCTCCTTTTGAAGATGTACGCCGATTAATCCACCACTATACACACAACAGGCAGGCATCATCCTGCATTCATCCTAACGGGAAACGATCCAGGGCACGATTGACTTTTTAGAGAACACGTTGGACAGGATACACAAAAACACCAGTCTCTCCCTTTTCAAATTTCCCGCTGGCCTCTTTCATCCCCAGCAGCCTCTACTTCCATTCCAGTCATCCTGTGCGGGTAATCCCCTTGGGCTGCTGGGAAGGGGAGTTCTTCCCATGGTAGCACTGCTACACCGTGGCCTTAATCGCTTCTGTAAGTCCACGGGGATAATTAATGGTGGAAAGCTTATCCTTATATAATGTATTCTCATGATAGATAGAAACAAAGCCACACGGTGATTGGCTTTACTGGAATTCAACAGAATTTCTTTGTAAAAGGACATTTGGCCATGCTATTTGAGGCTGGCAAAGGACTGCAGGAATTGTGAACAGGTGCAAGTATAACATAAAATGACATTGTCAAACCTAATTTCAATTCAGGGTTGCATCCTGATGTTGTGACGCCACACAGTTGTGTAGAGGATTAATAGAAGGACTGGGAAATAAAACATAGTCAAAACAAAGCACAGGTCAAAATAGATCTTATCAAAAAGGGGAATTCAAAACTCAATGTCAAAGAACAAAACTGAAAGTCATTAGTATACTGATAAAAAAAGTTGACGAGACAGTAATTTAGTGAGTGGATTGGGAGAGACTTTTTCATAAAACATACAACAAGTTTAACCTAAAAATCAATTGTACTTTGCAAAATCCCAAAACAAAAGTCTACATTCTTAGTCAGAAGGAAAAGCCAATGAATTAAAGCCAGTGAATTAAATGTTTAAAGTGTTTTAGGTTTATCTGTCAAATTCAGATGCTCGGAAAGTAAAAGCAAAATCCCAAAACAAAAGTCTACATTCTTAGTCAGAAGGAAAAGCCAATGAATTAAAGCCAGTGAATTAAATGTTTAAAGTGTTTTAGGTTTATCTGTCAAATTCAGATACTCGGAAAGTAAAATGGCTGACCTTGATATTGTCACATTCATGATGTCACACACAGTGTGTTTGGAGACAATGCTATTGTTATCATGACAAAATGTGGTGGCAACTTTAACAAAAAACATTGTGTTGTAGGAAGATTTAAAACAAACAACTATTAGAAAAATATATATTTGCAACAATTAGTTAGATATTTGGAATTCTTTAGATGCAAAACCCCAAATAAGACCAAAAAAGGTTTCCAAAAAACATACCTGAAGGCTATAAAATAATTTACAAACAATCTGGACTATAACCAGGAAAAAACAAAAGATTCAATCTCAAAGAACAGACACAATATCAAACAATGAACAAGTAAAAGTGTGTGATGCTGACCTTTATACCTATGATCCTGTGATGTCACGCATCACACACTTCTGGTTGACCTTACCTAGCAGCTGCCTGGTAACCAAGACAACAAATAGCACAAAATGACGGCACCCATAACAAAAACAAAATGGCACAGTTAGAGGAATTACCGTATTTTTTGCTCCATAAGACGCACCTGACCATTAGACGCACCTAGGTTTAGAGGAGGAAAACAAGAAAAAAAATATTCTGAACCAAATGGTGTGCTAATATGTTTAATAAAATATAGCAGAATAATATTTCAACCATGTAAATTCAACAGCGGTATTAAGAAACATCATCACTGTCATTAACAAATAAGGAGAGACTTTAAGGTTCAAGCACTCTTCTAGTTTTATGGAAACCCCAAGAACTCCTCACCGCTAGTGTCAGAATTTATGAAGCACAGTTGCTCACAATCACTTTGCAGGAGCACGTACCAATCATCACGTGGCATAATCTGTCCAAAGCCACCAGGGGACAAAGCACGTTTGGACCAATGCTCCCTGAAGTTATATCATCAGTCTAGTCCCATCTATATTTGTATTGCCACAAAGCCCTTCATCTCGTGTTTTGTTGTGGGTTTCCAGTTTGAAAAATGAGAATGTGGTGCAAGCACAGCCCTCGATTCAAAAAATTGCTCTGCATACCTGTTTGTCTTGTCTGACAGTAGCTGAAAGGCAGCTTCAGGAAAGAACAGCCTGAAGTAGTCCAGCGGCTGGTAATCTGTTGAGTCCAACAGCAAGCCATAATGTCTTGTGAATTCCGGTAGCCAGTTTGGCTCCCACAGATCAATGTCTAGGTATTCCTCCCACACGAACCTTGCCATAGGTGCATCGGCTGCACGAATGCGCTTAGCTGGGGCAGCATCGGCTGGTGTCCCGATCAGCTGTTGCCAGTTCCTCACTCTCTTGTTCGATCTCCTGATCACTCTCAACAAAATCAGATTCTGAAAAATCAGAGTCCGACTCAGTGATAATGCGCAAAACATCGTCTGCTGAGTATTTTGTTTTCTGCACTCGCTTCACTCCCTTGTGAGATGTCGATGCCATCTTGCCTTTGTTTACATTTGTTTACATTTCGCAACTCATGCACACCCAAGGATTAGATGCCGAGTCAATGAGTCTAACATTCCTCCAAGCACAGAGGGAATGCCTGTAACGTAACAGTGAGTTTTGTCGCCCTCTACCCCTGGATGTCAACTTTTGTCAGGTAATACACAAAATATTCGCTCCATAAGACGCACAGACATTTCCAACCTTCTTTTGGGGAAAAAAAAGTGCGTCTTATGGTGCGAAAAATATGGTAGTTTTAAATTCATTGTAATTGCTTATACCACTCTATGAGCACATCAGCCTATCTTGCTCGACTGGAAGAATCCCAGCCCACCTGTTATAAGTCAGTGGGTAACTGATATTCTATACTATTTGAAATTGGAAAAAAATAAATTCTCACTTAGAGGATCAGTTCAAAACTTTTTAAATATATGGTAAAGATCTAATTAATGAAATCTTAGAATAAGAATTTATATCAGGGAAAAGGATATTCTCCCTTCTTTGTTGTTTTTAAAGATGTGGTAATGTTGTAGTCTCTTCTCTCTTTCTCTCGGGCAGGGGTTGAATTATGGTTTGTTAAGTCTGACATGATTGTATGTAACGTTTTCTTCAAATAATATTAATTAAATTAAAAAATAAAGTGATTAGTTTATAACATAGTGAAAAACACTTCAAATTCAAAAATAAATGTAACAGAGATATTCCTTGACCTACAAAACATAAGTTTACACTAACAGAACAAGATAACATTCAGCCACAGGACCTACTAATGCACATACTGACATTCACACAGGGCCGATTTAGAGTCTCCAGTTACCTTAAAATTCATATCTTTAGAGATATGGAGGGAGGACCTGAGTGCTCCTAGGAGAACACACACAAGTACATTGAGATCAGGCCAACTCCACCTGGAAAATTACTGGGCACAGAAATCACAATCAGAATGCTGGGTTCTCTTGTAGCCAATAGCAGTTATAAAATCTTGCGGCAGAATAGACCACAAGAATAGAGGCCATCCTAGAATAGCAAACCATGCAATTTGTACACTAGTCTGAAACTTCAAGGGTGTAAACTTCTCAGTTTTTTTTTTGTATCCAAGCCAGGCAGATTTCCCCAGGAAAATCAAAAAGGAACTTAAGATTATTATAGCAAATTTACTGATAGCGATAAATCATTTTTCCTCTTTGGTTTTCCCCCTGAAAATTTTAGCAACAAGAAGTGAGCAAATTTATATACTGTAAATTTACTCTGGCTTGTTATACAATTAGATAGTGTTTTGTTCCAGTTTTCAGCTTGAAATTAAACATCCATACATTTTCTGGCCAACTTATTTCAATTCAAGGTTACAGGCAGCTTGAGCACAGCTGGAACCCACACCATGACAAGATACACACACACAACCACAGACAGGCAATTTTTATCCATGCATTATCAATCCCACAAAGTAGAATCAGTGTCACCAGTAACCTGAGTACCTGAAAACCATACCAAAATCACACAGGCAGTTTAGGGGACAGAACATGAACCATGGACCATAAAGACTGCAACACTAGACATAGTGAAACCAGGTGTCATGCATGCACGTTGGAGGATCACTTTCCAAGTTTATCAGACGTACGCAATACTACCCCATGGTGAGAGTGGGTGCAGTTGATAACATTTTTGTCTCTTCTGTCATCCTCAGCAGCGAGAATTGCCCACTGATGGCAATTGACCTCATCCCTAATGGCCGACAGGCTATAAAAGAACAGACGCCCCAGAGAATTTCGTCTCAGATCGGACTACAGTTACAATCAACCTGCAGCTCTCGATGACAACCCGGTTGACTTGTGTGATGAGAAGACTAAAGTCTCGGTTTAAGTTCATGGCAATTCTGACTGCTTTAATATCATTGAGTGTTTTTTTTCTTGTTTAACGTTATTGTGTGACCCAACTGGCACCCCGACACTTTCTGGATGTGACATATGTTCTTCCAAATCATCCACACATCATTCCAAATCATTTTGGTGCCCTAGTAAAGTACTAAACTCTGCCAGTCTCTGGTTCACCATGACTGTGTTAATACATTACACAAAATTCAGAGCCGGGATTCAATACTGCTGATAGAAGGGGGTTGTAGAAAAAAGATTACTTTGTTTTTTATAAATCTTACAGTGTTAATGTCTTCTAACAAATGTTAATGCCCAGGAGAAGATTATACAAATTATTAAGAAGCTGTCAGAATACTAAACACTGAAGTCTTAAATATATAGAAGATAATAGATACAACATGATACCCTTTTAATATAATTCAGGGCTGCAGGTGGCCACAACCTATCCCAGTTTGGCTGGGACCAAAGCTGAAAACAGTCATAGGTGGAATACTAGACCATCAAAGGACACACATCAAACTACACTGACACCCATTTAAAGATGTTGATTACACATATTTGGGATGGGGCAGGAAAATCAAAGTACCCCAAAAAAAACCCACATAGGCAGAGAGACGATATGGAAACGACACAGAGAACAACCTGGCACCATGAGACAGCAGTGCTAACCTCTACATTATCACAATTAAATATATCTACACTATCACAATAAAATAAAAATGTTTTGATGATGACAGTTTGTTTCTCAATTTTGTCTGCTTGCTCTTCATGGTCATCACCATTGGGTGTTTCTGAATTTTGTGGTTGACAAAGTTTATACTTCTGGCTGCTATGATGCTGCATGTTTGACATCTATATGACGCAAGCATGTGACCATGACTGGATTAACACCCCCATGGGCCATTGACCTCACTACCCCCAACAGGCACACACATATACTCTCACATTATGTGAATAATGAATCAGCCAAGGCACTGAAGGAACAAAAAAACCAAAAAAGACCTGCCACTCTTTACATTGTGTCATCTTCACCTTCCGTTTTTGTTCATTTGTACATTACAATTAACATAGAAAACTAATTAATAAATGCAACAGCTCTTCTTAAGGGAAATCAACTTCCTTCTGATAGCTCAATTAAAGAACATCAAATAAACTTTTTTAAAGGCTTACACAACTCTCTGGCAATGCAGTGATATGTAAATGAGCACATATTTCAGATCAGGTCAGGTCAGGTTGGGGAGCATGCACTGGTACAGCTCGTTTCTGCAACCCCCACATGACGAAACAGATCAGGATCCTGATTGGCAACCACCCAGGCAGATATGTGGTCCAGTCCCATCTTCTAGAAATGACCCTCTATCTATTTGCACAGATATCTGGAGCACCACACACTCCTTTCCAGCTACCTCAGGACCCCCCCCCCATGTTCTCCCAATCCGTCTACTGACTTCATAGGAAGGAGTCACCAGAGACATGAATGCCACTGCTGAGGTAAGTAAACCTCTCAACAAGTTAGACACTCTCTCTGCAGACAGACACGCTGCTGATGGCTGTGCCTCATTGAAGGCCTGGATCACTCTCAAGCCCAGGCACTCAGACTCCTCACTCAGTCTCTCGAGAGCCCCAATCAGAGCCTCCATTGACTCCGCGAAGATCAGAGCATCGTCAACAAAGTCAAGATCAGTGAATCTTTCTTTACCAACAGATGCCCCAAAGCCACTTGATCCCATGACCTTGCCCAACACCCAGTCCATGAAAGCATTGAACAGAGTAGGAGAACACACTTCTGACGAACCCCAGAATCAACTGGGAAAAACACAGAGGTTATGCCTCCACTCTGCACAGCACTCACAGTACCAGTGTACAGGCCAGCCATGATATCCAGAAACCTTGAGGGGATCCCGCAAAGCCTCAGGATGCCCCACAGGGCAGCTCAATCAACTGTGTCAAATACTTTATGAAAATCAACTAAGGCCACAAAGAAGTTTATCTAAGAAGTCTATTATTGACCGCTTCCTGGCACTAAGGGTTCTCATGAAGCGCATACACGAATATCGGAACATATTTGCACTAAAAAAAAAAAAATAAAAGACCACACAGAGGCATTCCTTTGTTTAGATTTGCCATTGTTTGGTGTGTCTCATCTCCTGCAGTGGTATCGTTGTCTTCCACATTTTTGTTCTTGTCTATTGGATTTCAGATCGCTGCCAAGGCTACTAGAATCAGTGTTACTAACTTTTCTGGTTGATTTAAGGATTGTACGTCCACAAATTGAAATGTTGGGGTGTCAACCTGGTCGTCCCTGTTTAATCAAATGAAACTTATAAACAGAATATGTGCTCGATAGCACCAAAATGGGTTTCCTTCAGTTAAAGAATCTCTCTTGACTTACAAAGCCTGATTTAGTCACTGCGGCTAGGAGGTCAGTCCTGTGATGCTCTCTTCTTCTTTCTGGGAACCGAAGGGTACATAGCTAGTGGGACTAGAAGAGGTGGAGTCAGATGCCCTCACTGGGTGTCTTCTAAGCACTGTGGAGGGAACAGAAGAGGATAAGGCCCCCTCTCAACTCGGGGTGGTAGTATATAAACCCCAGAGGAGCCGGAGGATGATCCACTGATGTGTTTACTGACTATCTGTAAGGTCAGGCTTATTAGTTGCAACTGCAATGTTGTTCAAATCATCATTTATGTTTTTTTTCCAAGTTGCAAATGTCAGGTTTTCTTCTCTCTCCAATGTCTCCTTTCGCTGAACTACTGGGCTCTTGCTTTTCATTTTGCCTTTTCTTGGTAAAACGATCTCATAAAGGTGAGCTATTAGACACTTGCTCTGATCATGTCCTATCCACATGTGGGTTTATAATCTTCAGGATTGAGTTGGGTAGATAGAAATGCTGGACAGACAGTTGCTGTGAATGTCTGTTGTGAAAATGTAGACTATTCCTTTACTAGGCATTTTTTTCTGAGATATGCTAAGGCTCCTTGGCAAGCAGGCCCAGGGGTGTGCAGCATGTCATCCTAATGTGACATCTTGGAAGGCATGTTATATCAATAAGCCACTCACTCAAATTTTGTTAGAAAAAGAAGGAAGGATCTCATAAGAGATGTCACACGTTTTAATGTTTTAATTTTGGTTCTGTCTTTGGTTTGTTTAATGATTGTGAATTTGGTAATCTTTTATGAATTTAGGTAGTGCATCTGACCTTGGCCTTGACTGACTATCCCTTTGCAATTGCCCAAAAATCTATGCCACTCAATAAAATAATGACCCTATAAACTGGTACAAGTCTGTTAAAATATGATATAAATGCGGCCTGTAAAAATGACTGGTACAGAGATGCAAATGCTCAGTTCAAAAATAGCAGAATGTGAGAAATCTGCAAGTTCAGCTTCAGAATTAACAAAACCCCGTACAACAAATTAGTGGTTGAATTTGGTGCCTTGCAGCAGAATGTGGAAGTTGCTCCTGCTACACACACATCTGTTAGTATAGTAAAGCAGCCTTGGATTCCTCTACTTCCTCTACTTAATATTTTGGGCAATGCTAGTAGTTTCTGTTTTTTTATTTCAGAATCAGGGTATATTCATTTTAAATTACAAAAAATTCAGTGGCATCAGAAAAATGCAAAACCCTTGGAATGCTGACCTCCATTACCAACAGTAACAATCCTTCCTATGAAAATATATAATCCTTCTGGAGGGTTTTTTGTTCAGGTTTTTATAGTCATAAAATGAAGGCAGTAGCAACCAGCAGACTACTGAATTTGAAGCAAGAGAACAGACCCATAAGTGACTGTATAATATATTTCAAAACCCTTTCCACTGACTCAGGTGTTAATTCCAATTTTTAGAAATTGTATTTCTGAGGAATTGAAAGATGATATGGCAAGTCATGATGTGGAGGAATGTTTGGATGAAGTTATTAATCTTGCAACAATGTGCTAACAAGAAATAATTATTAAAACAACACCTTGTAAATAGAGAACATGAAACTTTAGTGAAATGTAGTTTAAGTAAAAGAAAGTATAGGAGTTGGAAATTTTTTTGTTTTGTCATTAGTGTCGTGGGAATATGACTGGTCATTTTAAAAAATTGTGCCCAAAGCTTCAGAGTAAACAGATGAGTCAGTTTATGATAAGGTTCTTTAGGTGACTAGTTGTTTCCAGTACTGGTTGTCTGATCTTCTCCCCATATGTCTTCTTCTTCTTTTGGCTGCTCCCGTTGCCACAGCTGATCATCTTCTTCTATATCTTTCTGTCCTCTGCATCTTGTTCTGTCACACCCACCACTTGCATGTCCTCTCTCACCACATCCATAAACCTTCGCTTAGGCCTTCCTCTTTTCCTCTTGCCTGGCAGCTCTATCCTTAGCATCCTTTTCCCAATATACGCAGCATCTCTCCTCTGCACATGTCTAAACCAATGCAATCTCTCCTTGCTGACTTTGTCTCCCAACCGTCCGACTTGAGCTGACCCTCTAATGTACTCATTTCTAATCCTGTCCATCCTTGTCACACCCAGTGCAAATCTTAGCATCTTTAACTCTGCTACCTCCAGCTCTGTCTCCTGCTTTCTGGCCAGTGCCACCGTCTCCAACCCAAATAACATAGCTGGTCTCACTATAGTCCTGTAGACCTTCCCTTTCACTCCTTGTTAGCAATTCAATGTGTAATGAAGTGATGCTGCAGGCACCTACTGGCGTGTTTTACAAAACTGTGAAGCCTCAAGATTTTAACTTAAAAAAAGTCTTTCATTTTGTTTTCCAAATATCTTTATAGCTGAAGGCTTCATGTTTCTTATCAGTAGTTCCACACTGCAGGTAATACACTGCTTGTCACACTTCATGGTAAAAGTAAATCTGAGTGGTAATTTCTTTTAATATTCCTGTATGGTTAAGGTTTTTGGGATTAATCTTGTGAGGCTAACATGAAATTGGAAGAGTCCAGACTGTGTAATGCTGTGGAGCATATGAGGAACTTGTCCATGTTTATTGACTTTCCTAATGAAGCATGCATTGCAGGACAAGTTGTCATTTGCTCATAAGTGAACTAATGTGAATTCCTTCAATTCCTCAGTATCTAGGAGCAAAATGTCCCTTTGACTGGGTGCAGAACTGAAATCTGCAATCAGTAGCACCCTAAAATATTTAAAAAATAGCTGATATCATTTTTATTTATTTAAACTTAAGCTGACTTAACTCATCTAGGGTGTCCAGCAACCCACATTTGGTTCAAGAATCACAGGTACTGCTTTAGTGGATTACAGTTTTTCACAATTGCTAACACACAAAAATGACATGCATAGCACAATTATTCAAACTGACACACAGAGAGCAAAACCTCTTCTCAAGTCTCTAAAACTCTAAACACATTTCCTGCTTTACACACATTTTGCAATTCAAAATAGCACTTTCTAAATGCACTGAACACGGTTCTCTGCATAAGACACAACAATCTGACATAAAGTCACACGTTTGCCATTACAACACACTGCCATTCAAAAGGACAGAACATGAGCTAATTGGCCAATATATGTGCCACCTGGCCAAGCACCTCAATGGTTAATTGTTACCACTCCAATCAGGAAGTAAGCACTATAAAAGGACCACAGGTGAGCACCTTTTTTTCAAGAACAATGGAAGACATTGCAGAGAGAGGAAGAGGAAGAGGGAGAGTGAGGATGAGAGGGGGAGGAAGAGTGAGAAGTAGGGGTAGAGCTGGTATAGGAGGTCATGGGCAAAGAAGACAGCAACTGTCAAATGAAATCAGAGCAACCTTAGTTGATCATGTCATCAACCATGGGCTGACAATGCAAGAGGCTGGACGTAGAGTGCAGCCCAACTTGAGCCGTTTTACTGTCGCCTCTGTCATCCGGACATTTAGACTGGAGCACAGGTATGCAACCAAAATGTCTTTCACACTGTGTAGTACACCCCATGTCATAGTGTATCAGTTGGGTGACACCTGTGTACTTCATGAATGGCTAATGTCATACACTAACTGTACAAGTTTCCTGTCCAATATGCTCTACTGTGGGGGAATCTTTAGGCTGCATTGTCCAAGCCCTATATTTTTGTTTTTTGTTTTTGTAAAGGACTGAGAGATGCAACCATGGTGGAGGAAGGGGCGAAATGTTCACAGGGGTACAGGAAGCTGCCATTGTAAACTTGGTCTTGGAGAATAATGAAATCAGATTAAGAGAAATTCAAAGCAACATCATCCAAGACAACACCATATTCACCAACATTCAACGAGTCAGTCTGTCCACATTGGCTCACATTCTCAAGCGAAACCAAATCAGCCTGAAACAATTGTATAAGGTGCCTTTTGAGAGAAACTCTCAAAGAAACAAAGAGCTCAGACGAGTATATGTGGATGTAAGTACAATATTGACTGCAGCACATTACACGCAACATTGTTTCCCAGTGTACTGGATAACACCATATTGACGGAGTACTGGAAATGGATGCTCATGCAATCCCACATGAGTTCATCTTCATAGATGAGGCTGGTTTCAACCTAGCAAAGACCAGAAGAAGGGGAAGAAACGTCATTGGCCACAGAGCCATTATAGATGTTCCTGGCCAACGTGGTGGGAACATCACAATGTGCGCTGCCATCTCCAATATGCATGGTGTCCTCCACCGTCATGCCAACCTTGGACCATACAACACAGGCCATATTCTAACATTTCTGGACAGACTCCATAACATTCTCATTCCACCAGAGCGTATGAATGATGCAGACCATGCAAGAACCCGGTATGTTGTAGTATGGGACAACGTGAGCTTTCATCATGCAGCCCCAGTCCAAAATTGGTTTGCTGACCACCCACTGTTTCTCGTGCAATACCTCCCACCATTCTCACCATTTCTGAACCCCATAGAAGAGTTCTTTTTGGCATGGCGATGGAAGGTATACGAACGGCAGCCCTATGTGCGCATGCCTCTTGTGCAGGCTTTGGAAGAGGCATGTGATGAAATTGATGTGGGTGCGATTCAGGGATGGATAAGGCACTTCTTCCCTCGATGTCTGGCAAGGGAAGAAATTGCCTGTGATGTGGACGAGGCATTGTGGCCAGACCCAGCTGAGAGGCAAGATGCTGCCTAATTATTTTTCTTGCCTCTTTTTTTTCTATATATTTCTTCAGCACATTTTCTTTTTCAGTTTACTGTTTTTTCTGAGCATATTTTTGTTCGCTCCAATGTAAATATATCTGCTGTGCATATGTTGCACTGACTTGTTTGGTGAAAAATAAAAAAATAAATGCATGTGTGTGTATCTGCAAATATTTCTGTGCATGTGAACACTCTAATTTTCTACAATTTGGACTATTTTAGTATTGTGGCAGAGCATATTAAAGATGAGAGTGCTTTTCATTTTGCCCAACAGTGTGTAGTTGGTTAGACAAAAATCTGGTGATATAACTGACATGTGTGCCATTTAGTGCAGTAGTTTGATTATGATCATTATATATGTAGTTTTGGTTGCAGTGTTTCATTTTGCAGGATATGTGAGGTGTTTTGCTCTTTGGGTGAGGTGTTTTGTGAATTGTGCTAAATGATTTGCAACAATGAGCCTTGTTGTCAAAATTGTGCTTTAGCAATTGTAAAAAACTGTAATAGAATAGAATAGAAACACTCTTCCCACAAAACATAAAATAAACATTCAGACTGTTGATGTGTGCCCTCTTATTTCAGAATTTCTGAAAAAAAATATACAGGGTGAGTCAAAATTATGTTAATACTAATGAATTATGTTTATCTCGACCACACCTTTCCAGGTCGGTGGATAGATCATGGTGGACCATTGTCATGGCCTCCACACTCCTCTGAGTTGACACTCTGTGATTTCCGGTTGAGGGGTATGGTGAAGGAGTGCATAGTATAGCAGGAACGTTTATGATATCAATGACCTGAAGGACAGAATACGGACTGTAGTATCATCTATTCCCTGCAAAATGTGTGTCCGGGCTTTAAATATTACTGTTGCTTGTTGATTTTTGTGTGTTGAACATGTGAACAGGTTGAGACATTCCTATAAATCATCTTGCACATACGAAGTATGTTTTGTGAATAAATTGTTTCCGCAATTCAAATGTTAACATAATTTTGACTCAACCTGTATATAGTATTTCCCTGGTTAAAATGACACAATCAAGAAATGAACTAGGAATCAAATGAACTAGAGTCTTAAAGTTGTAAAATAAGAAAAGAAAAATCCTACAGCTGTTGTGATCCTGCTATTTAAAGAACACATAAAGGGATGCTGTCCTTAATAAACCATAACCCAGACCAGCATTCCACCCAGGTCAGGCTCTGAAGAATAGGCCTCACCACCAAAGACAGCCTAGCCCCAAACTCAAATGGCTGACTTCAGTTTTTCACAGGCCCAAAACTTTAAATATCTATAAATGGAAAAGAGGAAACAGTTAAAAACCCCTAGTCCAGGAAAAAACAAGGTTTCTTCATAACTAAAGATTTATGTACACAGAATCAAAAATAGAATGCTAAAAAGAAGTCATGACAAAATGGAGCAAAGATCAGTTTTGCCTAAAAAACAGTCAGTTTCCATTTTGCCATTACAACTGAAAAATAAAACAAAGACGACATAACAGTTTTCAGTTCTTGAATACTCAATTGTGTGCCTTAATGCTGGTCCTTGGTTATGTTTAAAAATGATTAACAATTTCCATTAATTTTTGTTCCTCATTTCTGGCTCTAGTGTATGTGATCTTGGCTTCAACTCAATTAAAAATCCATGATAAACACAATACACATAAAGGTTAATTCCTGAATAAAACCATCTCATGCGTAAAGACCCCCAGAATTCCATCCATCCATCCATTTTCCAACCCGCTGAATCCGAACACAGGGTCACGGGGGTCTGCTGGAGCCAATCCCAGCCAACACAGGGCACAAGGCAGGAACCAATCCCGGGCAGGGTGCCAGCCCACCGCAGGACACACACAAACACACCCACACACCAAGCACACACTAGGGACAATTTAGAATCACCAATCCACCTAACCTGCATGTCTTTGGACTGTGGGAGGAAACCGGAGCGCCCGGAGGAAACCCACGCAGACACGGGGAGAACATGCAAACTCCACGCAGGGAGGACCCTGGAAACAAACCTGGGTCTCCCCAGGTCACCCAACTGCGAGGCAGCAGCGCTACCCACTGCGCCACCGTGCCGCCGACCCCCAGAATTTCTCCACGAAAGTCCTGATGGACAACTTTTCTTACATTTACTATACTGTATATCTGGGGTTTTTGAATGTCAGGAACTTATTTTTGTCCAATTTGAGCTTATACAGTTCATTTTTTGCATTTTTAAAACACTTGCTTGTTATGACAGTGTTGTCATTTCCATACCATTCTTGAATATTTGCTTTTCCTAGGTGTTGTCAAGCTTTGCCAATTTTTCATAGTCATGGCCGCATTGTTTACTGGAGCTGTGATAATTAAGGTCATCATGACCTGTGGGTCTGGCATCCGAACTCTGGATTTTATAACATAATCAATTGGCACAGATAGGAATTCAGTTGTAGGCAAGGAATAAACATGAGATATCAAGAACTATCATCAGGTTCAAGAGAGTTCACTAAATTTGCAGTCGATAAGATCAAAAACTAAAGTTGATACTGGAAGCATTCAAAACATAGAATTAATTTACATGTAATAACTCACATCCATCATTTATAACATGACCATCATGATGTCACTCAGTACATAGACTGTGCATCACAAGCCTGGAAACATGCAATATCATAGTCCCCAAACTGACTGTGTTCATATAAAATAAATGCAGAAAACAGCGGTGTTCGTCAGAAAACAAACACACAAAATAGAGATGTCCATGAAAAGTAAACGCACAAAATGGCAGTTATATGACATTATTAAAATAACAGTATAACAAATTAACGCTAAAAATATAAGCAAATAATTAAACAAACAGCATTATTTGCTTAAACCTGCCATTATGGTATCATATCCCCCTTTCTGTTATATAAATAAAGAGAAGGCAACTTTGGAGTGTTTGTGGACCAAAACCGTTACATCCAGAAGCCATATTCTAATATGCACTAAAACTGGCTTAGGAAATCAGAGGGGCCAGGAGTGCAAATGACTAATATACTCATAGCCACTACTAGAGGGCATGCACCTTTCTTTTTACTTAAGAAAAATGATTTTTAGCAGTTGTACCAATTAGTTTCAAATACTGTTCTGCCATAAAAAAGTATTTCACTTGTTTAATCCAGTTCAGGGTCACAAAGGTAAGAAACTTTCCTTAACAAGGAGCTGCTCCACCGTATGATACATTCACACTGTACTGGCAGGACTGGCGTCTCGTGCGGGACGGATTCTCTTCCATCATCTGGCTGGGTTGCAACATCATGAGACAAGTAGGAAGTGGGACACTAGGTTAGACATTATAGCAACAATGGATGCATCAAGGATGCCAACTTACAGGACTGACAAAATGCATGAAGCATCCCGATTGGGATAAGTATGTTGGCAGGCCATACATATAGAATAATGGGAGACTGCCTTCCATGTGCAGGCTGTTCCTTCATCCGTTGCGTGGCAACATACCTTATGGAGAGCCTTGGTATGCTTGATGACAGGGCAGTCTGGGAATTGTGATCCAATAGAGCTACCCTGTTGGGTTCCTTGGGGGGGGCAACTGAGGGAGTTAGAAGCCTGCTTCCGATGATGAGGTTTTGACACCAGAAGTCCTGAAAAGGAGGCTCTTGACTTCACACAGGGAGTCGGGAGTGGAGTAGGGCAAGACTCATCTGGGAGGAGAGGAGGTGCAAGAGAAGAAAAGGGGATAATTTTCTGTGGTGTGCTGTGTTGTATAAGAGGAACAGATCCTATTAAAGGCATTTTGATGAATAAAAGGCCATAATTTGAACTCGGGATTGTGTTTGTACTAGTTTTATTTGGAATTTGGGGGTTCACTGGTGTCCCCATATGGTTACAACATACTTATAATGAAGACTGGTTTTCAGGCAACAGTGCTAATATCATGCAACACCATGCTGCCTGAAGAAAGTATTATTCAATAAATTAAAGGTATCTACATTTAAATTTAAATACAACTCTAAAAATATCATATCAGTGATGACATTATAAAACTCTTTTATAGCACCATTGAATAAATAGTGTTATTCATATTGTAAGAGCCAGTCTTAGAAAGTTAATGCTTTAAATTAAATTCTTATTAGTTTTTGCTTAATTTGAATAGAATATAATTTTCTCTCATAGCTATAGATTATGGTATAACCTTTTACCCCCTGTAAGCTGACATGAGATAGAACTTTTTTTAGCTATCTCTGTAATACAGTGTGGTAATTAAGTCAGTGTGTTTCAGAATAGGCTCATAGCTAGCATGGACTGAAAGACCCATTTGCAGTTTGTGAACCATTTAGAAATGGTTCAACTGTACTGTATGAGCAAACTTAAAGAACAAAACAAGATACAGTATATAAGCTTTAAACAGAACGGTTCTTAAACAACTTTTCTTTTGTATATCTATGGCAAGCCAAATTAACATTTAGAGATATCTCAAAATGAATTTTATGATATCTGGAAATGCATTTTAGATATCTCAAATTGAATTATAGATATCTAAAAATACATCTATTTTAAGATATCTAAAAAGAATTGTATGATATCTCAAACAGATTTCAAGATATCTTGAAGTGATATGCTGTACATTTTCAGATATCTGAAATGCATTTCAAGATATCTTAAATGCAATTTGAGATATCTTGAAATATGTTCATGTGCATTTTGAGATATCTCAAATACATTTCAAGATATCTTAAAATACACCTGCAGGCATTTTGAGATATCTTATCTGAAATACATTTTCAGATATCTTAAAATAGCTTTCTGCACATTTCAAGATATCTCAAATACATTTTCAGATATCTTAAAATAACTTCCTGCGTATTTCAAGATATCTCAAATACATTTTCAGATATCTTAAAATAACTTCCTGCGTATTTCAAGATATCTCAAATACATTTTCAGATATCTTAAAATCACTTCCTGCGTATTTCAAGATATCTCAAATACATTTTCAGATATCTTAAAATAACTTCCTGCGTATTTCAAGATATCTCAAATACATTTTCAGATATCTTAAAATCACTTCCTGTAAAATTTCTTATACTTTCAATGGAACTTCCTGTCTATTTTAAGATATCTCGAAATGCATTTAAGATATCTTGAAATGCACAGGAAGTCATTTTAAGATATCTTGAAATGTATTTGAGATATCTTGAAATGTGCAAGAAGTCATTTTAAGATATCTTGAAATGTATTTGAGATCTTGAAATGTGCAGGAAGTCATTTTAAGATATCTGAAAATGCATTTCAGATATCTCAAAATGAATTTGGGATATCTTAAAATGAGAAGGAAGTTATTTTAAGATATCTCGAAATATAATTTAGATATCTTAAAAAGCATTTAAGATATCTTGAAATTCATTGTTGTTTCAGATATCTGAAATACATTTTTAGATATCTAAAATTAATTTCATGATATCTTAAAATGGGTCTCTGCTCTATTTCAGATATCTAACAATGTATTTCAAGATATCTAAAATTGTATTTCAAGATATCTAAAATGCATTTTAAGATATCTTTAAAAGGACACTCAATTATTTCAAGATATCTCAATAGCACTTTCAGATATCTACAATACAATTTAAGATATCTCAAATACATTTCCAGATATCTCAAAACAGCTTCCTGTCCATTTTCAGATATCTCAAATACATTTTCAGATATCTCAACATCACTTCCTGCTCATTTCAAGATATCTCAAATACATTTTAAGATATCTTATAATAAACAAGAAGTCCCATTGAAATAATAGGCAGTTTTACAGGAAATGATTTTGAGATATCTTGAAATGCATTTAAGATATCTTAAAATGCATGAAAGGTCAATTTAAGATATCTGAAAATTCATTTGAGATATCTTGAAATACAGACACAATTATTTTGAGATATCTGAAACTGTATTTGAGATATCTTGAAATGCATTTGAGATATCCCGAAATGCATTGCAGATATGCAAATGTAAAGGAAAGTATTTTAAGATATCTCAAAGCGAGTTTCAGATATCTTAAAAAGTAAATTACATTTTAAGATATCCGAAATTCATTTTGAGATATCTTTAAAAACAAAGATATTTTTCTGTGGAATCATTCAAGCTATTGCCAGAATCCCATGAAGCAAACTAAAGCTGCAGAACTTTGGTAATTTTGGGTAAATGCAGCTACGAATATAAATGAAAAGTGGTGTAATGCATGGTGAAGCAGATTATCTGCTGCTACTTTACAGCTCTGACATGCTGGGTCAATCTCTGAGTGGTGACACCTTATTTTTTGCAGGTCATCCAATTTTACCCTGCATCTCTGAGACGTCCCCAAATGAGTGAGTATGACTTGTCATGGGTGCTTCTGGGATTGGCTTTAGCGTATTGTTATGGAGTGAGCATCCTATCAGGTGTGACGTTAAATTTCTCATGCAATCATGCTTCTATCACACATACACAGCTGAAGTTGTAAAAGAACAGACAAGTAAGATCATAACATTTTGGGGCACCAGAGTAATCCCCAGTGTCACAAGCGGCTGTGGGACAGACCCAACCGGGACGCCTGGAAGGACCGGGAGGTGGCGTATTCATCCTCCGGGCCACGAGGGGTCAACCGCCCTGGATCGGGAGAGGACCACAGGAGAGGAGCAAGGAGGCTCAAGACCGTTGGGGCCCGTGGCCATCGCCAGGGGGCACCCTGAGCCTCAGAGAGCCTGGGAACCATTCACTTCCGCTAAACCCATGAAGATGGAGGAAGATCCATCCAGGGAGACCCGGAGTGCTTCCAGGTGCAAGAGCAGCACTTCCGCCACACCAGGAAGTGCTGCTGGAAGGATGTCATCACGCACCTGGAGCACATCCGGGTAGAAATAAAAGGGGCCGCCTTCCTACAGTCTGGGAGCCAGAGTCGGGAGTGGGAGCAGGATGAGACTCCCATGGAGAGAGGTAAGGCAGCCCACAGACATTTGAAGAGAGGCCCGTGTTAGGAGTGTTTGGTGCTGGGAGCACAGTGTCCTGTGCGGGACTGTGTTTATTGCTGATAAATAAACGTGTGCATTTGGAAAGATGTGGTCTCAGTCTGGTGGTGTCTGGGCATGTCTCACACCATATAATAGGATGAGGTTTTAGAAACAAAAAAGGACAAGACAAGTGTTCTTCAGATGGTCATCGCCTGATTGTTTCAAAAAGGTATTTTATATTGGAAACTCAGATAAAGAGTTGGATTTGGTAGGCTGGAAACCATAAGTGACATCATCTGAGGTTCGTCCGTTAATCATTCTTTCTACAGAGAAGGTAAAAGAGAGGTGTTAGATGACAGCGCCAACCCCTGGTCCGGAGGGCAATTACTATCAACTGAACTCTGAAGTTGTCTCCCAGTCATATGTGTATAACAAGGTATAAAGTATGTTGTTAGGTCAGTTGTTTTTAGTAGAAACTGCGCATGTAACTTTGAGTGATTTGATGTGATTTTTTTGGCTTTAGTACCTTGAAAGATTAAAAAGGGTGAGGTACTAGAATGGCTACAAAAAAAATCTCTGAGAACTGGTACTGAATCACCATGATGTTTACCAGGGCAAATGAGAATAAATGAGAAGCTAATTGTTCTAAAAATGAACAATTTGTCATTGATGAATTAATCACTGAACTGATACAAAAAAATAACTTTAAATCAAGTGATTCCAACTACATTGTATAATTATGATAGCAAGCACAGTTGGTGAGTGAGTGTGGTTGTGAGAACGATTCTCCCCACTAATGAGCTGATATCCCATCTACTGTAGACTTTGTCCCTGTTTTACACACAACATAGGCTCTGACTCCCTGAAACCTTTCAACGGAATAAGTGGTTTGCTTGAAAGATTGATTTCATACAGCAAAAGAAACCTTAAAAATTTCTGTGGCAGGGATATTGCTAACATGTTGACAATAAATAAATGTCGGCATGGTGCCACCTTTAGGCAACTGCCTAAATCTCATACATACCAGGCTAACTAAACAATGCACCGTGATGTTCAACATGTTCTGTTTATTTACTGATGATCTGCACAGAAATGAATGCGTATTGTGCCACAACAAAAGGGTTCTGCAAGCCTGGTCACTTAAGCACATTGAGGTTTCAAATTACATTGATTTTACAATCATGGAATTAATTATTCTGACATGTAAAATAATAATGTACCTAATGAAGAAAGCTACATAGAACCCATGCAGTGTGCTCCTTAAACTTAAAAATAGGATTAAGCCCCCCTTGTACAGAGGGATGTGAAACTGAGCATCAGTATGTTTTAGTTAAAGCTTTGATTTAAGATAAATATTCTGCTGTAAAGATGATTTCAGCTTCAGATTTAAGAGCTGTTAAAAAAAAATTGATCCAAAAGTCAGAAAATCATATTCAGCCATGTTAGAAGAGGCTACTGTATGTAAGCATAACTTCGGGCTGCAACTTCTTCAAGGAGCTAGCTCTAGAATTCACAAAAGTCGCCCAGGTCAATATTAACAAACTTATGTTGTGTTTGTACATCACCTATAAAAACTATTCACACCCTTGAAAGTGTTTTATTAATATACAACTGTGGACCACCCAGGCTGGCACCGCCAGCTGAACCCGACACAGACAAGCGTGGGACACAAGTTCAAGGCACACATGTTGGTTTTTATTTTATTTTTTCCTTGTGGGAAATGCCTTCCCTGTTTCCCACGCTTACAACGCAGTCCCAAACACAATAGTCTTCTCTCTCTCTTTTCCTTCTCCTCCATTCCTCGGATCAAATTCTCAGTTTTATTGAGATCTAGACTATGACACGGCTAATCCAATAACATTGTTGTTTTTAAGCCATTCCTGTGTGGCTTTGTCTTTATACTTGAGGTCTTCGTCTTAATGGAAAATAAATCTTCAGAGTGTAGGTTTATTGCAGACTGCACACTCAAAAATAGTGGTTCCTTAGTGGCATGTTATGAATCCTTACAACACATGACGCATCATGCTTACTCTCTCAGCTATCTACCTAGGCGAGCGATTAATAAACTTCTCTTGTGATGCTCCTCTTTGCAGCCTTGCTGGCCCATTTTATCACATATTAGGACTACAAACCAACATCTACTGTATTCATGCATCTGGGTGAAGGGCATTGTGCAAAAGACATGTTTTATTGTCTTTAACTAGAACAACTGTTTTAGTTTAATAATTTATCTCATTCGCACAGCTCTTTACATTAATGGCTTGGTAACTTCATTTTATACCATTATTTTCTGTGCCCATTTTTTTTAATAATGGGGGCTTGCATGCTCACAAAAGACGTTTTGTCCCTGTTCTATATAAAGAGTTTATCATTTCATTTTTCACGCTGATATTTTTACCATACTGACACAGAAAAAACCTATAGCATGCATTTTATTTTAAGTATGTCGTGTCACATTTAAACCACAGTTTGATTTCACAGAATATTTTTTAGGTTACAAAACACTTTTACTGTAAATAGTATCAGCATTTTTACTACATTTATTCTTTTACAGGATATCTTATTAACAGCAAAGAAAATATCATGCCCAAAGCTAAGCATTAATGTCCAATAAGTTTCTTTAGGGTTCTGCATCAGCTATCCATTAGTGCTAGAGAAATGGAGGACACTCATATCTTTCAAATGAGTGAGAGAATGTGGTAAATTGAGCACAAAAAGAGAATGGCCAGACATCAGGTGCTGAGGTAATTTTGTGTATTGAAGTCAGTAAATATTTCCTCCCGTTATCATGACTATTGTAGGGCTATGCAAGAAATGGTAGAGTTCAGCATCACTAGTTTGAAGACACACCTGAGATCTGTTTTCTGGATGTTAGTTACATCGATGTCTGGGAAGGAAGGTGTCCTCGTACTTTTGTACCATCATTTTAAGTCACTGCTATGAGTGTTTTTATAGTTCAACCATTAAGGAGATTAAAATAAAGGAGCACAGAAAGGAGTGGGGACATGGACTGGAAGAGTAACTAATCAAATTGTCTTCTCCTTAGACTGGACACCACCAGCCCAGAAAAAGAACCCTAAACCTGTCTCCACTGAAAAGCACACCATTCGAAAGATCCTTCCACACCATGCAAGTCATCTTTTGGCCTGGGTGGACTGGCCCTGTCACTACTCACGGACCTGAAGACAGCAATAGTAGCCCCCTATGCTATAGATGTGCTCAATTGATTGAACAATATGCCATTAAATGAACATCCAAAATCTTTTCAGTTTGTCATACAACAGAATTGATTACATCTTGCCTGAAGAAGGGGCCTGAGTTGCCTCGAAAGCTTGCATATTGTAATCTTTTTAGTTAGCCAATAAAAGGTGTCATTTTGCTTGACTTTTCTCTTCTTTCACAAAAAAAACACATAACAAGGAGAAACCATTCAATAGGATCTGACTATTTAAAGTTGGTTTTGCCTTTCTAATGACAGAGGCCATAAACCTCTGCTTGTCAATCCTTATCTTTACCCTAAGCTATTATTTGAGTGGTCACTTGTCCCAGCCTTTCCCCTTAGGTGTTTGTTTATGGTCATCTAACTGATTAGTTGATTAATACTTGGCTATAAATAATGTAGAAACTGACATTTTGTTCTCTTAAGAATCTAAAATGAAAGGCAAATGTGCTTACAGAAGGAACGTTCCCATTTTACAATTCCTATCAGAAAACTGTTTTATCAGTGGCGTGGTCACATGGGGAAAAGCATGACAAATTTTACGGGCTGACCAAAGGCCTTCAGTATTTGGATCACTTCCACAAATAGATTTAACAATTGAAAATCATATAATTAGACATTCTGGAAGAGGTGATCTTATGGCACTAAGACGTACTTTGACATTATATGCTGCCTATAAAAAGTATGAACCCCTTGGAAATTTTAACATTTTATTATTATACAACACTGAACCACAATAAATTTTACTTGGCTTTTCTGTCATTGATCAACAGAAAAAGACTCTTTAATGTGAAAATGAAAGTAGGTTTCTGCAGAGTGGTCTAAATTTATTAACACCTAAGGGGCTGTTCCCTCTGCTCGTTTCGCTCGCCAGCCTCCAGGTGGGCGCTACGTGCTAACAACTTCGCGGCTCTACCACTTGCGCATGGGGAAATGGATGTTCAATTTAAACAGATTGTTATTTTCATGGGAATTGTTACATATACAGTACATAACAGAACTATTTTACATTACAGTGAGTAATTAACCATAGTAAAAAATAGTAAAACGTAATAAATTTAAAGAAAATTATGTTGCATTAGAGGTATTCGTTACGTTATACGTTTTCATTCTGTTTGGCTTTGAAATTAACACGCAAATACTTTTTAAACTTACACTTTTACTGTAAAACTTCAGTAAAAACAATATTTGGAATTAACTTTTTGTCAATATCGCATTGAATCTTGATTCCGTATTTGGACTTTATGACAGTGCAATGTTTGGACATTATGACAGTGCAACATATAACTGCTCGTGAGTGAATATCGTTTCTTTCTCTCTAATAAATAAACTGACTTGTTCGAATGTTTGTCCCTGTGATTTGTTAATTGTCATAGCAAAAGCTATTCTAACAGGAAACTGTAATCGTTTTAATACGAATGGCATATCAAAATCTCTTTTGGTGTCTAATGTTATCCCGCGTTAGATGTACTACATTACCTTTCTTGTTAACTGTTAAAATTTTACATGTCAGAATTGTTCAACCAATTTTGAATACAACTGATCCCTAATAACTAATAGCACATCACTCATACATAAATTACGCAATAACATTACGACACATCCTTCTTTCAACGGTAATTTAGCCGGTGTTAACAGTTGTAGATATTCTACAGTATATTGAAAGTTGATGTTTTCATCTTCTGCAACATCGCTGTCAACTGTTTCAGCATAGTCTAGCGATACGCATTTAACCAATTTGCCAATTTGATCGTAAAAATTTATAAGAGCTGAGAGCACAGGAACTGTGTCTGACAAAAGCATTCACACGAATGCTGAGAGGTGAGAGGACCGTGGGCGTGGGCCGTTAACTTGAAATGGTTGAGAGGAGGCAATAGTCTTGTCTCAAGATTTTCTTTTATAATAAAGAGATATAAAGCGCAACATACTTCATCATATACATGTTCATCCCCTTTATTATGCCACAATTGATTGTAGAAGTCACATTCAGTAATTAGTTCAGTGGAGGTCACCTATCTGTATATATTGTCTTTTTGTCTTTCATCAGCAGGGGGTGCCTAAATGCCTAATTCCCCTGAACTCCACCCCCACTCAATACCCAAGAAATGACTGACCCACTACGCCACACAGTAAGGGAAAGGAACTGGGACCCAAATTAGCTAAACTCCAAAGTGCTGCAAAGCACAGGTTCTTTTATATACGGGAATGAGCAACCACCACATCGGATAGACAATCTTTTTAAACAAAAATTACAATTTTTAATAAAAAAAAATAAAAACACAATCACCAATATCTAAACAGAATAAAGCAGAGTCCAATGCTGCGCTTTGCACCATCCAATAGTCTAGTGACACAAATTGCAAAACATATTTAAATAATCAGACACACAATGTGAAAAAAGAAAAAAAAAACTCCAACAAATACCACACAAATCCCTCATATCTCTGCCAGGTCACATATCTGTAGGTGATACTAAAATGAATTTTAGTATAAATGCACCTTATATGGAAGGACCAGCTTGTGGTGAGTCAGTATCATGGCCTAACCCAGCATTTCCCAACCTTTAAGTATTTGTGACCCGAGTTTTCATAACAGTTTTAATCACATCCCCCTAACGTTTTTTTGAAAGGAGTCCACTAATACCAATTTGTTCTTTTTTAATTAATGATACAGTATATCATATATGCATATTTTATTATACCTACTTAACTTTTATTGACATTTATCTAACTCTATATTTATTTTTCTAGTATCAGAATGTAGTTTAAGTTAATTTGTTTTGGTTTCAATAGATGTATTTTTCATATTTTTGATTCTTGTTTTCTTTTTTTCACATCTTTGCGCCCCACAGTTTGAGAACCACTGGCCTAACCTATGCAAACAAAAGAGCATTCCAAGCAGCTCTGTGAAAAAGTATTGACATGGAATAAATGGAAGATAATATAACCAAGTGACTGAATATCCCCTGGAGTCCAGCTAAATCAAGCATTAGGAAATGTAATGAAACTGGCAAAGCTGTAAAGCTGTAAGAGGAGGCAGTCCACAAAAACTGAGTGACCGTGCAAGAGGAAGACTAGTAATGGAGACCAGCAAAAGACCTATGATAATTTGGAAGGAGTTACAAGCGACAGTGAGTGAGAATGGAGAGACATACAGCTGTTGCCCAGACGCGTCACCAGTCAAAGCTTTAAAGGAAAGTGGCAAAGAGTGGATTTAATTTGCATTTTTGACACTGATCAAGAGAAAAAGAGTCTTTAATGTCAAAGTGAAAACAGATACAGTACATGCATGACATTTTGGGTAGAGTTTTCCAGAAGGCACATAGAAGACTCTAAAGTTAGCCAGAAGGTTTTATGGTCTGATGAGACTAAAATTGAGCCTTTCAGACTAAACACCACGTTTGAACACAAAACATTATCAAAACATACCATTCCTACCAAAAGCATGGTGGTGGAAGCATCATAATGTGGGGATGTTTTTCCTGTTGTGGGCCCTGGAAAGCTTGAGCGATTAGAGAGTAAAATGGATGCAGATTTATATATGGAAATTCAGGAGGAAAACCTTATACAGTCTTCAAGAACTCTGTGCCTTGGGAGAAGATTTCTTTTATAGCAAGACTATGACCTCAAGCATAAACCCACATAAAGTTGTGTCACATTAAACAACATTTTCAGCAATTTTCAGTCATAGCCTTTAGTTACATAATCTTAGCCAGTCAGTGACATAATCAGTGACTCACTCCCAACTAGTTTGTGACTCGCTCTGATAAGAAAAAACAGGTTCAACTTTGTCTTTAGTCATATGAACAGACTCTTGGTGCCTGAGAGCTGGCAACCAATGAATGCTCATCCAGAAGTACAATGCAGCAACAATGCAGTACAATGTAGCAACGAGAAACATGAAACGTGGGGTGTTTTGGACTTCACAAACAAAAGAGAATCTTGTCTGTCTGATGTCTTGTGTTTTATGTACCATCACAGAATGCAACAAAACAAAAAAAGGTTAAAGGTTGCACCTGAACTCACTATAATTGTTAACCTTTTGTGAAGTGCCAACTCCGAACAGGAAGCATGCTTTTGGATGTGAGAAAAAGGGGTGAGCAAGACTGTGCTAGAAGGTTGACTTTCAGTCTTTAATTGTGGCAGCGGTTTTCAGTTGTTGAAATTGACACGGTCCAATGACGAGATCAGCAACTGCAGTAGGAAAATCTGACATATCCCATGACTAGAAGTGTTGTAATGTGACATCGGCTTAGTCAGCTGCATCTATATATTTACTTTTCTTATAGAGTGACTTTCAAATCTATCTATCTATCTATCTATCTATCTATCTATCTATCTATCTATCTATCTATCTATCTATCTATCTATCTATCTATCTATCTATCTATCTATCTATCTATCTATCTATCTATCTATCTATCTATCTATGTGGGCAGATCGTATTTCTGGTCTGGCCTGGGAGTAGAAAAATTTTCCCAGGACAAGAAAATGGGAAACCATTTGTGTGGCAACTTTGTGTGGTTTTGGAAATGACATCACAGATGGGCAGACAGGCATCATTTCAGTCAGACTCCATATTCAGCCCTACTTTGTCATTTCACTGTAATATTAGGTAACTGCCCAGACAGTATGGTTTGTCTGTTGTAAGCATGTCCAGAGAGGGTGAGTATCCAGAGAGCTTGTGTCAGTGAGCTAGTATTTTTTGCACAGTGATTTAATCAGCCACAATGGGGTTTGTTTTTTCTTTGGCATTGGTTTGACTATAAAGTTTTCATTTTCCTTCTTTGCTGGCGTTATTATTCAGCTGCCCATTTGGACTGTGATTCTGTTATTAATTGATCGTGCTGGAGCCATATAATAATGAGAACTATGCTAAAAATAAATGGTTGTTTTTAACATAACATTCTCAAAACCGCTGTCTCGGTCTGGCAATTTGTTCTGTGGTGCTACCAGTCAAGTGCAGCTCTTGAGATGTGAATAAGCACCTTTGGTTTATAAAGACACAAGAAGAACTGCTTGCATCATGGAGAACAATCGGAGATCCTTGTGCATCTGGTTGCAGCTTCTAATATCAATGTCAGGCTGATGTTGGTGCAAGCCCTCCTGCTCCTACTTGCCCCCCCGCTCCTACTTGCCCCCCCCGCTCCTACTTGCACCACGGCTAAGTGAATTCAGGTTATGGCACCATTTGTCTCAGTCTGGGAATTTGTTCTGCAGCACTGATGGCCAAATACTGCTTCTGAGATATGAACCAGCAACCTTTGGGTTACAAATACAAAAAGAAACTCACGTCACAGAAAGCAATAGGAGACCGTCCAATTCTCCTGTGGATGGTTGCAAGATGGTTGCTTCTGTGTTTGCAATGTCAGGCTGAGCTCATTCGCTGCCCCTACTGTCCTCTGTGCAATGCTAGACAACTACATCTTGCAAAGTGGAGACAAAACAACGTCAAAGTGTTTGGGCACCACCCTGGTGACCCCTTATAATTACAAAAGTTGCAAACACAAAATACACACAATAAGTTGTGGATATTTCTTTTCAGATGAGAGCTCAAAATAGAACCAATTCAAAATGGCTGCACTTCCGTTCATACGGGTTCCATGTAGGAAGGGGCAGGCCCAGGAGGGCGGACAACAGGAATGATGTAGTGGTGGAAAGGCTCTCCGTCTTCTGCTCTGCAGAGGGAGAAAGAGAGATGGCATTTGAACGCAGTGACAACCCCTGGTTTGGAGGATAATTACCATCACCGGAGCCCTTAAGTTGCTTCTCATGTGAATGCGGATTGACATCCCGCTTAATCCAATTCAGGGTCAGAACCTATCCTGGTAGCATCAGGGACAAGGCAAGAACCCATCCTGGACAGCGCACTAATCTATATCTTAGGCTCAGCCACTCACAAACTGTTTCAGATTGACATTGCTAATTAACTAGACATGCACATCTTCATGGATTTAGGAAGAATAATGGGCTGCTTGGAGAACTTTGGAAGAATGTGCAAATTCCACCTGGATAATGAACAGGCACAGCATTAGAACCCAGAACACTGGACCGGTGAGGCAGCAATGCCAACTACTACACCAATGCCATCCCATTGTGGTGGTAATTCTGCTTGATTGTTTAAAGCTACTTGCTCTTGGTAGATTTACCACCTAAGGGTTTATTTTAATTTCTTAATACCTCAAGCTTGAATACCTCCTGTAATATCATGGTATAATTTCTAACTTCAGGTTTGAAAAATGAATTTTAGTGGACCATTTTATTATTCACCTATCTTCAACACTGTAATACTCATTCTGCAAAAAGGCCATGAGACACAGCCAGCTGTCATTTCTTGTTTTTAGTCTTTGGTGTGACCGTACACCTCAAAGACCACAAGAGTAATAAGAAGTGCCTAAATAAGGAGTTGCTGCAGAAACCTGAGCTTGATATGCTTCCTGTTTCCCTAACTGGTGTCTGTGCAGCCCTGTTCTTTTCAATACTATTGCAACTGTACCTTATTTAGCAGGTTATGGTTTTGCTGAGGTGGGGTTTGTTAATTATTAAATCAGCTCATCTCACTGTTAATGATTTGTCATTACTTTCAAATTAAAGCTTATTTCTTTCTAATTATTTCTTTCTTTCTGAACATGTGAACCATGATTATTTACTGCAACTTGGCTTTTGTGGACTCAAACTACAGTTGACACACTGTTGACACATGGTTACAAGAAGCAAAAATCCTCTGACCAATCCTTGCACAACTAAATACAAAAGAGTTAAACAAAGCAAGTGTCTGAATTACAAGAATTTGAGGAGTGACAAAAATGCCGGTAAGTATAGAGCCAAAAAGGAAGGTGCAGAGAAAAGCTAAGCACATCTTGTTCCAGTACTGCAGTCAGGATTGGCTCTGGACCTGAACATGAATCCATCTATCAATTTTCTTAGCCCATTTAATTCAAATTCAGGGGATACAGGCAGCACGTGGTGCAAGTTAGGAACCAGAACTGTATGAGGTGCCAGGACACACTCACTCACTCAGACATCACCAGTTTAAATTCATCAGTCATCAGCATTCACATCTTCAGCATGTGGCAGGAAGACTGAAGAACCTGAACAAAAATCTGCTGTCACATGCATGCACACAGGGGACAGTTTAAGGGCTCAGATATTTGTAATCTTCCCCCGGAAAGCCAGAGGGCACTGTTGACTAATGCCTCTTCTCTTTCTCTCTCTGTAGACCGAAAGATCAAGAACCATGACACCTCTGATATCACTTCCGTTTCTGCCCACCTGGACCTGCCTCTTCCTGCCAAGAGCAACACTCTCTTAGCCAGTCTACTTTGGTGACTCGCGTCATTACAATGTTTCTTTTCTTTTTAAAATGTTTTACCTGCGTTTCTTTGAATATACAGGGTTAGCTTTCTAGGTGCCCCAAAGATCCTTAATCTCTTTTTGTCCTTTTGTTACACCACTCAGACACAGGGTGAACTGGCAGATTTCCACACTGAGAACTTCAGGAGGTTTGAACAATTGACTCTGGAACTCTGAGACACCAGTGCTTCCCAGCAGTGCACCATGCGCTGCAGTAACTGATTGATGGGAGCTGGGTCCAAAAACTGAAAACATCTGAATGAAGGTGTCAACCAAAAATGAATGGGACGTTCGTGCACAATCATTTGGACTGCTGTAAATCGGATCCAATCAAACCATGCGTCATTGCCCACACATCCAACTATAACATGATTCCCACCCCATGCAATGTAGTGGGTGCTGTAAGTAAAGGCCTTATCTATCAGGTGGTGGACAGTGTTCAATCTAGCTAATGTGAAATATCTGTATTTACCATGGTTTGCATTTTAGAATGTTTTACATTTAAATATTTTTCAATTCTGTCAACACTGTGGTGCAGTGGTCAGCTCCGCTGATTCATAGTTGCAGAGTCCTGAGTTGAATTGTTAGTCCGAATGCTTCCCTATTGTCTGTGTGAGGGTCATCTTCATGTACTTCTTATTTCTGCCTTCCACATTATTTTCATTGGTGACTCTACCTTGTGTCTATGCGAGCAAGCATGGGTGTGTTTGTGTCAGTGTGCCCCTGGCAACTTGACTGGTGCGACCAGTTTGAGATGTGCCTCAAAACAATTCTTGGCCCTTTCTTTCGGTAGCATAATACTGACAGATATACTTACATACATACACTTTCAAATCCACTTCATCCAGTTTAGGTTCACAGGGGTCTGTAGCCAGTCCTTTCAACACTAGGTTCATGGAAGAGTACAGTTCTGCCCATTGCAACACAAACACACACAGGATAAATTTGAAATTGCTAGTTGTCAACACGTCTTTGAGGATGTGACAGAAAAACCTAAAAACATAAACTAAGAATATGAAAACCACACCTGGACCACAAGGCAGTGTAGCATTTAAACCCAGGACACTGGAGGTGGCAGCGCCACACACTGTGTTGCCATGCTGCCATTTTGACAGATAAATAGTGTGGTCCTGTGAGTTTTGATACGGGATTCAAAATAAATGTTGGCGTACAAGCCACATTTAATTAACAGAAAGAAGTCCAACAAAAATAGTACTTGATAGCAGAAACAAATAAAATACAGGGCTCCTATGCTTTTGTTAATTTCGGTGCCAGGTCTGGAGTAGAGCTTCGTTTCTCTCTGAGCTTTTGTCCAAATGATAAGACCCACCTGGAAGGGGTGGAGTCAGTTGTCCTCACTGGATGTCTCCTCTGTGCTATGGGAATAAAAAGAGATGATACTGTTAGCGTCAGCACCCCCTCTTGTCTTGGGGTGGAATTGCTCACCTAGGATGAGCCGGAAAGGAGATCCTCAGATGTGCAAATGTGACAACAGAATGTAATGATTTGATGTAGAGACTTATGTTTCCAAAACCTCATCTATATTCCTTTTGAGCAAAAGCAGGAACCAGTCCCGGAAAAGGACAGCATTTCATCATTTATCACATCATGACACACAGATTTAGTAAAAAAAAATTGAAGTACGTGGAGAATGAGCATGCAGACAGTAATCAGGCTAAAATTCAAACCTAATTCCCAGGAAGTGTGTGGTTGTAGTGCCAACCACTCTGTTACACCATCTGTCTGTAGCATATCCTCAATGAAAGCAGAATGACACATTTTTAGAAAATCCCATTTATTTATATAATTCAAGAATGTTATGTTGGGGAAGCTGGTTTATAAAAGAAATAATTTCCTCATATTATAACCATGGAAGAAATGAAGCCACTAGCTGAATTAGGTAGGGAGAAATTATCTGTTGATCAGTACCACAGCTGAGAATATACGCTGTGACCACCACCAGGAGGTGCCCCAGAGCCCTAAACACCACACTAAACTCAACTAGACACAATTTCAGGTAAAATAAAAGGGAGTTCAATATATAATAACTTTTCAACAGGCTTCAATCAGTCCAGTACAGTAAATAACACACAACTTAGTCAATTTCTGTCTTTCTCCACCACTCCTCCATGAGTGCTGTCTGTTGCCTCCTGATTCTGACTGTCTGGTTCAGATGCGGTCATGTTTCAATAAGGAATGGGTGAAATGATCACGATTGCATGTAACAATATGCAGTCAGGCAATTTCCCCATTGCACACCCAAAGGCCACACAGCTTTCCAGCAGCACACACCCACGCCCACACCCACAAACCTGAACTGCATTGTTTTCATAAAATCAAACATGCACTACCACAGACCTCTAACTCACTGTACCACAAGCACTCATTATAAACATACAGTAATTCAGGTTAAAAAGAATCCAGGAGCTGAGACTGGGTGTGTGCTTGCATACTTGGCAGGGTACAGGAGGAGTCACCTTGTTGCCTGGAGGGTATACTCTCACTAGGCATGTTTATTCTGTACCGTGCCTGAGCACAATTGACCCCCCTCCCTATTTCTCCGCTGGCCTGCACTCACACTGTGATTTAAAATTCTTGGCCTGGGCTCGCTTTTGTCATCACTATGCAACTTTATGTAAAGCCAAAACAAGATCTGAACAAAGAGTGACAAAATACATGTCAAAATTATTTTCCTGATTTAGTGTTTTTTTTGGAGTCGTGTTGGGCAGGATAATGCTCTACCCTCTTGAAGATTTATTGAGTGAGCTGCGCAACATTTTGCTGTTAATTGTGCTGCACGTACAAGAAGATTTTTATGGGGACTAATGATATTAGGGAGCAATTTATTTGCCAACTAAAATTCACTTTCAACTGTAAGGTGAGCATAAAAACTTGTTATTAATTCAAATAGTATTGAATTAAATGACATTGCATCACTGATGTCATGTCTGTGATTCATGCTAAAGAATGTTTAGTGATCACACTGTTCTGGAATCCTACTGAACCGTGCCCGGGCAGACATCTTCCAAGCGGGCCAGGGCACAATATGGTTGGCCTGAAACGAAGTGATTGCACTAGTCAAACAAACTAGACTTTCACAGTTACATGCAGACAAATGTGCTTGGGCATGGAACAAATTGCAAGTGTAACTACACCCTTAAATAAGGTGCTATCCCTGGTAAGTGGGGTGCAGCTCTTAGGGGAGACAGACCTAGTGACATACACTGCTGTGATCTCATATTTAGTCCAAAATATATAAAAAAAACAAATTTCAAACCACAATGAGCTTTCACCAGCTTTCTGAATTTTACAAGAATGTAGAGCACATAAAACAATTAATAACCTTTCATCAAGAGCTTGATGGTTTACATCTTTGCATTTTACGTGATTAGTTTAGCAACTCATTTGCAGCAGCTTAAACTAGTATATCTAACATTAACATAGTTGGCACAGTGGTTATTGCTGCTGCCTGACTAATTTGGTATCTCCATGCCCAGTCACTGTCTGTGTGATGTTTGCATGTTTTCCTGTCACATCCTGAAAGGAGTATGTGTTAGATTAATAATTGCTTCTGAATTGGCCCTGCAGTGAGTGGCACCCATGACTAGACCCTGCCTTATGTCTGATACCCCAGAAGCAGACCACATTACCCCATGATCAGTGGTGTATTTAAGGAATGTCATGTCCTCTTCAGTAAATACAACATTTATTTAAAAAATATTAAAGGCATCCACAATGCCTTTAATCCATAAAGCCTAATTATAACACAATGATTAAAATAATGTGCACAAGTTTCTTCCTGTTTTCATCAGGTTCCTAAAATAATACATGGTGGGTAAGGTTGATAGTGCCTTTATAGAACTAACTTATATGCCTTATATTTTATATACATACTGAATAATTTATATCTTATAAGTGCAGTCTATTTTATTGGGTGGATTGGACATGAAAAATATACACTTTGTACATTAAGAGTTTTTTTACCATGTGTGAGGGATCTCTGTTTCACCTTCCAGGTAGGATACCAGAAATATGAAAAGATCCATACAATTTATGAATGAGGTTCATAAATCAGTGAAAGTCTGCATTAAATAACTTTCACTTTCTCTGTTGTGCTTTGGAAGTGTTGATAGACTGTTTTTCACCAAATAACCCAAACACACTGGTTATAATAAATCAAACACTACAAGTTATTTATTACATAAGGATAATATAAACATGAATATATGCAAGAATATATAGTGTGAAGTATATGGGAATAAGGATTGGGTCCAAAAGAATTGTTGGGACACCAGCCAGGTCATCCTGTTTAATTCAACAAACAAACTGAAAGCAAAACAAAAACATGGTGGCATCAAATAACGCAAATTTTGGCTATATCATTCTCTAGGTATGTAAATGCTGCTCATTTGAGCAGTTCTGGCTTTGAGGAGCTCCTTCTTCCTGTTCAAAGATAGATGCCTCCTTCTGGGGATGCTGGTCTTTCCAGGACTTGGCCCAGAAGTAGCAGGGTCAGCTGACCTCACTGGGTGTCCCTTTGGTGCTGTGGAGGCAAAAGTAGGTAATAATGTTAGCAACAGTGCTCCCTCTTGTTGGGGAGTGGAAGGAGATCCTCCAATGCATTCATGACAATAAATATATATGTTGTAGGAGGAGAACAGGCATCCTGGCTGGGAAGGAGAACAGTTTTTTTTATCCAGATGGGAGGCCATAACTGAAAGACAGATTGGTTGGCTGGCTGCATGAAGCAATAACATTTTCCCCAACCTGACTAATATGTTGTTTGGAGCAGCCAAAGCAGGAGTTGGGAGCAGTTCCATCCCCCATACAGCAGGTGGCAGTGGTCCTTGTGTGGTAGCCCAGTTGGAACATCCACACCCACCCCTGGGTGCTGATTGAGGGGGAGAACATCCTTACTTTCTATATTGCCCAGAAGTGCTTCCAGGAAAATACAGCATTGCACCAGAAGCATTCCTGTGTCAGACATGAAAAGAAGCACACCACCTCACATCAGAGGAGTCAGATTTGGGAGACAGCGAGCAACACTGAACTAGAGGATGGAAGGAAGAAGATTTTGCTTATTTTGTGTATATTGTGAGTTTGGAAAGGTGCTAAGGTTTTAAAAAAAATATTTTTATTTAAACCTACATGTGTGTTGGGATTTATTGTGTCTGATGTTTGGGGCTCAGGGATGCCCCCTGGTGGTTACAAAATGCATATATAAATGAAGGACAATCACTAACAGCATAAAACATACATTTGCGATAGCTTAATTGAGCCTTTTCTTTCCTATTGAAAAAGGAACATGACTTATAAATTCTGATCTTTCAATTCATGTGGCCAAGATGGATAAGTTCTTTAGTTTCTAGTGCCTGCACTATGAAGGTGCCATTGATTTGCTCACAGCTGGTTTGTGATGGATTATGAATAATATTTTTTAATTTTAACTCTCAACTCTGGCATTCTGACCCTCGGTTGCCGAAACTGGCTCTTGGGACATGGAATGTTACCTCTCTGGCAGGGAAGGAGCCTGAACTGGTGCGTGAGGTTTAGAGGTACCGGCTAGATATGATCGGGCTCACCTCTACACACGGTCTGGGCTCTGGAACCATTCCTCTTGAGAGAGGCTGGACTTTGTTCCACTCTGGAGTTGCTGTGGGTGAAAGGTGGCTCCCCGGCTCGAGGCCTGTACGTTGGGGTTCTCCCCGTTGGACGAGAAGGTTGCTTCCCTGTGCCTTCGAGTTGGGGGAAGGACTCTGACTGTTGTTTGTGCTTATGTGCCAAACGACAGTTCGGATTACCTGGCCTTCTTGGAGTCCCTGGAAAAAGCACTGCAAGGTGAAGCTCCTGGGGACTCTATCGTCCTGCTGGGAGACTTAAACGCTCGGCAAAGACAGTGAAACCTGGAGAGGTGTGATTGAGAGGAACGGCCTCCCTGATCTAAACTCGAGTGGTGTTCAGTTGTTGGACTTCTGTGCTGGCCATGGATTGTCCATAACAAACACCATGTTCGAGCATAAGGGTGTCCATAAGTGCACTCAGTGCCAGGATACCTGAAGTCGCAGCTCGATGATCGACTTTGTAATCGTGTCATCGGATCTGCGACCTTATGTCTTGGACACTTGGGTGAAGAGAGGGGCTGAGCTGTCAACTGATCACCACCTATTGGTAAGTTGGATCAGATGGCGGGAGAGGCTGCCGGACAGACCAGGCAGACCCAAATGTATAATGAGGGTCTGCTGGGAACATCTGACGGAGGAACTGGTCAGAAAGATCTTTAACTGCCACCTCCGACAGAACTTCAACCTTATTCCGAGGGAGGGGAAGAGCATTGAGTCTGAATGGGCCATATTCCAAGCCTCCATTGTCGAAGCAGCAGAACGGAGCTGTGGCAGCAAGGTTGTCGGTGCCTCTCGTGGATCAATCTACAAACCCGGTGGTGGACACCTAAGGTTCGTGGGACTGTCAAGTTGAAGAAGAGTCCTACTGGGTCTGGATGACCAGTGGGACTCCAGAGGCAGCTGAGGGGTACCGGCGGGCCAAGCATGTGGTGGCATTGGCTGTTGCTGAGGCAAAAACCCGGGCATGGGAGGAGTTTGGGGAAGCCATGGAAAATGACTTTTGGTTGGCACCAAGAAGGTTCTGGCAAACCATCAGGCACCTCAGGAGGGGAAAGTGGTGCTCCACCAACACTGTGTACAGTGGAGATGGGACCCTACTGACTTCAACTGCAGACGTTATTGACTGGTGGAAAGAATACTTCGAGGATCTTCTCAATCCCACTAGCAGGTCTTTCTTAGAGGAGGCAGAGCTGAAGGACTCCGGGGGGTATCAGTCCATATCAGGGGCCGAGGTCGCTGCGGTAGTTAATAAACTCCAAGGTGGCAGGGCCCCTGGGGTGGACGAGGTTCACCCTGGGTTCCTCAAGACTCTGGATGTTGTGGGGCTGTCCTGGTTTTCACTTCTCTGCAACATTGCATGAACATCGGGGGTAGTGCCTCTGGATTGGCAACCCGGGGTGGTGTTCCATCTTTTTAGGAAGGGTGACCACAGGATGTGCTCTAACTATAGGGGGATCACACTCCTCAGCCTCCCCAGTAAGGTCTATTCAGGAGTGCTGGAGAAGAGAGTTCGGTTGATGGTCGAATCTCGGATTCAAGAGGAACAATGTGGATTCCGTCCCGGCTGTGGAACACTGGACCAGCTCTACACCCTCGCCAGGATCCTGGAGGGGGCATGGGAGTTTGCCCAACATGTCCACATGTGTTTTGTTGGTTTGGAGAAGGCATTCGACCATGTCCCTCAAAGCATCCTGTGGGATGTGCTCCGAGAGTATGGGGTACAAGGCTCGTTGTTACGAGCCATTCAGTCCCTGTACAGGAGGAGCAGGAGTTTGGTCCGCATTGCCGGTAATAAGCCGGACTCGTTTCCTGTTGAGGTTGGACTCCACCAGGGCTGCCCTTTGTCACCGATTCTGTTCATAAGTTTTATGGACAGAATTTCTAGGCGCAGCCAAGGAGCGGAGGGGGTATAGTTTGGTGATCTCAGAATCTCGTCTCTGCTATTTGCGGATGATGTGGTTCTGTTGGCTTCATTGGACAGTGACCTCCAGCTCTCACGGGAGCAGTTTGCAGCCGAGTGTGAAGTGGCAGGGATGAGAGTCAGCAGTTCTAAATCTGAGGCCATGGTTCTCAGCCGGAAAAGGGTGGAATGCTCTCTCCGGGTTGGGAACACATTACTTCCTCAAGTGGAGGAGTTCAAGTATCTCGGGGTCCTGTTCACGAGTGAGGGAAGAATGGAGCGGGAGGTCGACAAACGGATCATTGCGGCATCTGCAGTAATGCGGGCTCTGCAACGGTCCATCGTGGTGAAGAGAGAGCTGAGCCAAAAGGCGAGGCTGTCGATTTACCAGTTGATCTACGTTCCTACCCTCACCTATGGCCACAAGCTTTGGGTAGTGACCGAAAGAGCAAGATCGTGGATACAAGAGGCCGAAATGAGTTTTCTCTGCAGGGTGGCTGGACGTTCCCTTAGAGATAGGGTAAAGAGTTCAGTTATCCAGGAGAGACTCAGAATAGAGTTGCTGCTCCTCCGCATTGAGAGGAGTCAGTTGAGGTGGTTCGGGCATCTGGTCAGGATGCCCCCTGGATGCCTCCCTGGGGGGGGTGTTCCAGGTATGTCCCACTGGGAGAAGGCCACAGGGACAGACCTAGGACACGCTGGGGGGATTATATCTTCCGGCTGGCCTGGGAACGCCTCAGGGTCCTTCCAGAGGAGCTGGAGGAGGTGGCCGGGGAGAGGGAGGTCTGGACTTCCCTGCTTAGGCTGCTGCCCCTGCAACCCAACCTCGGATAAGCGGTGGATAACGGAATAATGAATGAATTTTAACTCTCTTGTTAATAATTTATTTCCTCTTTATCAACAAAGCAAACTAAATGTCCAGTGATCCTTTTTCTTTCCTGTAGCTGATGAAGTCTTGCACAACTTTGTCCAGATTAAGTTTAATAGAATGGTCATGTGTCAGTGGAGTGAGTGGGGAAATGCACAGAATAAACTTTATATTTACACACTGGGGTGGGACAAGTCAGTGGTTACAGCAAATACACTCTACTTGTTGCATTTATACATTTTATAGTTCTGCTTGTTTTCAAATATATATTTGTAAAATCATAAAATTAATATTTGCCTACATTAAGCATCACTTTCAATCATGCTTATGCCCCTGAGAATCTCCTCTGAATTTGTCTGTGCCCTGAACGTATGTGTTCCCACTTCCTACTTCTGTGGCAAGGCAGGGTTGCTATTTATACCACTGCCCATAATTTTGCATTTGATTAGGCAGGTTTGAGAAGCCATGTTACTGTTTACACAAGCAGCCTTGCGCATTCTTTTTGTCCCTCATTAGAATAGTCTATTATTCTTTATACATTGGCTGGCAGTAAAGCCTAGTGGGTAGAGCAGTGGATGTTAAATGAAAATGTTTCCAATTTAGTTCTTGCTGTTCATTCACTGCTTGGCCCTAAATGAGCACTTTAACAAACTGCATGTTAATACATACATACAAGGCCGGCAGTTTGGTATAGTGGTTAAGGCTTTGGACTGCAAACCCTGAGGATGGGGCTTCAGATCCCACTATGTGACCATGAGCAACTCATTTGACTTGCCTATGCTCCAACTGGAAAACCAAAAAGAAATGTAACCAATTTTATCGTAAATGTACATCCCCTTGGATAAAGGTGTCAGCTTAATAAGTTAAATGTAAATGATGTGCCCATATATGCACTTATAATATGAAATTCACTAGGAGCTATGGGTACACTTTGCAGGTCAATTTTTATTGTACCTGACAAGAACAAAGATTTAATTCTAAAAAGTACTGCAATTAATTTTTAAGCCACTGTAGTTAGCTTTCATGGAGTACTATACTACATTTCTGTGGTATAGGCCAGCACAAACAGAACATCACAAGTTGTGGAGGTCCTACTGACATATTTTTTCAAGATAAGTGCAACACTTTTTCCAAGTGTGCTCAGAAGCATTGAGTTCTGTGGTAGACCACACTGTTTATTTTTTTCTGGTGCATTATCAGTTGCTCAAATTACATTTGCTGTTATTAGTCCACTTTATGTACTCTATTTTTAACAGCCTAACTGACCTATCAAGTAATTGCTCCATTAGACCAGAATGCACATCTGCTTATGAGATATAAGTGGGGCATACTAGTGTGCTCACCTCCACTTTGTGAGTCTGGAAAATCTGTTGCTAAAATGGATAGGAAACAACTTTTGTTGGTAAAGGTAATACTCAGTGCAAATATAATATTTTAGTATACTTTTTCAGTAAGTACTGTTGGATTGCTTTTTACTGTTCATTGTATCCGATGGTGGCATCGACTTCTCTCCTTCAATGGTGTGCTATTTGATGGCTAAACAGTTCAAATCTTATTACACTTGGGGCATGTATGGATTGTAGTGGTGATGGCAACCTCCATGGATGTAGGGGATAGCAGGGTCTGTGGTAATTGTGCTATTTTAAATAAATAAATATGTGCACAAGCTTATGGAGGATATAGGTGTGTGTGGTATCATGGCAGTGCGAGTTTGGAGTGTAAATTGGTGTGATTGGGATTGACATGCAGGTGCACACGGTTCAGTATATTGCCTCATTAGAGCTCTGGAGGCTGTAATCAGTGCCATCACACCTACATCCCTTAGATATGTATAACAGAAACCTGAGGAGGGTGCTTGAGCCAGTGTGAGGGATAAAAGGCAGAGCAGTCGGTAGTTCTGCGGAGGAGCAAGCTTTCAACATTCCAGGGTGAATGGTCCCCCATTGAATTTGTAGAGAAGCAGGTTATGATGGTGATGGTGTCCTTCCTAGGGATCCCAATGACACTAGGAGAGCATTGTGGAAAACTTGGCATCCTTACCTGGCAAGGTCGCCTCTGTAATGGTAGGTCTCGGTGGTAAATTCAGGCACTGGGCAACATTTCCCCCAGATTGCTAGGTAGCAGCCACCCCTGGGTTGCAGCAGTGCTCCAGAATTCCTGCAGGGCATGATGGGACTTGGAGTTTGCTAACTCAGCCCTGTTGGGTTCTGTGGGTGCCATCAGGGGGTGCTGCAGGGATTGGCGAACCCTACTTTATCGGGCTCCTGCCTCACCCGGAAGTGCATTCCGACCACACTAACTGGACACTAGAAGTGCTCCCGAGTGCAGCATAAAAGGAACCAGCCACCACTGCTCTGGGAGCTAGAGTCTAGAGGGTGAAAACAATGCTTGTGAGATGGGAGAAAGAGAGAGAAGGAGAAAAGAAAAGTGCTGTGTGATTATTGATCTGTGTTGGCTGTGGTGGGAAATGCTTGTGAGAAAGAGTTTCCCATGAAAAATACAATAAAAGCCTATTTTGGGCTGAAGTTGTGCCTGTGTCTGTCTGTGTCAGGTTTGGGGACATGGAGTGCCCCATTCAGGCCACATCATTTATTGGTGCACTGCACTTTATTGTTGTTGGACACTTTGAAACTAAAGCATAAAGCACTTGCACCTACCTCAGGCTGACTGTGTGTGTGTGTGTTCTCATTTGTCTGGCTTATCCTCAGCTTCACTATCGACAGTCCTGCAGTCAAGCTCTCAAGGACCATGGAGCCAATCCAGACCGTTACAAGGTTTACTTTTTTTGGATCTCTGTTTCTATCTCCTGGCTGTCTTATTTTCCCCCAGTGTATGTGTTCCAACCAGAGGTGACCTCCAGTTCATCAGGTTGTATTCCACACTTTTTCAAGGAAACCTTTATACGGCCTTTAAACTGTTTGTTCTGCCCATCTGTTGAGCGTTAGCCATGATATAATTGACTGAACAGTACTCAGCGTGCAGACTGTTTTGGGGCGACCATATTACATTGTCCATTTTAACTGATGTGGTCCTACAACTTCAGCAGTTGGCTTTTGCATGTATAAGGTAGTCAATCAAGCCAGGTGAGGAATAAGCTGTAGGCACCTTTTATGGAACTGCATGAGTAACGTGATGTGGCAACTATAGGTGACCCAGGCTTCACAGCTGTAGAGGAGGAAGAACTTCTAGAAACTCAATAAGTTTCACTAAATATAAACAGATTTCCCAAATGTATTTAATTAGTATACAATATTGCTTTCTAAATCTTGTTACAAGGCATGGTAAGCACAGCAGATTTCTGTCATTACAGCCTTTGCTGTTGCCATTATATACCTTACACTTCTAATAACATTTAAAATGAAAATATATTGTAAACTCATTATTCAGTGAATAAAAGTTCAGTTATAAGAAACCTAACTAATATATTTAGGAGAAAAACAAACCTAAAAGCTACTCCTAATAACCAAAATACAGACAAATGCAATCTTTAGTGAAGGCACACATGCTAAATGTACCAGCCCAAACCTCTAGATGGTGCTAAAATATTACAAAAAGGGCGGCTAATCTAGTAAGTAACAGAAACATTTTAAAAAGAAAGCAAACCTTTACATCATAATTGGTCAAGAGCTGTGTGCCAGCACTGGAATAATGTGTGGTTTTGACCGGTCAGACTGGGAATTCCTGGGACAAAACATCACATTATTTTAACATTATCAATGCTATGGGAGGGGCGGTCCTCAAATACCTTGTGGTGCTGACTGTTATGATTATGGCCATAAAATGCAAGAAGGAAAGGGAAACCATGTGTAAAAACCATAGCAACTTTATAAAATTAATAAAGAAACTTATTTAATTAGTAAGTCAAGTTTATTGTCATGTTAACATAGTGCAAGGAAATTCAGACTTGCATGTCTCTTCAGAACAACTGACAATATACAAACAAAAAAACAAAAATTAAATGCATAACTATAACTAACAATAGAAATGTACACTATATATAGCATACTACATATAACACACACACACACACACACACACACACACATACATATATATATATATATATATATATATATATATATATATATATATATGTATGTGTATTGTGACAGGCGGCCACAACCATTACCTGGCTGGGACGCCAACTGTATGGAAGGACCGAGGGAGAGAGCATTGGCAGGGCATTACCATCTCCAGGATGTTAGAGGGCAAACCTCCCAGGCGGCTGTGGCACCATGGATTCTCGCAGGGCACGCTGGGAGTTGGAGTTTGGCACAGCCCTGTTGGGATCCATGTGGGCCACCAGGGGGAGCTGCAGAGCACTACTTTGGGCTCTCAGCACACCTGGGAGTGATTCCAGGTTTGAGTAATGAGCCACCTGTAACACTCCTAGGGCCAGCATAAAAGGAGTCGCCTGACTTCACTTGAGGATCCAAAGTCGGGAGGTGGAGGACAAAGCTTACTGAGGAGAGGAGAGGAGAGGAGAGGAGAGGAAGACAAGACAAGACAAGGAAAGAAGAGACATACTGTGTATTTGTGCAGCATTGTTGTTCCTTGGGGAGCGAGGGAAAAGTTCCTCTCACGGGAATAAACGTGTGCTTTGTCTGGAACTTGTGTCTGTATCAGGGTTGAGGCAGCTTGAGCGCCCCTGAATTCCACAGTATATATAAATATATAGTGGTCGCCTGAGGAAATTACAGTCTTGACAAAATAAATGTTGGGGAGTCAACCTCATTCCCATTTAATTCAATTAAAACAAAAGAAAACAAATGGCAATGGTATTAAAATGTAACAAATAACAGCCTCCTGTTAATTGGGGTTGAACTCCATACCTAGCAGGAACTCTAATGTTGACCTTCTGACATGCATGCGTGACTAAATATATATATACTAGCAAAATACCCGCGCTTCGCAGCGGAGAAGTAGTGTGTTAAAGAGGTTATGAAAAAAGTAAAGGAAACATTTTAAAAATAACGTAACATGATTGTCAATGTAATTGTGTTGTCATTGTTATGAGTGTTGCTGTCATATATATAGTATATATATACACACATACATATACACATATATTATATATATATATTATTTATATATTATATATATATATATATACACATATATTATATATATATATATATATATATATATATACATATCTTATATATATATGTTATGAGTGTTGCTGTCTTTTATATATATAATATGCACACACACACACATAAACATATATATACATATAATATATACATATCTACATATACACATATGTACATATACATACGTATATACACATCCACATAAACATATATATACATATACAAATTTACATATCTACATATATATATATATAGACATAGATATATACATACATACATTCACATAAATTGCGCGTCCCGTTTTGAATCAATACTGGACGGGATTTATCCCGTATTTTTTTTTATCATTTTTTTTTTAAAGCAGCGTCTCATGCAAATCATCCCACACGCATTTTATGAAGATGCTCCTTTCCTACTTTTGATTGGGTAATACTTGATGTCCATTGTTAGTTTGATTGGTGTTTTTAACTGTCCAGTGAGGAGGGCGTGTCCTTTTAAGTACAGTCTGCAAAGTGTTGGCACTGAGATGTGGCGTCAGCGCCATAGTTGAAGCCCCTAACGTTGCGGTCAGCAAGTCGGCTAACATCCGCCATGTGCCGTCTTTCAGTTGCAAGAAGCAGATCATAGAATGGTTGAAACTGTTGCCCCTAACGTTGCGCCACAGCGTGTGGTTCGTTTATACCTCGTGTCTTCTCATTAAACTTTTATCTCGCGAATATGTTATTGCAATCCGCAGCGGGAGCGTTTCTATAAACTTAATTTAAACTTACGTTTTACACCGTGCTTTGTTTCCCTTATGAACATGCTTGTATGCTTAACTCGCTCCGTTCTCAATTGTTTAATTAATTTTTTGCTCTTCGCTGTTTGCGGCTGTTCCTCCATTTCCCCCTACTTCGTTCTTTTATCTCGCGAATATGTTATTGCAATCCTTAACGGGAGCGTTTCAATAAACTGATTGAAAATAGTTTTGCATTTACCTTTTTAGTAAAAGGCGAGCTTTTAAGCCTGAGAAATCACCCCGTAAATGCACACGTTTAATTGCACATGTGTTAATATGTATGCTTACACAGTATTAAAAGACAGTGAACAACGTCAGTTACCTTTGTTCCCCGCGTTTGATAAAAGGTGAGCTTTTAAGCCTGAGAAATCACCCCGTAAATGCACACGTTTAATTGCACATGTGTTAATATGTATGCTTACACAGTATTAAAAGACAGTCAAAAATTAACGTCATTTACCTTCGTTCCCGCGTGTGACTCGTGCTGTAAATCTCTTCCTTGTTTTTAGTTCACGTGATTACGTAGGAGGCGTGATGACGCGATACGTGACTCTGCCTCCTCCATTACAGTGTATGGACAAAAAATATGTTCCAGTTATGACCATTACGCTTTGAATTTCGAAATGAAACCCTGCCTAACTTTTGTAAGTAAGCTGTAAGGAATGAGCCTGCCAAATTTCAGCCTTCCACCTACACGGGAAGTTGGAGAATTAGTGATGAGTCAGTCAGTCAGTCAGTGAGTGAGTGAGTCAGTCAGTGAGGGCTTTGCCTTTTATTATTATAGATACTAGCTGTCCCCACTCCGCCCACGTAGTAGTGAAACAGGACAAACTTTAAAAATCAATAAAAAAACGTAATTGTGGCCAAGAAAAAGGTAGGTACAGTCCAATGTCAAACGTGGGGAGAAAAGCACGTGGCCGTGATATCTCTGCCAATCAGCAGCTACCCTCTAAAACACATGTAGCTCTGATCTCTCTCTCAAAAATGTCAAATGTTACTCCTTAACAATCTCTAGATGGTAATGTCTGCTGAACAAACAGGTATCAATAGCTGAGGTAAGGTACGCTCCCAAAAGTGGAGAGAGGTAGAGCGACTTGAATGGAGGCTGGCGTGTGACCCCCCCAGGCCTGCAGCCACTCTCTCAGATTCACGCAAATAAATTGCTACCACAAGCAAACTATGATACTTAGTGCGATGAGAGAAGTCAAAATCAACCAGAATGTTCAAGCAAATTATACAAAAAAAAGATCTAAATCCATTAAGAAGTTCTCTCATGAAAAGCAGACCAACATACAGACGTTGGATTATATATATATATTTATATTATATTATATATATATATATAGATATAGATATAGTATATACACTGATCAGCTACAATATTAAAACCACTAACAAGTGAGGAGAATATCACTGATTATCTTGTTACAATTGCACCTCTCAGAAAATGACATATTTTAGGCAGTAAGTGAACAGTTAGTTCCTGAAGATGATGTGATGGAAGCATGAAAAATGGGTAAGCATAAAGATCTGAGTGACTCTGACACAGGCCAGATTGTGATGGCTAAGAACCATTGTCAGAGCATCTATAAAATGGCAGGTCTTGTGTGGAGTTCCCAGTATGTAGTGGGAAAAAGTAGTCAAAGGAAACAGTGATAAGGTCATGGGCGTTAAGTTGATGCAAGTAGGAAGAGAAAGCTGTCCCATCTGGTCTGATCTCACAGAAGGGCTACTGTAATACACATTGATGAAAGGCTTGATGCTGGCCATGAGAGAAAGGTGTCAGAACACCTGGTGCATCACATCTTTCTGTGTATGGGGCTTTGTATCCGCAGACCAGTCAGAGTGCCCATTCTGACCGCTGTTCATACTGAAAGCACCTATATCGTCAGAATTGGACCATGGAGCAGGTGGCCTGGTCTGATCAATCATATTTTCTTTTAGATCATGTAGACGGTTGTGTGTGTATATCATTTACCTGGGGAAGAAATGGTAGCAGAATGCACTGTGGGAAGATGGCAAGCTGGCAGAAGCAGTATGATGCTCTGGGCAAATTTCTGCTGGAAACACTTGGGTCCTGTCATTCATGTTGCTGTTATGTTGACATGTATCACTTAAAGATTGGCAACGATATTCCCTGATGACAGTGGCCTCATTCAGCAGAATAATGAGCCCTGCCAGACTGCATGAATAGTTTGAGGAAACATGACAAAGATTTCAAGGTGGCCTCCAAGTTCCCCAGGTCTCAATCTTGTCAATCATCTGTGGCATGCGCTGGAAAAACAAATCCGGTCCATGTAGACCCCACCTTGCAACTTACAGGAGTTAAAAGATCGGCTGCTGCTGTTTCTGGACCCCAACTACCATGCCATCCTGCCATCCTGCCACCTGTCATATGGAGAATGATCTTCCTCCTGATAAACCAGTTCGCTTTGTCCTTCCATTATGGCCTCCTGGTGTGGCATGAATCCTTCCTTTCTCCCATCCAGGTTACCTGCCCAGTAGCATTTGTGGTTGGTTGGCCAGTTAGCAAACATCCACCACATTCTCTCAGTTGCGAGAAGCAGATCATAGATACTGCATGTGATACAGTATCTGCCAAATAATACAATAGTACAATATATGTGTGTGTGTGTGTGTGTGTTTGTGTAATAACATATAATATGCATTTATAAGAATTATATACGTACCAGGGGCGGCACGGTGGCGCAGTGGGTAGCGCTGCTGCCTCGCAGTTGGGAGACCTGGGGGACCTGGGTTCGCTTCCCGGGTCCTCCCTGCGTGGAGTTTGCATGTTTCTCCCCGTGTCTGCGTGGGTATTCCTCCGGGCGCTCCGGTTTCCTCCCACAGTCCAAAGACATGCAGATTAGGTGGATTGGCGATTCTAAATTGGCCCTAGTGTGTGCTTGGTGTTTGTGTGTGTCCTGCGGTGGTGTTGGCACCCTGCCCAGGATTGGTTCCCTGCCTTGTGCCCTGTGTTGGCTGGGATTGGCTCCGGCAGACCCCCGTGACCCTGTGTTCGGATTCAGCGGGTTGGAAAATGGATGGATGGATGGATGGATATACTTACCAGTAAGGATGGACTGCACGATAACGTGCAGTGAATACACTTGACTTGAGCTTTCCTAATTTTCATCCTCTTTCTCTGTACGTTTGCCATTCGTTTGCTCAGAGGTTGATGCGCTTGCTGCTTCCTGAGCAGCTCCTCTTTTCTCCACCCTAGTAGACCGCTTCTTCTCTTCTTTCATCTGTATCTTTTCACGTTAAAACTGATTTAAGTCAGTGTTTGTGTTGCAGTTACTTAATATGTTCTTCTTAATTTTTCACTTAAGCTGGCACTTATGTCTTCAATCTGCCTCAAGAATGATTTAAGATATGAAGAGGAAGGGGAAGTGATTGGAAACGGTGATAGGGATGAGAACGACGCCTGTACGCATGAGCTGCATGGCCGCCCTGCTGCCCACTGCCAAGAGTTGATTCTACAATAAAATAAAATAAAAAGAGTAATAAAAATCAGCACCCCAAAAGCGGATAGTAGACGTCACACAGTATATGTGCACCAAATTTCAGGTCAATTGTTCAAACGGTTTGTGAGCTACAGATGATTTAAAATCCTGGACAGACAAACAAACAGCCACAGTAGCGTATTATATAAGAAGATATGCACTGTTTGTCTGGCAAAAAAGAATAAATCATTAAGAAAAAGAGTGTACTGACTATTAAAAGAACAGAGTCAAAGGGCAAAACAATGTTTAAAACCAAATATCAAAAAGAGATAAATGTGAAAGCCATTGTTGTAACCCAACAATCAAAGTCAAACAACAGAGCTTAGTTTCAAAATACCAGTAATCAAAGTTCAAAGTAAGAAGTATGCTAAGCTTGGTTCTCTGTCCAATACTAGTAACTATTTTAGGATGAGTTTTATACTGGCACATTGGTGACTATACATTATGGGAAATCACCATGGAAAGTGATGGTGTAAAACCAATAAAACAGCTTTGCCATCCCCAAACAAAATGCTACCAGAAAAGAAGATAAAAAATATTAAACTTTCAACCTGAAGTTCTCAAATAAAATTCTGATTTCTGAATTGGATTCTTTGGGTCTTAAAACCCCCAAATGGTACCAGGAAGACAATTCCAGCTTCAAGGAAATCTATGAGATAATTAAAGTTTTTGGGTACTTTTGAATATCTAGCTGTAGGTTATTTTAGCTAATATTTCTTTCTGAATTTTGTTCACGTAATTTTTTTTTCTGTGCTGCAATTTTGTTTCCCATGGGTGTCACCATTTTGTGGTATTATTACCACGACATATAACTATAAGTGGTGTGGTTTCCAGAATTGACATCATGTGTGTTGTGAACTAGGAGTTCCAAAGCATGTAAATCCAAAAAAGCCACAAAATCACTTCCAGTAATGCCCACGAGGGGGTGATATACCACCAAACCCTGACTAAAAAAACGGGCAAACACTGAAAACTTTATAAAAATAAAAGATTTATTCTTCACAAAACAATATTCCAATAGCAATGAAGGATTGTGAAATTGCCCAAGACAAACAAGGAAAAGCAGAGCAAACAAGTCCAAAAACAGCAAAACAAAGAACTGTCAAAAACAGAGTGCAATGTGAAAAATCTAATAATTCACAAGAAATACAAAGCATAACAAAATAACAGAAAATCACAGAGAAACTCCCTAGTGCATTCAAAATGAACCATATTGATTGGAGGTGCCCCCCTCTTTAAGGGGAACCCTGTCTAAAACACAACAATGTGACACTCTATTGTTATTGTGGTATAGCAGGTCCGCAGTTCAGAAGACGCTGGCCATTTTAATAAATAAAAAATTAATCTGCCAGCTCATTCTATCCATCACTTGATTTCATTGGATTATTTATTGGAACATTTAGAGCACTGCACATTTTTTGAACACTGCTTTAATTTTTTATGGTTTTAATAAAGGCACTTTTATGCACCAACCCCTTTGCTTTGTCTGTGTTGTGTCCTCATCTGCTGGATCATCCCTAGGGTATGTTATTGGCGGTAAAGGGTTCAAGAGGCTGCCCAGGAGGACCCGGTTATATAATATTATTTTTATGGTTGCTTTTCTTATTTATTGCCTTAATGAATATTTAGCTTTCATTATTGCCTAATTTTACTATTTGTTCCCTAGGTTATGTACCTTCTACTCTGTGTGTGGTGCCCAGGGGGGATATTCCACAAAGTGCACTCAAAGAATCAGCCTCCTTAAATCGAGGCACTTCGCTAATCTGAGCAGGTTTCGGTTCCATCAAAGAGGATTAGGGGAGGTCGCTCTTGGTAACCAAGTCAACTAAGGGTCATGTCTTAGCCCTGTCCATTCCAGGCTAAATGTGAACCTTAGCATAGTGTTGTGAATTGAGAGTTCATGAAATTCACATTCAATGAGAAACAAAACCAAAAGGTTCAGTGGTTTTATTGTTTTTGGTTTTTTTTTTTGTATCATATCTAATGTTGTAATATTCTCACTTAAATTATATCATACATGTTACAAAATTTAACCTCACAAATTTATTCTAGAAAAGAGAGGCTTTCATCTGACAAAGCAGAGAAGAAAAGGCCCCAATATGACAACAACCACACCATTTGGCCTATACGGAGACAAGATAACTTGATATGCAGATATTATCAAAGGTCTTTCACCACTATGTTACATTTGGTCCATATATTGGAAGTCACTTACAAATTAATCTTGGCAGTCTACTAAATGCTTACTTTTCAACAGAGAACAGACTGAGCTAGGAGATGCAATGTCATGCAGATAATGATAGTTTCTACCAATCACGACAACATGTGGTAGCATTCATTTTACCAAGAATTCATAATATAACAATTCTGAGTCAGACAAGTGGGTGCAGGAACCACATTTCAGGTGCCATTTTGGTATTTGGTTCTGGGGTGAAAAAGTCAGCAGAGGATAATAACAGGGTATTTCTCTCTAGGACAGCCAAATTGTGAATTACATTCAAACTGACTGTAGTGTATAAAAAGTGGGCGCATTTCCTGCCATACACTGGTCAAGGCCTCTTAACCATACAAGTACAAATGTTTATATGATGTTTAAGAGGGCCTGTGCCTCCAACAAAAATACAAAAAAAAAACCCAAAAAAACAAAAACACAGGTTTGTTTAGCTTTTTAACAAAGGTTTTTTTTTTCTTTATCTTACATTTTCAATATTAATTAAGATTAATATATATGTTACGGGGGCGGCAGGGTGGCGCAGTGGGTAGCGCTGCTGCCTCGCAGTTGGGAGACCTGGGGACCTGGGTTCGCTTCCCGGGTCCTCCCTGCGTGGAGTTTGCATGTTCTCCCCATGTCTGCGTGGGTTTCCTCCGGGCGCTCCGGTTTCCTCCCACAGTCCAAAGAAATGCAGGTTAGGTGGATTGGCGATTCTAAATTGGCCCTAGTGTGTGCTTGGTGTGTGGGTGTGTTTGTGTGTGTCCTGCGGTGGGTTGGCACCCTGCCCAGGATTGGTTCCCTGCCTTGTGCCCTGTGTTGGCTGGGATTGGCTCCAGCAGACCCCCGTGACCCTGTGTTCGGATTCAGCGGGTTGGAAAATGGATGGATGGATATATGTTACGGCCAAAACCCTAAATCAGCCAAAGTGGGAAGTGTCCGGCCAATTCGGGAAATGGCTCTGTAAATTGACCAGCCAATGTCCGATCTTTTCCTTGATTTTGGGATTTGGCCAGCCAGTTTGCAAAATAGCATGGGGCGATCATGGAAGAAAAAAGGCATGAGCAGCGATTTGTACAATTGCATCGAGTGTAGCCTTGGCGCAGCTCTTGTTCAGAAAGCGGACGTCACTTGATTGTTTCACAATAATTAAGATTAGGTATTGTGAGATATGGCCGGCTATTTATCCCGGCCAATACCCCTTGGCCGCCAGATGGAGCCCTCCTTGCAGCATGGAGGTACACCGAATGCCAACAGGGAATTATGGACAGTGGACTTTTAATGCACAGCCCTGCTGGATACCACGGGGGCCGCCAGGAGTCGCTGCAGGGAGGCCCAGGGATTGTTATTTGCACCATAACCCGAAAGTGCGTCTTAATCACAGCGACACAAGGAATGACGTGCTTCCGGGTTGAAGAAAAAGGATTTTTATCTGACCCGGAAGTGTCCCATGTCACCTGGACAGAGAAGGCGAAACACTTCCGGGTCAAGGACTATAAAAGGATGATGAGAAATCCCAGACACTGAGCTGAGCTGGGTGAAAGGGTGGCAACACGTCTGGGAGTGGAGGATTCTGATTACTGATTTATTAAGTATTGTGGAGTGGAGGGTGCTTTGTGCACATTTATTATTATAATAAATTCATTTTGGACTTTTATCTGGTGTCTGACGTCTGCTCTGAGGGTTCAAGGGGTCACGGGGACCCTTAAACTGTCACAGTATATAAGTAGGTTTCACATTTCTGTTATAATTTTAGAACTAAAATATTGACTTGACATCAGGACCTATTTTATTGACCTTAAGGTTAGCGTTTGGGTGAGGGAAAGGCCGTCTCAAGTGGCATCTGCTTTCTGAACAAGACCTGCCTTGAGCAGTTTCTCACACAGAATGGAAAACTCACTTCTGAATCTGCATCTGAAATTTTTAAGCATCTTCACACCTTGAGCAGACAGTCTTACATCAGCACATCAGATTTTGGCCAGGGAGTTCTTGCCACTTCGCGAAATGGCCGGCCAAAGTAGCATATACACTGGTCATTTGTAATAATTCGGACTTTGGCCACAGCTCTCGGCCAAAATGCGACATGGTCGGCCAATTTGGGAACTGGTTGAACTTCAGGTTTTGGTCATAACATACAGTACTGTGCAAAAGTTTTAGGCAGGTGTGAAAAAATGCTGTAAACAAAGAATGCTTTCAGAAATATAAATAATGATTGTTTATTGTTATCAATTTACAAAATGCAAAGTGAGCGAACAAAAGAAAAATCTAAATCAAATCAATATTTGGTGTTACTACCTTTTGCCTTCAAACCAGCATCAATTCTTATAGGTACACTTGCACAAAGTCAGGGATTTTGTAGGATTATAGTCAGGTGTATGATCAACCAATTATACCAAACAGGTGCTAATGATCATCAATGTCACACGTAGGTTGAAACATTAACTGAAACAGAAACAGCTGTGTAGGAGGCTTAAAACTGGGTGAGGAACAGCCAAACTCTGCTACCAAGGTGAGGTTGTGGAAGACAGTTTCATGTCATGGCAAGATTGAGCACAGCAACAAGACACAAGGTAGTTATACTGCATCAGCAAGGTCTCTCCCAGACAAAGATTTCAAAGCAGACTGGGGTTTCAAAATGTGCTGTTCAAGCTCTTTTGAAGAAGCACAAAGAAACGGGCAACGTTGAGGATTGTAGATGCCAAGGAAACTTAGTGCAGCAGATGAAAGACACATCAAGTTCATTACCCTTCGAAATCGGAAGATGTCCAGCAGTGCCATCAGCTCAGAACTGGCAGAAACCAGTGGGACCCAGGTACACCCATCTACTGTCCAGGAGAAGTCTGGCCAGAAGTGGTCTTCATGGAAGAGTTGCAGCCAGAAAGCCATACCTCCGACGTGGAAACAAGGCCAAGCGACTCAAGTATGCATGAAAACATAGGAACTGGTGTTACCTTTCCTGCCCGTCTCCGGACTGTGTTCGGGGTGACGCAGGGGAGCTTCTCCTTCCTCGTGTTCAGTGGTGTGAAGCTCCAGGGCTAGAGCAACGTGCTCTGGGGTAAAACCCTGTCCCTGAGTTCCCTTGTCCTAATTTTCAGCAAGGAGTGACACAGAAGGCTTGAAGGCTCCAAAGTTAACTTTATTAAAAATACTTATTAGGTGCTTGTTTCAAGTTAACAGGGACCAACACCAAGAGAGAGCCCCACTACAAGCCAACACAACACAAAAACAAAACTTCCTCATTTTTTTTATATTCAAAAACTCCACCCCTCAAACACTGACAACTCCACCCACATCCCACATTCAGTATGATCAGGATGTCAGGCTGCTATTTTAAGCTCTGATCCAAACATTACCCCCACTGCTGGATGGTGAATAACAGCACCATTCCTGCACTAAGAAAAAAAAACATAACCTAAATAACATATATGTATATAGATTCCTATATTGCATAACTTTCCTCCTTCTGCAACAGAGTACACTTCAGCATAAGAATATAAGAAAAATAACAAGAACAAGTTTTCACAGAACAGTTGACAACTTAGTTCAATGGCCCACCCATTCACCAAATTTGTTTGGTGGTCTCCTTATTCTTCTGGGTCTCGCGGTGGGAAGTGGGTTTAAAGGAGAGTTGAAGATATTCTCTTCCATGCTTTGCAGCTCCACACTACCCCCCACTAGTAGGGTGCCTGTCTTCATTTGTGGAACCGAAGGTGGCTTTCAGAGGAGGCTGATTTGGAATTAATGGGCTCCAAGACTTGTTATTATCAATGTCCTCATCCCTCTCATTTCCTCCTTCCAGGGTAGGATTCCTAAACAGCACTGATAAATCAAAATCTTGTTCAGCAAGGTCTGTATCAAGGTAAGGTGGTAGCATTTCAGCGGGCTTCCATGTTTCCGCACTTTGAAAGACCCAGCCATTATCTAATGGGGTGCGGGGGTGATACAGTTTCAATTTGTCATGATGTACTTTCTGGATGCGATACACCAGATCATCTAAATGACCAAGAACAAAATATGGTCCATCATAAGAACTTCCTCACTTTATTCACCAAATGCCAGACAGCATCCCCAATCTTGTACTGAACCTTACAGATGTTCTTATCATATTGTTTCTTACCACGAACTACAGACTGTCCTAGGGCATCCCTTACAATCTGATGTGCAAGCTCCAATCTTTCTTGGAACTGAATCACATGTTGTAGAAGGGTTTGATCATGATCATAGTTTAGGGGCAAGCCAGCAACAATGTCAATAGGTTCCATTACTTCTCATCCAAGTAGCATCATATTGGGTGTAAAACCAGTCGAACTGTTTTTCGTGGCTCGGTAAGCCATTACGGCGTACGGGATCATGAGGTCCCAGTCCCAGTGGCAACGCTCAGCTGTTGTAGCAAGAATTTTCTGCAAAGTAGCATTAAATCGTTCTACTTGGCCATCTGATTGGGGTCGGAATGGAGTAGTACGTGTCTTCTCAATTCCTAACAACCCACACATCTGTTGGAATACTTTCGATTCAAAATTGGAACCCTGGTCACTGTGTAGACTGTATGGCACTCCATAACTGCATACCCATTTTGCAGTAAATACTTCAGCAACTGTAGTAGCTTGATTATTTGGTAGGGAGTAAGCTTCAACCCACTTAGTAAAATAATCCTGTACTACAAGAATATAACGATTATACCTTGCAGTCTCATTCAGGGGGTCCATCAAATCAAGGGCAACTCTTTGCTTAACAGGGACCAACACCAAGAGAGAGAGCCCCACTACAAGCCAACACAACACAAAAACAAAACTTCCTCATTTTTTTTATATTCAAAAACTCCACCCCTCAAACACCGACAACTCCACCCACATCCCACATTCAGGATGATCGAGATGTCAGGCTGCTATTTTAAGCTCTGATCCCAACACTGGGGTGCAGAAAAATGGCAGCAGGTGCTCTAGATTGATGAGTCAAAATCTGAAATATTTGGCTGTAGCAGAAGGCGGTTTGTTCGTCGAAGGGCTGGAGAGCGGTACAATAATGAGTGTCTGCAGGCAACAGTGAAGCATGGTGGAGGTTCCTTGAATGTTTGGGGCTGCATTTCTGCAAATGGAGTTGGAGATTTGGTCAGGATTAATGGTGTTCTCAATGCTGAGAAATACAGGCAGATACTTATCCATCATGCAATACCATCAGGGAGGCGTATGATTGGCCCCAAATTTATTCTGCAGCAGGACAACGACTCCAAACATACAGCCAAAGTCATTAAGAACTATCTTCAGCATAAAGAAGAACAAGAAGTCCTGAAAGTGATGGTATGGCCCCCACAGAGCCCTGATCTCAACATCATCGAGTGTGTCTGGGATTACATGAAGAGACAGAAGGATGTGAGGAAGCCTACATCCACAGAAGATATGTGGTTAGTTCTCCAAGATGTCTGGAACAACCTACCAGCCGAGTTCCTTCAAAAACTGTGTGCAGGTGTACCTAGAAGAATTGATGCTGTTTTGAAGGGAAAGGGTGGTCACACCAAATATTGTATTTGATTTAGATTTCTCTTTTGTTCATTCACTGCATTTTGTTGATTGATGAAAATTAATGATTAACACTTCCATTTTTGAAAGCATTCTTTGTTTACAGCATTTTTTCACACCTGCCTAAAACTTTTGCACAGTACTGTATATAAACACACTCACTTCTTGAGGTTACATTAAACTTTGTGAAACCTCAGTTATAAGTGTTATCTGCTTTTAAACTAGGAACTATAAAACTAAAATAGATTATGGGTAAAATCACCATTTTTTAAGTTATTTTGAAAATCTTCTGAAAGACCTGACACAAAACAAAAATCTGCTTAAGACTGTGAGACATTCTGTCCACATTAATAAAAGGATGAGTGTCATACTTTTAAAACGAGGGGTGGATGGAATCAGGCCAACACCTAAGCCCTATAGTATTTTTCACGCCAACACCTGAATATTAACAACACCAGAAAAATGTTCAAACAGATTAAAAATTTTAAGCAATGAATATTTATATTAACTATTTACTATAATGCAAAGAATTATTATTATTATTATTATAACTATTTACAAACATGGCAAAGAAAGGTAATCATGAAAATACAAAGAAACTCCATAAACAAACTTCCTGATGATATTTACAGTCCTGCAAAAATCTTTACAGTAACTGATGAGTGTGAATCCTGTATTGTAAAGAATGGTTAACAGAATGAAAGATGTGGTGGAAAAATCCCCTTTAGTAAACTCCTTCCCAGAAAAATGGATAATGAACACAGTCCTACCACCAGAGTCCAGAAGTGTGTCCTTCTGGTTGCTAAGTCTCAGTCATTCCAACAGATGGCAAATCACAAACATTAACACTGCTTTTACACATTTCATACAAAGTGGCATATAACAGAGAATTATGCATTGTATTTGGCATTCAAACAGATGGTGCATCACAAACATTTGTAGCATTGCATTTTATTACTACAAATGTTTGCGATGAGACATCTGTTGGAATGACAAATGCAAATGTAATGCATTTTATTACTACTTGCATTACAAAATATATTTCAACAGATGGTACACTTCAGACATTAACACTGAAGTCTGCATTGTCTACTTGAAATTTAACTCGTCTTAGATGGGTAGCACAGCTAGTACTCTTTTGTTCCTAGAATTCGATAATTTAAAAAACTTAACATCTGCTACATATCTTAACGCTTTTGGCCCTGACATCCTATTACTAGTACATAAATATGCAGCCATTTTGGTAAAGCACAGGCATGTTTTCAGCTGTTGGAACCAGGCTTGCTACTATTAGAACAGACTGGAGAGACTGGTATACAGTCTGTAAAACATGGAAATGAAACAAGTAGTACTAAAGCATTTGGCAGCTATTGTTTTAATAATAGTGATCATTTTTTTGTTTTTTCATTTTTGAGCTTCATAGACACCCCAAAGTTAGAATATCTCACAGAATAATTTTTCCCATAAAAACAGAAAATCCAAGGCTGAAAGGGTTAATTCAGCTGTCAAATTCTGCTAATTTTATTCTTGAATTGCATTAATTTTAATCTATTTTTCCTGTGTATGACGACAAACTGCATGCATCCACCCCTGCAAGCAGTTCCTCCAACTTGCAGGGAAAACCTGGGGGTTGGTGGCAGGATTGGCCTCACGCTGTTCCATTCCATTCAAACTAGTGTGGTGCTGTGGTGTTACCTGTTGCACGGCCGCACTCGGATCCCAGTTTGGATGGTTTGTCATTTGGTGGGTGTAGCAACGTGCTGTAATTAGCACATGCTCTCAACCCTTTCCTAATGCATATAGTGTCACACACGTGCGCATGGAAAGCAACCAGAAGGGCCAAAAGAAGGTAATTCCACGCTAGGCCAGGGGGTGGCAGAGTGCAGTAAACCTTTCTCTTCTATCTCTCCAGACCAGACACTGGAAATTCTGCCTAATTCTAACAACGCCACTTCCAGTTCCTCCCAGATAATGTCACTTCCGCCAACCTGTTTTAAAAGCTGGTCATGCTCCATTTGTACTCAGTTCTGCTGTTGGACTCAACCTGTACACTTCTGTATTACTTAATCTTTGCAGCCTTATTCAAGGATATGGGTGGCTGCCCCAAACCTCCTTTTGGTGTCAAGGTCTATTCATTTTACAATAGTTATTTATCTACTGTGCTAATATAAAGAAAATGCTAGAGTGTCTACTACGCAATATAGTACATGAATTATTTTAAGCAGTCCAGATTAACCAGGCTACACACAAAGAATATCTCACAAGGTTTATGGAGACGGCCATATCAATATGCATCAGCGCCTGAAGAAGTGTTTCTTTGCACTTTAGGACAAGTGGAGTTAATGCAGATAGCGTTTTGCACCTTTCCATTTAACTAATTAAAAAAAATCCAACACATTTTATTATACACATGGCATAATGCCTTTACATTTAATGAAGAATGCCATTTACTGGGAATATCTTGGGAGTGTTTTAATGGTTCATACATTTTGTCCTGTTTAGATCAGAATTTTTTAAAAGCGATCTGGATTTTAACCAAAATGACGCAGAGAATATGTAGTTTAATCCTTGCATCACCAAACAATGATTTACTGAACAAAGAAAACAAAATATTCTAAACCAAATAATGTTCATGAGATGATTGATTTCTAACCATGCATTCCCAAACCTACTTAATACAATTCAGGTCTGCAGGAGATCAAAGCCTATCTTGAGAGAACAAGGCAACAGGGCAGGGCAAACCCTGGATAAGACATTAGTCAACTGCATAGCACACCCACACCCAGAGGTCAATTTATAATCGACAATCCACCTACCTTGCACATCTGTGAATAAATGGGGGGAAAACCAATACAGAATCTACAAAGTCATTCCTGTTCTGAATATGCAACAGCCAGATGTATTTTTCAAAACCAGAGTATGGGATCAATGAGGTGACAGCATTAGCCACTGAACAATTGTGCTGTCCAATACAGTGGATTATTTTTTGCAATCAGTTGTTTATTGAAAATTTATCAGCTATAACATAATTAACCATACAAAGAACAGAAAGCACAGATGTATCACATTGCTGCTTTTTTACAGAGAAAATTAGGTGTGCAAATATGCTAGATGGTGTGGGATTCAGTGTGTCTTTCCATACAATGGCAATTGTACACTCCAAGATATCTGAAGCTTACTAACAAGCATTGATAGGAGTAAATGGTCTTGCAAGTACAAATTATTTAGGTACTTAGGAGTGGATTCGATTAACTTATTTTATCTCAAAGTCTTAAGCTCAGATTTTCCACTATATGCAATTTCTAGGAACATACCCGTCATGTAAGATGAGGTTCTGTACTACTACTACTATTACTATTATTACTACTCATCCTGTATTCACTAGCTTGCACTTTTCACATTTTATTTTGTGTTAATGTACCATTTTAACGCATTTAACATCTATTCTTTCGATTGATCGACACAAAAAACTAAACACATATTGTCTGCTCCAAAATATTAAATTTTAGGTTTCTGAACTTTACAAATTAAATATTCGTGGCAATAAAAAAGGAGATAGATGGTTCTAGAAGATGAGTTGTCTATTCCTTCTTTAATTTTATAAGCCTCCTCTGTTCTGGTCTTTACCACAGGGAGATGTATATTTAGATTTAAAGATATGTTTTAATATTTAAAACATTATATAAGTCATTCAATGCTCTAATCCACATATCCTAACCTTAACGTCCATAATTTTATTTTTGCCTTTCAAATTTAACTTCAGATATAATTTATAGGCTGTATTGCCTGTATGGTTCTCGGGCACAATAATCACATTGTGCTATATAATTTCTTCACTTCCCAAACATTCACAGTGAATATCTTATTGTAAACCCATCATAAGTTTAGAAAAACATACAAATCACAAAAAGATGCATTTAATTCATTGTTTCCTTAAACTAACAAACTACTTCTTTTCTTGCAGCCCCTTGTAATATCATTGAAACCCACAGTCAGTAGACTTAACCCCATAATAAGACTTCGCAACCAGTTAAGTGCTAAACTTTGTATCTTGGTTCAATCTGAAGGCCGTATCCCAATACAAGGAAAACAGAAGTTGCAAGTGATACTCTTTAAATGCAGAATGAAAAACATTGTGATGGATATGCAGATATTTTCAATATTCAAAAATGCCAGGGTATGGCTTGCAGAAAAGCAAGAACAGATTCAAGGCAAAAATGATCTCAGTAGGAGTCGAAACGACAGCAAAGACAAGAGGTTATAGTAAAAGTCAAGAGCAAAATATGTAATGTATAGAGAGAAAAACATAAAAAAGACTAAACATAACTCAACAGGAATTAATACAATGAGGCGGATTAAACACACAAATTACTACAGAAAAATGGGCCTTCAGAGATCGCAGAGTAATTACAGTTGTTGCTGAAATTGCCAACAGATTTGTGTAGCGATGAGGCGGCCATACTTTTAAAACGAGGGGTGGATGGAATCAGGCCAACACCTAAGCCCTATAGTATTTTTCACGCCAACACCTGAATATTAACAACACCAGAAAAATGTTCAAACAGATTAAAAATTTTAAGCAATGAATATTTATATTAACTATTTACTATAATGCAAAGAATTATTATTATTATTATTATAACTATTTACAAACATGGCAAAGAAAGGTAATCATGAAAATACAAAGAAACTCCATAAACAAACTTCCTGATGATATTTACAGTCCTGCAAAAATCTTTACAGTAACTGATGAGTGTGAATCCTGTATTGTAAAGAATGGTTAACAGAATGAAAGATGTGGTGGAAAAATCCCCTTTAGTAAACTCCTTCCCAGAAAAATGGATAATGAACACAGTCCTACCACCAGAGTCCAGAAGGTGACTGATCTTTTGAGAAGCGCCACTTCACAAAAATCAACTGCAGACAGGACTGGAAGAAGAAGTACCCACCGCTGTCCCTTTTATCGTCCAGTTAATAAAGAGTTTTTAGGTGCTGTGGGTGAAGAAAATAGAAAAGTCAAAAAGCCCCGCTACATTTTTCTTTTCTATATTTTATGCACAGTGTCTACAACTACAAATCCCACAAGCCCCTCCACATTTGTACAAACCTGTTTAGATGCGGACCCCATACAGTATTTACAAACCAGATATCTGAACTATAAGTGTTGTTACTAACATTTAACAATTTCCAAAAACGACAAACATACAAAAAAGAAACCCTACACTACTCAGTTACAAAGTAACTGAACACTGGTTGGATGTCTAAAAGTATGGCACAACAAGAGCAAGGAACTTCTGAAATGGACAACTTGTACTTTGATATCAAAATAAACAGTATTACATCTGAACACGATAATACTCTGAGGTGTATAATGCAGAAAAAACTTAATCGGTCTTAAAATCAGAATTACATATATATACAGTATATATATATAGTAACACTTAACACCCTGTGATGGACTGGCACCCTGTCCAGGGATTTGTTCCTGCCTTGCACCTATGCTTTCTGGGGTAGGCTTCAGCCCCCTATGACACTTCTCAGGATTAGAAAATGGTATGGTATAAAACTTAAAACTCAATCACTCACTGATAGATATAACTATTGCATTGTTTGCAGAGCATCTATGCGTATCCATGCCCTTTAATGTTTAATGAAAAGGACAGCAAGTAATGTTTGAAGGTTATTTCTAAACTTTTTTGGTATGCCATAATACTTAGGCTGAAAAGAGAGAAAGGTTTCTATGGAACTGCAACTTAGATTTCCAGAACAAATATTTCAAACGAAAGAGGTTAAAATACAAATATCTATAGTATTCATTTCAAACTTTTGAAATCATGGTTTGAACAGTATAAGAATTCTTTGAAGCACTGTCAAGAAGACATGATACAGCACTGTATTTCCATTTAGGGATAAATCTGCTTTATTTATTTTCCAGCACTTTTCATACTTTTATGTCATTTATTGCTGTTAGGAAGTTATGAATTATGAATTGAATAGAGTATATATGGAGAGCTAGCAATAGTGATTCACTTTTTCTTCTGAATGTCCTAGTCCCAAATCACACGACCCTACGTGAGGTTGTCATGATCAGTGTGAACATGGGTAGAGAACTGGGATTAACCTTCAGGCTAAAGAGAACCAAAGGAAAATGCAGAAAAGAAGAATAAAATACAGACTTTACCATGATTACAAAGAGGGCTGACTAGCCAATTGAGACGTGTTTAATTTATTTTTTATTTTATATATGAATCATTATCCTCATATTTAAGTCTTTATTAATTTGTTTATAACCATGTCAGAAACCAATGATATTAAATAATACATTTCCCCTTAGTCTGTATTTTAAATATGCCCAATCCATGCCAGAGTATAATCTATTAAAATAGTAGAGCTTCCTGGAATGCTTGTACATAGTTTGTTGACTTGGTGGAAATCCTTGTTACCCCTCAAAATGTTACTATAGTATGCCACTGCAGTTCAATGAACACATTTCTGTTATTAAACAACATACCTTGTAAAACTGTTTTTAATTAAATACCTTGTTTCTCAAGTACAAAAACATATGTATTGAAAATGAATTTTTTTGTTAACATAGGATGTTTGAAGATAAACAAGGAGCAGCTTTTATCATGTCCCAGACTAAGTTAACTGAACACTTTAGATTGGCTCTGCTTGTATGTTTGTGAATGGGCCCTGCAATGGGCCTGCACCCTCTCCAGGGGCCTCATGCATAACGCTGTGCATAGAATTCACACTAAAACATGGTGTAAGGACAAAAGCGGAAATGTGCGTATGCACAAAAAAGTCCAGATGCATAAATCTGTGCGTTCGCCAACTTCCACATTCTTCCACTCCATAAATCCTGGTCAGTGTGAAAAGTAACGCACATGCACGTGCCTGCTGCCACTCCCCAAACTCCTCCCAGAATTACGCCCCTTTGAATATGCAAATCAATATAAATAGCCCTTATGCTCAGTGTTCTGTGAAAAGGCAATGGCAAAAGCACGGTGGGGAAATAGAAGAATTTCAGTGAATACTAAGTGGAGGCAAGGAAAAAAACAACATACTATTTATTGGTTTAAACAGTGGTATAAACAACAAAAGGAAGTTGATTGAGTGTCATTGAGTGTTGGAGAAATTCGAAAGCTCAAGTTCACAAAGTCGCACAGTGCCCAAAATAAAAAAGAAGTTGTCAGATATCAAAGTTGCCATGAAAGGGCGAGTTGTAGCCCACCGCCTGAGTGTCATATGAAAGCTTATTAGGGTACAGAGAAAAAAAATAGGCACATAGTGGGAAAAAAGCACTAAACTTTAATCACGTAGTTTATTTTGTCATTAAAGTTGAACATCATAAACTTCATCTTTAAATCGTTTAATTTACTAGTTTCTCAAATCCCATCATAACTAAAGTAGCACGTTAAATGCTTTGTTTTGTATTTGATCTTCTATGTGTTCTATGTGCACTATGTGCTTCTTAAATGGGCTTTCTCTTCATCCGACAGGATACAGAATCCATTACATTCGTAATATTTCAGCTCTCTGAATAATTAAAATACTGAGATGTATATGTGATATAATTTTCATGATGATAGGTTTTAAAGCATGTTATTAAACATGGGAACACTGTGGCACATTGATTGTTCATGTCTCACGCAAGATGCTTGGCTGCACCGTGTGCGACCTTCGATGAAATAATTTATTGCAGCAGTACTGTCTCTTTGAAATGTACTAACCTCCAATTCCTGTAATTACTTTTCTTTCTCCAAATACCCAATCGCCTCACAATCAGCTCTGTGATAGATGTTAAGCCATCTGTAAGCTTCAAAACTTTTAAGGAATATTGAAATACCTTCGTAGTACATGTTTAATTATTCTATCCTTCCAGTGTTGCGCCAGCCCCAGCAAGAATACAGCACGAGGCAGGAACTCCTTGCTAGCGCAGTGACACCATGTCCTCACATGTTTAATTATTAACAATATAGATTATTTAAATGAAATTAAAGTTTTATCTGTATAATATAATAAACATATTTTGCTGCATTTCATCTTAAAATTGATATTGTCATCATATGTAAATACGTGCTTTATAAAGTGGCTCAGGTTGTGCAATATTATAACTGTATCACAAGTTTACAGTGAGGTGATTGTACTAATAAGTACAAACAGTTCTACAAGGAACACTTGATGGACTGATTGAGTGTGCTTATAGTTCTTGGGATGAAACTGTTTCTGAACTGTGAGGTCTGTACAGGAAAGGTTCTGAAGCGTTTGCTGTGTGAGAGCAGTTTAAATAGGCAGCATGGCTGAGGCAGCGTGCGCTTGATGCTGTATACAGATAACTCTCTTTCCGATCAGCTGCTGTAGAGCTATGATTCCACACTCAGATACAGTAATATAAATACTCTGAGTGGTGCAGTGAGAGTAATATGGAAAAAGATGATCCGCTGTGGCAACCCCTGACAGGAGCAGCTGAATGAAGAGGAAGAAGGTGCAGTGAGAGTAACAATGCTAAAGCAGCTATGGTATTTAGAATAGTTTGACCATTCTGTGAACCATTATATTGTTACAGGTTAATTACAATCAGATGCATTAAACTAATAAACAATATGCGGTTAATTTCAGTGTATTTATAAAGCCATGTCAGGGATGTGGATCTAAAAAAGAAAGGGAGACCACACTGGAACAGTAGCACTGCTTTGATGTTTTTGTGCCACCAGTTTGCAAAACCGAGCAGAGAACTTGCGTACGCCAGGGTTTGAGCTAGCATGAGAATGTGTGTGGCTTTACGCCAAGTTTATGTTTTATACATCGCGATTTGAGCGTGGAAACAGGCTTATGCAACATTTTTGTCCGTACACACTGTTTATACATTAGGCCCCAGGGATGGTTGCTACCTGCACTCTGTGCTGCTCTTTTATGTCTTATCTAGTTTTCATTGGTATGAGTATTGTGATTCCTGTCACAACAATAACACAAAGAGAAGCTTCAAGTTGGGGTTTAATAGATTTGGCCTCATCCACATCACCCTAACCCCAACTAAGAAAAGCTAGCCTAGAAATTAGATTATTCATTTTAAAGTTCATAAATTTCAAAAAGACACTTTAAGGAGGAGAAAAATCTTTAAAAACCTCTAGCTCAAAGGACAAACATAATACAGTTTCTTGATATCTAAAAAAATATTTGTTCTGAAGATTAAAAAAAGGAGAACAAAAGGCAAGGTTGAAAAAAGGAGCAAAGAGGTTTGCTTTTAACAAATCCATTGAACTCAAACCAGACAATCCCTCTGTTATGAGCACACAGTTGCTTGAGAGGTATTATGAGAACAAAAGGGACTGGGAGATGATAAGAGTACATGAACCCAAACAGATCATAACTGTGAAGTCAAAAATAAAATCGAATAGGAGGTTAAAGGGAAGAACTGAATAGAGTAGGTCTTCAGAAAGTCAGAAAAGTAAAAAAAAAAAAACTGTCTACTTGTTCTAAAAGCTAAAGTACACTGAAACCACAAAAATGCTTTTCATTATCCACAAGGGATAATTATGTGTGTTAATGCTGCGAATTTATACATATCATATATTACATTATTGATGTGACAGAACAGGTCAAGTGACTACTAGATGGCATCGCATAAACGCAAAATAACAGAACATTAAAAAATATTAATGCTATTAAAAATGACACAGAGAACAAATTCAAATTCTCCACAAAGAAATAATTAAAGAGGTAAAGATAAAATATATAAATAATTGACAAAAATAAATAAAAATAAACCCCAGTCACAACAACTTTAAGCAAAGCACAGGGTGATGCTAGAAAATCCAAATATAAAGGAAACTGCAAAATCTCAAAAACAAAACTGCAATGCTAAAGCCCCAGCCTAACTGGCAGTACCCCATCTGCTCTACATAAATGAGACAGGGCAGACAACAAAATAAACTACATATATTCACAAAATACAAAAATCTAAAATAATTTTTAACAAAAAAGTGAAAATCATAATGTGACATATATACAACAAAATACAAACAACACCAAACATAGAATTCATAACATAATATGCAAAATGATATTTAATTGGTAACAGAAAGATGAAATAAACTAATAACGCTGTCAGAAACATAACACATACTGTAGTTATTACCTTTCAAGTCACCTTGCATTACAAGATGGTACAACTTCTTTGTATCGATCTGTTGTATTGTATAATGTGCATAACAACGAGAGTTTTATGACTTTGTAAACATCTATCTTTGGTTTATAGATTGAACTGTAGCGATTGTTGTTGTTATTCTTAAAGTTAATAACACCTAAAAAACTAAACCCAAATGTGTCTAGAAACATATCTTTCCTCTATATCCAGTCAGTTCTATGCAATAATAGATTTAAAAATTTAAGGTATACACACGATTTTCCTTGAGGAACTGAATTACCTGTAGATATAATAATTATCATTTAAAATATATAGCTAACTAGCCATTTTTCAGCTAGGGCCACTTTATCTATTATGCTCCCGTTATAGTTTTTATTAATATGATTGTATTACTAGCTAAGTTACATGGTATCATCTGTGGAAAGGTAAAAAGTAAACAAAAATTACACATTACCAAAACTTAATACCTTCAGACTTGTAGCTTTTAGTACATCACTATTGTTTGTATTAGAAAGATTTTTTCTTTACCAGTATTCTTAGTTTTTCTTTCTGGTGCAATGAACTACAAATTACAATAAGTAACTTAGGAGACAACAAGGCTTCATCTAGGATGGCATATGGCCATGACCAAAATAGTGATGGAAAGGCTTAATTAAAGAAAAAGTTAAATGTAATGTTTAAGAATTACATGGATTTGTTGGTTGAAAGGCAATTCAAATATGTCAGGCATCACAACACAATCACAACTGGACTTGCCCTGTTTTTGTGTGTTGTGATGAAGCCACACTAGTAAGAAGAAGACAGGTATAGAAATCAGGTTGGAAGACAAAACAGAATTTATAACAGAGATGATAGAGAGATAGAAAATTACTTAAGCTGAAACATAAAACTTGAAGTCAAAGGGAGATACTGTAACTGTATGCTATTTCTATCTGTTAAGTCAGCATGGAATTGTATCCTTCTTTAAACATCATTGCCTTGTTTGGAATTGCATGCTCATCTGAAGGGGGCCCTGCACATGAAGAAAGAGTACAAAGCCTTGGAGCATTACCCGGCACACCTTTGAAGCCAACAAATGGATGGAAGATGTCACCATCTGTTCCCGAGAATGCTTTCCACATCTGCAATCGCAACATCGATAGACTCCACTCCTCGGGCCACCACTCCCGTCCAGGTCTTGTCATTGGCTTCATTCGTCTTTGTACTATCTGCAGTGTAAGCCGACATTAAATGAAGTTATTTCTCCTACGTGATTTCTCCCCGCCGTATCACATAGATTCGGGTTAAGTAACACACCACAATCACAAAAAAACGAATTCCCATGGAACGAGCACCCCCTGCAGGACACAAAGGGAGACATCAGAAAATGAATTGTCAAAAAAAACAGAATAAAAAAGTGTGATTTCAAAATTCAATTTGCAATGTGTAAACAATTTTTTTCGTTAAAAATACACAGAGCCTATCAATAACCTGTCAATTGGAAAGGACTTCCTAGTTGTCCAAATCTGACATGGTGGCGCCAGACTTGTGGAAAAATGCCCACCAAGACTAGTAAAACTCCCATCTCTTAGATTGTAGTAATAAAGAACTAGCAAAATGTACTTCAACTGAATGATGGAGCTTCTTCTTCTTTTGGCTGCTCCCATTACGGGTTGCCACAGTGGATCATTTTCTTCCATATCTTTCTGTCCTCTGCATCTTGTTCTGTCACACCCATCACCTGCTTGTCCCCTCTCACCATACCTATGAACCTTCGCTTAGGCCTTCCTCTTCCCTGGCAGCTCTATCCTTAGCATCCTTCTCCCAATATACTCAGCATCTCTCCTCTGTACATGTCCAAACCAGCGCAATCTCGCCTCTCTGACTCTGTCTCCTAACCGTCCAACCTGAGCTGACCCTCTAATGTACTCATTTCTAATCCTATCCATCCTCGTCACACCCAATGCAAATCTTAGCATCTTTAACTCTGCTACCTCCAGCTCTGTCTCCTGCCTTTTGGTCAGTGCCGCCGTCTCCAACCCATATAACATAGCTGGTCTCACTACCGTCCTGTAGACCTTCCCTTTCACTCTTGCTGATACCTGTCTGTCACAAATTATTCCTGACACTCTTCTCCACCCATTCCACCCAGCCTGCACTCTCTTTTTCACCTCTCTTCCACAATCCCCATTCCTCTGTACTGTTGATCCCAAGTATTTAAACTCATCCACCTTCGCCAACTCTACTCCCTGCATCCTCACCATTCCACTGACCTCCCTCTCATTTACACACATGTATTCTGTCTTGTTCCTACTGAACTTCATTCCTTTTCTCTCTAGAGCATGGGTGGGCAGATTCAGTCCTGGAGGGCCACAGTGGTTGCAGGTTTTTGTTCAAACCCAGTTGCTTAATTAAAAAACAATCCTTGTCAATTATTTAATTTCATGGCTTGTTAGTGCTTTAACTCTGCCATGTCAAGTCATTCTCATATCCTAGATTTTTTTTTCCTTTCTAAGGATATCATCCAAATGATTTGAGGTCTAAAACAGACGAGTTATTCTTAGTGCTTCACTTTTTTCTCTTTACTTTCCTTCCAAGTATTTAATTAAACCCAATAGTGCATGATAAATACACACAGGTGTAAATGGAAACACGCTAAATGGTGAAATGCTGGTTTCTTTTGTCATTTGCTAATAAGGAGCAATTTAAAACCAAAAGACTAGAGCTGTTTAAGACTAAAATAAGCAATCTGGGTTCAAAATCATAATGAGTGAAGCAGAAGTGTTACTTAAGCAATAAGTGCTTCTTATTAAGCAATTGGGTTGGAACAAAAACCTGCAGCCACTGAGGCCCTCCAGGACTGAATCTGCCCACCCCTGCCCTAGAACATATCTCCACCTCTCCAGGATCTCCTCAACCTGCTCCCTACTATCACTACAGATCACAATGTCATCAGCAAATATCATAGTCCACGGGGACTCCTGTCTAATCTCGTCTGTCAACCTGTCCATCACCATTGCAAATAAAAAAGGGCTCAGAGTCAATCCCTGATGTAATCCCACCTCCACCTTGAATGCATCCATTAGTTCAATATTCGTTAGGACTGTATTTTACCATGGTATAATTTTTTGTTGCGCCACACTGGTTTCAATATAAATAGTACTTTATAAACAGGGTAACCCAAATATTTATCTGTTCTTCATTTAACTATTCAGCGGCGTTGAAACCAGGCAAAGATTGTCCTGCCTCAGCCAGAAGACAAGCAGGAAATGCCAGAGCGGCAGTGGGTATGAGGGACACTACCTGGAAGACAGGCCAGTGTAATTGGAGGACAGGGGGAGACAATTGGTCAGGGCTACATGTTAGGTGGCAGCATTCCTTGGTGGTGCTAACAGTATGGACACCAACAAGGCATGCTGGGAACTGTAATTCCATGTGACACCTTTGTTGGGCTCCAGGGGTGTAAAAGACCCATCTCTAGGATATGGGAGAAAATGGGAGAACTCAAAATAACTCATGCAGATAAGGGGGAAATCATGTAAACCTCATACAGGCAGTGACAAAACTTGGAAATAAACCAAATCTCTTTGAGCTGTGAGGAATCAGCACTAACCACTGTGCCATTTTGCCACTCCTACGTGCACAGTATAATTAAAATAAACATATACCAAAACTGCATTGGAGCCAAGCAGGCCTTTTTCTGAGAAACTGTGAAAAGGCTAAGTCATGCAACAGGAAATCTTACGTGTAATATTGAACATAACATTGAGTTAAAATACATTCAGCATAATTTGTCTATAATTTAGAGAGACACCAGGGGAAGTTTGTGTGAACTAAATCAAGCTCATAAAATACTGCATAAGTATGAGTTAGCAAATGAAATTGTCAGTCGAAACAGGCAATTTCCAGTAAGAAAGCTTGCCACAAAGGGGATTACTAAAATTTAACAACATATGGGTTCCTTAAAATGTAAAGGTAGCTCAGAGAAGTTCACATGTTTGTTTCAGTCTTCTCTGTTTATTCACAGCACATAATCGGAGATGTAAAGAAGTAAGTTATTATTAAAATAGTACAGGGATCTCCAACCTTTTTTCCCCTGACAGCTACTTTTACAAAATGAAAATGACCGAGAGCTACTCATATTTTCTAATGTTTATTCTCATAGCTTATTTCAACCCAAACAAACTGAATAAGCTTGTTTTGCCTGAAAATTTACAAAATGTTGGTGTCCACAACTCACATTTTGCATTAAAACATCACAAACATATTTAGTTCACCTGCAAGTGCATTTTGTATATCTGTTTGCATTTTCTAGTGTATCTCACACTATTGAACTAAAACATGAATGCTGTCAAAACAAAACTATGCAATTACAAATATACAAATATTCCTTATTCATTTGTCATTTTGTTCCATGTCACTGTTTCACTTTATTCACATGTCCAGTTGCATGTGTGATGTGTTTTTTAGTTAGTGAGATGACTGGCACTGCATGGAATCAACAAGAGAGGCAGGTGTGTAGTGGTGTAGCCACATTAGTTTCACTCTGATGGAGTCATTTAAATGTTCATCTGTCAGTCTTGTTCTGAACTTTGATTTGATGACACTCATGTCAGACTCACAGAGGTATGTTGACCCAAACAAAGCAGACATTTTCAGATCTTCTTGATGAAGATTCTTATATTGATCTGGCTCTACTAAGCTCCAGAAAAGCTGGGAATGCTGTTGAGACTTTAGCTGCACATTAGTTTGAAGGTTTATTAATATACAGTATAATATATAAAATCCAAAGTCTGTCTGTTCGCTTTTCATGAGAGAACTACTTAACGGATTAGATGGGTTTTTTTTCTATAATATTCTTGAACATTCCAGTTGATTTTGTGACTTCTCTCATTTCACTATCTATCATTGATCGCTTGTGGTACCGATTTTTTTGTGCGAATCCAAGATCCACGCAATGGGCTGAGGGCAGGGGCCTTCCTCACTCACTCGCCAGCTTTGGGGAGTGTTCCTTAACTCCGCTTTGCTAGCGAACGAGAGAACAATTGAATTCAACTTTGTCTGATATTTAAAATAAAGTGTTACTTAGGTCTTGATGAATCTGAGTCCAGATATTCTCTTAAATGCATGCCACATTGAAAAGACAGATTGCAATTCAGATTATGGATTGTGATTTTGTGTTAAAAGGATCGTGATATGATTTTTTGGAAAGATCTCCCACCCCTAATTTGACTAATCAAGTTTTCAAATTTATGTAGGATTCATTAACCCTTTGTCGAGCTACTTGGAAAGGGGTTGTGAGCTACTGGCAGCTCGCAAGCGACGTGTTGGAGACCCCTGAAATACTGTATTCCTAATTAAACCATTACAATGAAAATCTTTACAGAACAAATGATCTCTTAATTTTCATTGCCCATTGTCTTCATGCCTATAGTCTAGAGTTGGAAAGAAAATGGAGTACTAGGGGAGCAACCAGTTAGGACAAGATGGAAATTCCTCCCAGATACAGATCAGGCTTGAATGTGAATCTAATTTCCTGTTAACTGTAGTGCGGCAGCATTAACCACTGCATCCCCATGCCACCCAGCAAATATTACTGGTTTAGTGATTTTGGAGTTGCTGTGTTCGATCCTTTGGACTTACTTACAATCCAGATGAAGGTTTTTCAGCCCAAAAAAGCATGCCAATCCTATCCACTTAATTCTTCTAAGATAACATCAAGTCTAGTTTTGAAAGTCCCTATAGTCCTACTGTCTACCACGCTTCTTGATAACTTATTCCTTGTGTCTAGGGTTCTCTGTGTAAAAAAAAAACGCCTAATGTTTGTATGAAGTTTAAACCTAACAGGTTTCCCCGTGTTCTTGATGAACTCATTTTAATGTAAAAATCTCAATCCAATGTACTAATTGACTTCTTAATTTTAAACATTTCAATCGTGTCTCCTCTTAATCTTCTTTTGTTTAAACTGAAAAGGCTCATCTCTTTTAATCTTTCCTCATAATTCTTCCCCTGTAGCCCTGGAATCAGCCTAGTTGCTCTTCTCTGGACTTTTTTCTAGCACAGCTGTGTCCTTTTTGTAACTTGGAGACCAAAACTGCACACAACACTTCAAATGAGGCCTCAGCAGTGTGTTATAAAGTTTGAGCATAATCTCCTTGGACTTGTACTCCACACATCGTGCTATATAACCTAACATTCTGTTAGCTTTCCTAATGGCGTCTGAACATTATCTGGCAGTTGATAGTGTTGAGTCCACTATGACTCCTAAATCCTTCTGATAAGTGTACTTTCGATTTTTAGACATCCCATTGTGTATTCAAGCCTAACATTTTTACTTCCTATGGGTGATACTTTACATTGACTGACATTAAATTTCATCTTCCACAAATCTGCCAAGCCTGTATGCTGTCTAAATTCCTTTGTAATGATATAAAAGATTTGATTTTACTTGGCAGTCTGCTTAAGTTGGTATCATCTGCAAATTTAACCAACTTGTTATTTATATTCCCATTCAAATCATTTATATAAATTAAAAATAGCAGTGGCCCTAGCACTGACCCCTGTGGAACACCACTCTTAACATCAGCCAATTCTCACAGGGTTCCTCGCACCATCACCCTCTGTTTCCTGTGTCTGATTAAATTCTGCACCCATCTACAAATAACACCCTGAACTCCCACTTCTTTTAGATTAATATCCAACCTCTCATGTGACTCCTTATTAAATGCTTTCTGAAAGTCAAGATAAATAATATATGCTTCACTTTGATCATGTCATTTTGTTGTTTTCTCATAGAATTCTATCATGTTGATAAAATATGACCTTCCTCTTCTGAACCCATGCTGACTGTTCAGTAAAACTCCTGTTCTTGCTATGTGTTGCCCAATCTTTTCCATAATACCCCCTTCCTTTAATTTACCCGTGACGCACATTAAGCTTCCTGGCCTACAGTTGCTTGAATCTGCCCTATTACCCCTTTTTTGGCCATTTTCCAGTCCTTCAGAATTTCCCCAGTGTGCAGTGATTTCCTAAAAATATGCATCAAGGGTTTATATATGTACTCACTAACCTCTTTAAGAACTTGAGGGTAAATATTATCTGGTCCTAGTCATTTGTGTGATTTCAATCTAAGCAGTACTTCTCCCTCTACAATTTCCACTTAGTACCTCTGTAGTAGTCCCTTTTACCGCTGGAAGGTTATCTGCTTTCTCACATGTGAAGACCTCAGAAAAATGTGAGTTTAGAGCATCTGCTATTTCATTGACTGAATTTTGTAATTCTCCTATTCCTGAAGCACTTCACTTTCTTCTTGGCTGTTCTTTTACTACTAAAATACTGAAAGAATCTCTTTGGGTCATCTTTCGCCTTATCTGCTATATTCCTCTCCAACAGTATTTTAGCCTCCCTAATATCTTTTTGAGTGGTTGTTTTCATGTTCTCATTCACACAACAATTCACATTGGAGTTATTAGTCTTATATGCCTTATACAGCTGTTTTTTTTCCTTTGCAGCTTCATTTTCATCTCTTCATTAACCCACTGCTGCATTTTTAAAAAATTTCCTGCTAATTCCAAATTTAGCTATGTACCTGTCCTGCATTATACAGTGGGGAAAATAAGTATTTGCTCCCCTGCTGAATTTGTAAGTTTGCTCACTTACAAAGAAATAAACAGCCTCTTATTTTTTTGGTAGTTTCATTTTAATGAAGAGAGACAGAATATCAACCAAAAATCCAGAAAAAAAAATTACATAAAAGTTATAAATTGGTTTGCATGTCACTGAGTGAAGTAAGTATTTGATCCCCTACAACCCAGCCAGAATTCTGGCTCCCACAGATTGGTTGTGTGCCCATGTGGCACACAGATTACAATAAATCAATTAATCAATTACAGATACTCCTGATCTCAACTCTTTATGTGTATAAAGCACACCTGTCCATAGAATCAATTTCTTCCATTCCAGCCTCTCCACCATGAGCAAGACCAAAGAGCTATCAAAGGACGTCAGGGACAAGATTGTAGACCTGCACAAGGCTGGAATGGGCTACAAGACCATCAGCAAGAAGCTTGGTGAGAAGGTGACAACTGTTGGTGTGAGTATTTGAAAATGGAAGAAATATAAAATGACCACTAATCACCCTTGGTCTGGAGCTCCATGCAAGATCTTACCTCATGGAGTGAGGATGGTAATGAGAAGGGTGAGGGATCAGCCCAAAACTACATGGGAGGAGCTTGTTTATGATCTGAAGGCAGAACCAAGAACACCATTGGTAACACACTACGCTGTAATTGATTGAAATCTTGCAGTGCCTGCAAGGTCCGCCTCCTCAAGAAGGCACATGTACAGGCCTGTGATGATTCAATGGTTCACTGGCAAACGTAATGTGGTCCAGAAGAGATTGTATATGTTGATCTGTTGTATAGACTTGCATCAGATCAGACGGTGTTACAGTTGGTTAGGACACTTTCAATGGTGCCCGTGTAGAATGTGGTGAGGATATGGCATCAAAGGCTTATCCTCTTAGGCCAGTCCAAAAAATGGAGTCACTGCTGTGTTTTCTTGGTCAAGGAGGAGGTATTAATAGGTTTGGGTGCTTTTCACTCTCTCTACCACAGACCTTTTGATGTAAAGTGGAGTCTGGGCAGTGTGGGTCTTCCTGAAGTCCATAATCATCTTTTTGGTTTTGTCAATATTGAGAACCAGATTGTGTTGTACATGTGCCAGTTTACGAGCTGCTCCACTTTCATTCCATACTTCGTCTCATCATCATTGATGGTGGGACCCACTACTGTTGTGTCATCAACAAACTTGATGATGCTGTTGGAGATGTATGTCACAGGATAGTCCAGAGTTAGAAAAGTAAACAGAAGTGAGCTGAGCACATATCCCTGGAGGGCTCCAGTGCTCAGTGTTGTGGTGCTGAAGATGTTATTGACAATGTGGACTATCTGTGGTCTTTCTCACAGGAAGTCCAAAATCCAGTTACAAATTGAAGAACTGAAGATACAGTATACTATGGCATTTTGTCTTTCCAAGGAACTTAGTATTCTGTCCTCTCTACTCTGAAACCCTTGCCCTGATAATTCCTTACCAACTTAGTATTTTACGTTTCTTTCGATGTATAGTTATGATTCACTACATCTCACAGAAATAACACAAAGCTAGTGGGAGGTCACATAATAAATAAAGATTGATTGAAATCAGAAGAGCACCAAACAACTGTATAACAGAAATTTGTATCTGATATACAGTAAGTGCATAATTCACCATACTACAAAATCCAAAATTCCAACAGATTTAGAAGATATACAGTAACCATATGACCACCTTGTTTGAAGAATAACCCACATACACTCATACCTGTATCCAGTGGAATGAAAGTTACCCAAAGATACAGCAAATAATCCATTCAGTAGACATTCAAGGTTACCATACTGTGTCTGTGATGGTTTCCATCTAAGATAGATCAGCAATTTTGAACAGGAATGAAACTGGAAGATGAATTGTATCTATAAGAACAAGCCAAGATTGTAACTGGGAAATCAGTAACTAGTTAACAAGCACGAAACGTGTAACCAAATATCTAAGTTGAGATACCATAAGAGTGGTTGAAAGCCTGAAAGAGAAATTGTTTCCCAGAGTCTATTCAGTAAATCATTAAATGTACCGTAGTAAAAATTCAGAAAAAATTGTAACCACGAAATGCATTATAATAATAACAATAACGAACAGTCAAAGTTCAGGGGTGTGTCCACAAACTTGTAGAACCAGGAAGTATGTACCAGGATGCATAAACAGGCCTAATGGTTAGAGTAGTGTCCTGACATTTTTGGAATATAAAAGAAAGACAATTTGTAAAGAAGGTTTGAATAACATTCTAGTTTTGTAAATTTCTGATTTAGACTTTACTTTTGGTTTTGACTACAAATGTAGTGTACCTCCAAAAACTTGATGATTGAACTTCTGACTTATAGTGTACTAACCCAGTTAATGTCTGACTTCCCTTCTGTTATGTACCAAAAATCAATGCCGTAATATAATTTTATATAAATTGTGGAATAATTTTGCTTCTGTGAGGAAATTTCTGCTTTCTACTTACTGTTCATTACATTTTCACTTTTAGATGTGCATTATGTCAACATGAATTTTTCCCAATTACTAAAGTGATCTTTATTCAGTGAAAAAGTTCTTCATAATTGTTTGGACTTATAGTCCATAGTTTAGACATAACTAAGCATTACATCTCTGTTTACAAATGTCTATTGTGGTGTAAATCCTGACACAACTTTGCCTGCTCTGTTGACCGCACACCAGAGTTAAAAAGCACTTGTTTACAGAAACACGAGCACATGTGTTATCAATTTAAATGAGGATTGAAATAGCTGTAATGGGCGTTTGTAAGCTAGGCTGGTTTATAAAAACGTTTTTAAAAAGATGGAAAATTTTCTTTTTTTTTTTGCTTGCAATATCAATAAAAAATAAAGTCTGTACAGTTGGTCTTGTTATTTGGTGATATGGATTATTTAAACTATAGGTATCAAATTATAATATTGAGAAAACAATATAAGGACAACTCTAAAAAATATTTTATAATAGCTGGATATTAAGGAAAAAAATATGACAGTTAAGCATGTAGGCTCAACAAAATATATATCAGGCAGTAAAGAAAGAAAAAAAAACTGTGGAAATGTGTTACAACAAAGTGAGAGCTTCAAAGGCCGTACTATTTTTACATAAGGCACGATAGGGGAGACTCATATTGACAGTTTACTAACTTCTTAGTGTTGTCGTCTGCTTTGATCTTGAGGTAGTGGTGTAAGTGTCGGATAAAAATATTAAAGTAGTACTGCCTAGGATACAACAACAACAACAACATTTATTTATATAACACATTTTCATACAAACAATGTAGCTTTACATGATGAAGAAAGAGAAAAAAGACAAAATAAATAAGAATTAAAATAAGGGAACACTAATTAACACAGAATAAAAGTAAGGGCCGATGGCCAGGGAGGAAAGAAAAAACAAAAAAGGCTCCAGATGGCTGGAGAAAAAAAAAATCTGCAGGTGCTCCAGGCCACGAGACCACCCAGCCCCCTCTAGGCATTCTACCTAACATAACTTACCTCAATCAGTTCTCATTATATTCAGGGTTCTCATGGAAGAACTTGATGATGATGGTCATGTGGACTTCTGGCCATGTAATCCATCAGTGTAGGGACATCGTGGTGCTTTGAATAGGTGGTGATGGTGCAGATCGCCACCATACAAAACCAGAAAAAGAAAAGAGAAAGTAGGGGTTAGTACAGATTTTGAAGCCATCATGAATAATAATGATAATTAATTGAATATACAGAGCATCAGGATTAAACTAAAATGAAGCTATGAGAAAGCCATGTTAAATGTGTTTTCAGCAGTTTTTTAAACTACACAGTAAAGCTAAACAATGCTCACAAATTAGATAATCTGTCATTGACTATTGACATATGATTTGAATTAAATTGTATTTCAATATATTTAAAATTGTTTAACTCATTGCTCCTTTGTGTATGACTCCTGAACAAGGACAATACATCTACATGTCCATATCAGCACCATAGGCAGGATGCATTTTTTGGCTCGCCAAACTGTCAAAAATTAAATTATAATGTAATATTTTTTTATTATTTAAACTGATTCTTAATTAATCTAAAAAGTTTATAGAAATTATTAGGGGGGCAAGCTCCCCTGGTGCCTTCGGCACCCAACCCCCAGTTGCAGCCAGTCTGCCGCTCGCGTTGTGAAGAGGGGGGCTGAACGCACCCCAAGGAGATGCGGTCACTCCTCCGAAACCCCCTTTTAAATGGTGATACAATGGGAAACAAATACAGTTTTTTTTACCTCCTTTTTGCTCGATCAGCTGCTGGCTTTCTGCTGCTGCAGTGCCACATGATCTGCATCTCAAACATTTAAAAGCCTGTACAGGAGCTGTCCTACTCTTTGTCATTTATTTCCGGCCCTGGGCGTTGTTAAATCTCTTGGCACTCTTGGTTAAGTCTCTTCTCATGGGACGTGAGTTGTTGATATTTTTAAATTTATAATTTAAAACGGAATAAGAATCTGAAAATCTAACAACAGCACTTTAAAGTTCGATAAATTTGGAAAAGAATGATATCAAATATATATATATAGGTATATATAGGTTTTAAAATAAGCCCGATTTAAAGCGTGACAAAAAACGTGACATAAAAAGTCATATAAAATCGTTGCACAAAATTGTTGCACTTTCAGGCTTAGGATTTTATATATAGAGTAAATTGACAAAGTAGCGGTGTAAGCCCATGCTGTAAAAAGCCTGGGCTCCTAGAAACCATGGATTCTGGCACTTCAATGAATCAATTGTATCGTTTGTGCATTAGCGGCTAAGCAAGTTTCTTTCTCCTCTGAGGTTTTGTTTTGCTGATGTGCTCACCTCACTTGTGTATTAGCAGCTAAGCAAGTTTCTCTTTTCTCGGCAGTTTCACTTTGGCGGCAGAGTCAATTTCTTTGAGCTTCATGCTGTAGCCATGCACTTCCAGGCCAGACAGACAGACACACATTTCCATGCGTAGATGTTTATATATAAGATATTACTACTTCTATGGATTTTTGCACAGGGTTGTGCCAATTGCTTTATTATATCGGTTCAGCAAATGAACGATGGACCCTTATAAAAAGTACAGCCTGTCATCTGATTAAGCAGAGTTTCTGTGGGCTTTAAAAGTTAATATAGCATTCTCAAACTTGCTTAATATAATTCAAGGTTGGACATTGGTGGACCCTGTCAAGCCTTGAATGGGGCACCTATCCATTGAAATGTCCTCTCATGCACTTTGGACCAAGTTAGAACCACCAATCCATCAAACAGACACATCTTTGGGATAAAAACTGAAATATTCTGAGGAAAACCAATGCAGATTTGGAAACAGCATAAAAAGTTCATACAAGCAGCAAATTTGAGTGGTATACACTAATTAAAAGAGCAGGCTCAATTATGAGATGCACACTTGACCCCTGGAGGTAGCAGCAAAGGTGAGAATTAAAACAAAACTGAGTGCCATTATCAACAATGCTGCATATCCTCTGTCTGACACACTAACATTGAGTACATTCAGCCAAAGAATTATTCAGCAGACGTGTGTCGAGAAATGCTAATGGGGCTCCTTTATATAACAGCAATACTCCTGTATAATGCCTCACTGTGACTGTGACAGCCAAGTCAGAAGTTTTAAGTTATAAATACTCCTACTTCCATATACAGCTGTTTGCTTCTTCTGGCTGTGATTTCTGTTTATACTGTTTGATGTGGGACACTTTCCTGGTTATTCTTTGGGAGTCCCTAATATTCCTTTAATCTATCTATATATAAGGGCAATCTCTTTTGATGATATTTATATTAGTAAAAATTTATTTCATTGTATAGTATATTTAATATCCATCCATCCATTTTCCAACCCGCTGAATCTGAACACAGGGTCACGGGGCTCTGCTGGAGCCAATCCCAGCCAACACAGGGCACAAGGCAGGAACCAATCCTGGGCAGGGTGCCAACCCACCGCAGGTATATTTAATATCCCTTACCTAATTTGGTCTCCTCCACGTTCTTATCACCTTTATAAAATGGGCCTTATGCAATCTCAGTGCAGCTATTTTTATCATTATTAACTGAAGTCCTTTTATTTACAGTATTTTTCTTCTCCAACCTTATTTTTCAATGATGAGTTGTAATTATTTTCTCTATGTTTATGATAATCGCTCATTGTAAGAGCCTATCTTAGAAAGTTAAACTCATGTTATGTTTGCTTAAGTAGAATAGAATATAACAGATTGTGGTATAGCCATTCACCCCGTGTAAGTTAATATGAGATATGAGAACTTTCTTTGTTATATCTGTAATACAGTGTGTTAATTAGGTCAGTGTGTGTTTGGAATAGGCTCATTGGTAGCATGGACTGAAAGATCCATCTGCAGTTTGTAAATGAGATAGGCATACAGTTTTCTGACCATTTAGAAATGGTTCAACTGTATGAGCAAACTTAAAGAATGAAATAAGATATACCAGTAATGGCGTACTGCATGAGAACGTGCAGTGAATACACTTGACTTATAATTTTCTCTGTATGTTTAGTATTCGTCTGCTCAGAGGTTGATGCACTTGCTGCTTCATGAGCAGCTCTTGTTTTCTTCATTCTAGCGGCCTGCCTTCTTCTCTTCTTCCATTGCCATCTTTCCGTGCTAAAACTGATTAAGTCAGTTTTTGTGTTGCAATTACTTAGTATGTTTTTCTTAATTTTTCACTTAAGCTGGCGCTTAAGTGTTCAATCTGCCTCAGGAATGATTTAAGATATGAAGAGGTAGGGGAAGTGATGGCGAAGGTGGTAAGGATGAGAAAGGCGCCCCATATGCATGTGCCGCACGGCCTCCCTGCTGCATGCTGCCGAGAGTTGATTCTACTTTAAAATAAAATAAAAATAAAAAGAGTAATAAAAATCATCACCCCGAAAGCGGACAGTAGAGTTCATGTAGTATATGTGTACCAAATTTCAGGTCAATAGTTCAAACGGTTTTCGAGCTACAGGTGATTTAAGATCCTGGACAGATAAACGGACAGCCACAGTAGCATATTATATAAGAAGATAAAATTTAAACAGAATCTTTCATGAACAAGAACCTTTTTTTTCTTTGCTAAATATTTATATTTTTCTTTGTGTTTGCGGGAACTGTTTTACTTTGAATTTTTGCTAAAGCTTTTAAAAACGAAGATATTATGTCTGTGGAATCATTTCAACACGTGAAGCTATTGCCAGAATCGCATGAAGCAAACTAAAGCTGCAGAACTTTGGTAATTTTGGGCAAACACAGCTACACTCATTATTTAAGACAATTAATATATTCTTTATTGCTTACTGATGTTATTAAATACACTGATCAAAAAAATTAAGGAATACTTAAATGACATATTGGTTGTTAATGAACGAAATATTCAAGTGAAAACTCTCTACTGGGTAATATTGTTTAATTCATTGAGTACAAAATGATACAACAACGGTCAATGGATACCAAAATCACCAACCCATTGAGGGCTGGATTCAACATCAAACCAAAAATCAAAGTCAAAAGTTTAAATCACAGCTTGATCCAACTTGAGTGAATTTCATCACGGCAGCTCATAATGTGACTCAGGAGTATCTTTGGCATCCACATGCCTATATGCACTCCCGACATCTGGGCTTGCAGATGGTGTCCTGGGGGATCATCTCCCAGACCTGGATCAGATACTGGTTCAGCTGCTGGGTTGATTTCCTTTTACAGCCCTGTTCAGGTCTCCTCGTGTAGCGGCCTGTCTCCTGCTATCTCCTCCGATGCTCTTGAGACTGTGCTGGGAGAAACTTCTTGTGATGTAACTTATTTATGTGCCACCCTTGAGGAAATGGACTACCTGTGCATTCTGAACTTGCTGCAGATACCGCCTCATGCTACTAGTAGTGACAAGGACACTAGCAAAATGCAAAACTAGAGAAGAATCAGTCAGAAAGGATAAGGAGAGAGCAATTGCCTGTGGCCACCAACTGCAAAACCATTCCCTTTTTGCAGGTTGTCTTACTGTTGCCTCTCCAGTGCATTGTTGTCACTTTCATTTGCACCAAAGCAGGTAAAGCTGATTCACAATCACTTATGCTTCCTAACTGGACAGATTGATTCACTGATGCTTAACTGACTTGGTGTTAGAGTGTGATGATTAGTTGTTCCCTTAATTTTTTTGAGCAGTGTATATACTGTATACATATAATGTAATGTTCAGAATTGCTGTTGGTATACACAGTCTCATTTCTGTTAGTATCTGTATGTGACTCAAATTTTATTGATTGTTTACTGCCCTTAATGACCAACTTTGGTCTCTTGGCTCTGAAGAACTGCTGAAATGCATCAGTCTTTTCAAACCGGTAGCCATTCAAGATGGAGATTGCAGTTTGAGCTCTTGTAGACTTTGAATACATGGACCTTGCTTCATGTTGTCTTTTTGAGCCTAGACAGTCTGCTGTGCTCAGCAGCAATGAATTTATCAAATCTGTGTATATATCTGGGGTGACTCTTGGTTTGCCATCTTTCAAATGAATAATAAAAATATTCATTTAATGTACGTAATTTGTATTGGGTCGACTTGCTTCATATTCTTTTTTTAGAAAATGTTTAATCACTTTTGATAATCTACTTGAAGTGCACTATTTAACAGGTACATGCTCAGGTTGTTCTTGCAATTTTTGAACTTCCATTCATGAACAACATACTGTACATTGTATTGGTTCATCTTCATAAATGAATGATGAATAAATTCATTAATTGTATGTGTTTGAATAGTTTAAATAAATATACCACTTAATAAACACTGCAGAGTGCAGAAAATGGTTATATATGAATAGGTAATTATACTGTAATAGCTGTGTAAGCCCATGCTGTAAAAAGCCCATGCTCCTAAAAATTGCTGAAACCGTCAGAAAAAAATGAAATGCAGAGTCAGCAGTTTCGTTTTGTGGATGTGCTCGCCCCCCCTTGTCTATCAGCGGCAAACAATGTTCTTTTGTTGTCATTCCTTTCAGGTTCATGCTGTAGCCTCGTGCTTCTTTCTTCTTCCAACTCGTTAACTTGGGGCCACCTTGCTGGCTCTTTGAGCTTCATGAGATAGCCTCACACTTCCGGGCCGGACAGACAGACAAACACTTCCATGCATAGACGTTTATATATTAAATAATATATTGCTCAAAGGGTACTAACTGAACATTTTGCTCAGAGAAATATCTTGCTCGTGCCAAACTAGACCTCGGAGGGAACATTAGTGCCTCGTTGTGTGTTGCTTCTACTCAGTGCTTGCGCAGCTTTTTCTCACAATGTCTCTCTAGACATGTTTCTTCAAGTCTCACCATCTAATATCTTTTCTTACTGTCATAACAAAACTGGTTTGATTATATCATACTGAGTTGCAGGTTATAGTGGTAGGCTCTTGTGTCTAGAAGTAAAAGAGCATCTGAACCGGAGGTGCAACGCATACAATACACATTAACATTGAAGAATAATGGTGGCCACAAAGAAAGAAGGAATGTCGATGTTTTTTTACTGTGCAAACAGGCTTGTCAAGCTTTGGAGCCAGAACAGATGTCAGAACCATGTTTCATGATTTCCATACCATGACAGAAAAAAGACGGGCCAAGACTTAAAAGGTTCTCCACACTGATTAGTTGCCAAAATAAGGTTAAATCTCAGCACTTTCATACCGCAATATGAGATTTGGAGCTATGCTGAAAAGTTGTGAGGGTGTTGTATAATCAGTCTGTGATTGTGATCGTATGGATATCAATACAAGATGGCACTTGTTAAAGATGGCATGCTGTCGGTTTATATGCCTAAGTTTTACACTTGTTTAAGCTCAAACATAAAATGACCTGTATGTGTGATGTATGCAAGAAGAAAATTACACCATGTTGCTCACTCTCCTTACTTCCTGTTGAATAAACCGTAGAAAGTTTTCCTCATAATTGCATTTAGTACAAATGTCTGCTCTTGTCTGGTGCATATGAAAAAAAAGAAACTATGCTACTTCTGTCTCCATTAAAATATCCATTGTTTTCAAGAAGAACTAGGTACAATTTTGTCACAATTTTGAAATATATTTTAAAAAATCTTATATAAGATAAACAAGTTTTGAGTTTGTGCCACACAGTCATGTAAAGAGAAAAAGCCAAGCAAGTTACTGAAACCAACGTGTGTTTAAGTATACCACAGACGGAGCCACAAATGCATTATGATTTATTACCCTTCAAGTTTCAGTAATTGCTGATGTTATCTTACAGAAGTAAATCTTTTTTATTAGACTGTATACGATTTTTTAAGAAACTGAGAAATAAAATTAGATGCTTTTCTTGAGAAGTATTTAATAATGAAAAAGAAGCATAAAACATTCAATCCATTTCATCATGAAAAAGAAGAATACATGTTTCTTCAAGTTTAAACTTTTACATTTATACCATGCACCAGATCTTCGCAGTTTTGCCTATGCTTCTTCAAACAATAGTTTGCTTCAGCTTCTGTTTTAAATCCAAGCAAAAATATATGTTTGGGTGCAAGAAGATGAGAGCTGTATGAGACCACGTATTAGTGGATTATGAGGAGGGAACAGCCAAAGACAGAACATCAGCGATGGTAAGCAAATAGATCAGAAAGAAGCACAACTAAAGAGAAAAGGTAAGCAAGAAGTACAAGAACAATGGAAAATCAGTGATAAGACTTTGTAACAGTAGGGGGTGCTAGAGCTCCCTTGAACCCTCAGGTACCACTCCAAACACCAGGTAAAACTCCAATTATTATTTATTTTATGATAATAATGTGCACAAAGCACCCTCCACTCCACACTACACATATAATAAATCACCAATAATCAATCAATACAATAACCAATCCTCCTCTCCCAGACGCGTTGCCACCCTTCCACCCAGCTCAGCTCAACGTCTGGGTTTTCCCATAGTCCTTTTATACTCCCCGACCCGGAAGTGGCTCCAGCCCAGCAGTCCATGAGTCCCTATCACTTCCAGGTCAAATTAAAAGTCCTTTTCTTCAACCCGGAAGCACGTCGTTCCCTCCGGTCATATGATCGTGACGCACTTCCGAGTTATAGGGCACATACAAGTCCTTGGGCCTCCCTGCAGCGTACCCTGGTGGGCTCCACGGTGTCCAGCAGGGTTGGGAATAAAAACTCCATTGTCCATGATTCCCTGCTGGTCTTTGGGGCACTCCCATGCTACAGAGAGGGCTCCATCTAGCGGCCTGGGGGTATTGGCCGGGATGAATGGCCGGCCATATCTCACAACTTTTAGATAAACCAACAGATGCTTAAACTCTACCAATAATAGACAAACAGCCCAGAACCAGCTCGAATGCTTCTGGAGTCACAGGATCCACAAGCATTAGTAGTGTGACTGGTGTGGAGTAACTGGTGCAGACACACCAGTCAGCATTCCACAGTAAGATGCCATGCTGAATGAAGTTGTGGTATTTCCTAATAATCTCTTAGGAAAAAGACTTGAAGTGTGCAAAGAGTCAGAAATAAATACAAACAAGGAAAATAAAATTAAAAATAATACTCTACAATTTCCATTTCACTTCATACAGATCCAAACCTTCCCAACATAAACTTAAATGTGCCAACATGGTTTATAATGATTCTAATGAAACTACTTTATTAAAACAAAGGACATGAATATCCTTGACAGGAACTTAAGAACAATCGTCCGGATAATAATCACTTCAAATGAACAAAATATTGGATCTGTGTTGTAACTCGGTATGCAATATTTAATGGATTTCATATTTAGGACCATCATGCACAGTCATTAGAAGAGGAACAGTTGGAGTGTGAGAATGCATGCTGGGAAAAGAGACTTTACATGAAGAACAGTAAACAACACACAAGTAATAACATTGCAGACCCAATCAGTAATCTCACAACACTTTTACAAATATGAAGGTTTTAGCATATTTTATCTATGTTAAACATCCATCCATCCATTATCCAACCTGCTATATCCTAACTACAAGGTCACAGGGGTCTGCTGGAGCCAATCCCAGCCAACACAGGGTGCAAGGCACGAAACAAACCCCGGGCAGGGCGCCAGCCCACCGCAGCATGTTAAACATTTTAGTTGTTATGATTATAACTTAATCGAGGGGCCTTCTTGTTCATTTACTTTGTGGATGCTGTTATTTAGTGTTTTGGCATGCCTGAGGCCATATTGTTGTTGGGCGCTATTGCCACTTAGTGATCAGTATTTGTTTCACATTTTATGTCAGTGTTTAATCTGTTTCAAGCCCCCAAAGGTTTCAACAGTCAAAGACAAAATCTTTTTGATATTTTTTTTTGCTTTACTTAGACTAGGAATATAATTTAAGTATTTGACCTATGATTTTTGGGGTATGTTTTGTGGTTTGATATTCTTATCCCATTTTTGGCATTTGGCCCATGATCATTTATGACTATTCATTGTCTAGCCCTTCGAAATGCTTCCAATTCCCAGTTCTTCATCCTATGTAAGCAGTTTGTCTGCAAAAAAGGTCCAAATAAATCCCGGGTCTGGCTTTTGTGACAAAACCAGAGCCTTTTATTCATATTAATGTTTGATATCATCTTTGTTTCATCAATTCAGCATAAAGATCATTTTACAGGAAGTATCAGTTTCCTACAGGTCCTTACATTCTCTAGTGAAGATTGTTCAAAAATTCTTTAGGAGATTCCATAACACTTCAAATGATGAATGAAATGATTTTATTATTTTGTATCTTGTTTATTTTTACCATTAATGAATTGCTTGGGTAACATCACAACTGGTTCCTATTTGTGTTTATGTTATGATACAGCACTATTCTGGTTGAGCCAGGGTTTGTTCCCTGGCTTATGTTTATTTTTATATTTTTTTTCTCCTTGGCCATCAGACCTCACTTTTATTCTATGTTAATTAGTGTTCCGTAATTCTATTTTCTTATTTATTTTGTCTTTTTTCTCTTTCTTCATCAAGTAAAGGACTTTGAGCTACATCATTTGTATGAAAATGTGCTATATAAATAAATATTGTTGTTGTTTCCAGTTTTTTGGTTTCTGAATGATTAGTTTTAATGCACTTTTTGTTAATATAGTTATGTTTATTTATTACTTAGTATTTATTGTATGTATTGTGTAATTAGGTTTGAATATATTCCTTGTGTTCTGTGGGTGAAACCCTAAGAGATGGCACCACCATGACTTTGCTACTTTGGAAGCACCCTCAGCCTCTGCTCTGAGGATTAGTTGTGACTATTATATTGATTTTGCTGGTTTTTGTGCATTTATTGCTATTGTTTTTTGGAGTCTGAGCACTTGATTGCAGATTTAGTCTTGTTTACTTTTAGTAGCCTTTTAGGCAAATCATTTTGCTCATTTTGGCCCTTTCTTTCTTGTTTTGCCATTTTTTTTATTGTTATTTTAAATAACAATTATTGTCAGAAGGTTTTATAGCTTAGTCTCCATTGAAAATCATTCTTTTATTTTTGCAACATTTTGAAAGTATTTTTGAAAATTTAAAGCTAGTGCCCCATTTTGGACCTATGCAGGCCTGAAAGCCTGCCTTTTGAATTTGGGTTCTGGCTGCCTGGGATGAGGTTTGTTCTTGAGGCTGACCAGTGAAGTCCTGGTCAGGCTTTCGTTCATTTCTATCCACCTCTTTTAACCTGAACTTTACTGCCAGGGGACACAGTTGCTAAGAATTTCTCCTAGCATTTTACACCATTTCATGTTGTTCAGTAACAACAAGCACATACACAGGATGCTTTAGCACTTGTGTGCATGTGATGCCACAACAACTAAGTTAAAAGACTGAGACATGGATCATTTAATGTCTGCACTTTCTTTTTGCAAAGAAAAATATTTGTTGGCACAAGAAGATGTTCAGTTTTCTTATTGTTTTGGTTTTTGACTTCTTGCCTATTTGAAGTCATACAATTTCTGTTTATCACATTTGATTCTGGTCACTTAGAGGAATTTAGTGTTGTGATAGTTGCCCGGATACCACCAGTCGGAGACCACATCTTTATAAAAAGCACACATTTATTTTCCATTAATAAAAACAGTGTCACACAGCACACAATGCACAAAACAATAATCACCACTGATTCTCTCTTTCTCAGTCCTTGGCTGCCTCTACTCTCCTCCTGGGAGCTTCGTCCTACTCCCACTCCCGACTCTGGCACCCTGATTGTAAGAAGGCGGCCCCTTTTATTCCTGCCCGGATGTAATACCATACATCTTACCTGAAGAAGGGGCCTGAGTTGCCTCAAAAGCTTGCATATTGTAATCTTTTTAGTTAGCCAATAAAAGGTGTCATTTTGCCTGCATTTAAAGAAAAGAGTAATCATTTGTATAGGCATGATATACACTCATTCCTGCAAGCATGACTTGGACAGGACTAAACATATGTTAAAAATGGATTGTGTTCTTCACCCATATTTTGCACTGCAGGCAACTGTATGCAACTGTCATGTGATGTTATTCAGGTGGTCCAGCACCAATCTCTTGAATGCATTCATAATCACATGTTGTCATTTAGGGATGGGTATGATAGCAGACCTCTTAAAGCAGGAAGGGAACTTCACATGGCTCCAGAATATGTAAGATATGGTTGAGGACAGAGGCCAGCTGGTCTGCACAGATTTTCAGATTGGAGCGTTTTACACTGTCTGGACTTGGAGGCTGCATATAATCAAGTTGGGTATTAGAAGAGGTGAGTGTGAGGGGGGCTCTTGTAAATGTGAATTGGTCCAAGCTTTTTACATCTGCAACAGAACTCATTTAAGTTGTCAGCTGACTATTTATTGACCATAGGGTGGTGGAAATGATCTCCTATAGAGTTGGTGAGGTAATTCAGGCCTTTCCACACTGATGCAGGATCATTGTCTGAGAACAATTGTTTCAACTTTTCAATATAGTTTTTCTTTTAGCTATTCTGATACCCCTCATCAATTTATTTCTTGCCTGACCGTAGAAGATCCTATCGTTGCTTCTGTAGGCTTCTTCCTTGTCTTGATGAAGCTGACAGTGAACCAGTTTGTTTTTATTGTACTTTATGTACATCTTGGTACAAATACACATATTTTTACAAAAACTAATACCTGTATATGATATCATGATCTCAGTAAGCTCATCAAGGTTGTCTGCTGCAATGTCAAACACATAGTGTAAAAGTAAGCTTGTAGCTCCAGCTTTGCATAATTTATTCACTCCTTTATTGTAGTGACCAATAGCTTGGGACATTGCAGCCTCTGCCTGTAGATTGGGAAACGATGAAACAGACAGTGATCTGAGAGTTCTAATGCTACGTGGGGAACAGTGTGATAGTTCATTCTATGAACAGGAAATTTAAACAGTTCATAATTTTGTTTGTGAGCATCCCCTAAAACAATGAGAAGAGAGTCTAGGAAATGTTGTTTGACTCACTGCCTTGCTCACACAAGCATGTGGTGGACCATAAGCATTAGTCAAAATGAATGATGAGAACTCCCAAGGGGAATAAAAGGTCTTGCAATTAATACAACAAAATCATTCTATGTTTGGGCTACACACTTTCATCAGCACTATCAAATCAGTACACCAACCTTCAGTGATGTAAAAACAGATACCATTGCCTCTCTTTGTAATCGATGCCTCCACTACACAGTCCACTTGGAAAAGCTGAAATCCCAGCAGATGTACTAAACTGTCTGGGATGGACTCATTTAACCAGGTTTCCATGAAGCACAGGACTGCTGAGAGTTGGAAGTCCTTGCTTTGTTTTTATTTAAAAGTGAAAGTTCATTTATTTTGCACTCAAGGAGCAGACATTTGCTAAATAAATACTCAGGAGCAGCGCACAGAAGCTAACATGTCAGCTAACGTGTTTCCCCACCAATTAGAAAGTCCAAAGAAGTTTGAGTTTATGAAAATCTGAAGTCTGGTTGCTTGAAATAAACTCCTTGATGTTTGGTAGTTCTTTTCCGGTGTAGGTGATGGTTTTTGGTGCAGTAAATATAGTAGAAACAAACAAAAACAAAATAATAACATGAGAGCAGAGATATTAAGACAAGAAACTATGGCACAGAAAAAGGGATATACTGTATTTAGTTTGCTCTTAAATGGAACTTTTAACTCCCATACAGTATATGAATTGTCCAAGTCGTGCTCCCCTTCTTTTCAGCTCCTTGAGTCTCAGACCAGTGATGAATCTTGATAATATACTTATTTAAGTCAAATGACTGGAATGTACAAACATATACAATTTCTATGGCTCCTAGGTTTCATTCACTTAATTTACAAATCATATAGGACTCAGAAAGAAAATATTCATATGAAAAACCTCAACACCAAAACCTTGTATTTTTCTGTTGCAGAAATATATTTTACAAACTAGTAGCTGTAACAAATTTAGAAGTATTAGCTCAAAGTTGGCATTCACACATTTAATTTCACTATAATTTCATACATGATTTCTGTTACTCCTGCCAATCAATTTTGTTTATGTTCTGTCTCTTGTCTTGAGATATTTTCAGTTTACGAGACACTCACACAAAAAGCCTCAAAAGAAATGAAATGCTGATTTGACAATATGCCAGACAGAAAGGAATTGCTTACAGAGGCTATTTTTAAATGAGTGAAAAATATTTGACATCAATCAAGAGCAGGCTTTAATAGCATTTTTAAAATCTAATTCTACTTAAGTAATATAAAATTATAAATTTTAAAAAACAAAAACAAAAACAGAGTATTTTAGGTGTTGAGATTTCATCAAATGCTGATGTGAATGATTCAGGATGTTGGAGTATTTATTGTTTGAAGTATTTAGCCTTTTAGTGTGGTGTGACTGAAAACACCTGATTTTATTAACCGAATTATTAACTGAACCAACAGTTAAGATATTGTGCTGTCACATTGGTCACACATGATAATAGTTTTACTGTTTATAATTGTGACTTTTGGAAATATTTCCTACATAGATTTTTTTCTCAGTGTACATTTCTACTGAATCTTTATGGGTTTAAAGAATGAGAATCAAAGCAAGTATTAAAATACATAAAGATCACAAACACCGCCATTTTCAAAAAAGTTGTGACATCATGACAAATTTCAATAAAAACAGAATGCGTGCCTTGCAGATCTTTTAAACCCTATATTTAATTGAAAATAGTACAAAGACAACATGTTAAATGTTGAAACTGACAAATTTTATAGTTTTGTGAAAAATGTATTTGAATATGAATTTGATGCCAGCATCACATTTCAGAAAAGTTGGGCTGGGCATGTTTACCACTGTGCTTCTTCTTTTAACAACACTCTGTAAATGTTTGGGAAGTGTTAATTGCTGAAATTGCATTTCCACTCTATTAATGTGCTGCTCTATAGTCCACAGAAAATGTGTCACATCATGCAGGTATGCACCTGAGGAGATGCGCTATGATGAACCTGATCCTGATCCACTAATTGATTAGCAAAATCGGACAGCATTACGATTTCATTTGAATGTAATTAGCAGAATGTAAAAACAGGTAATCAGATGCAGCTTTTATTTTTTTCATTTAAACTGTGGTCAATATCACATAATACAGCCCTTATATTCCTTAGTTCATTGGTCATATCTCTTACAGCATCCACTTTTGTGACTCCAGAACAGTCCATCAGCACACAGCCAGACAGCTGCACAACAGTTTTCTGAGGCAGAGGTGTGTGTGCAGCCAGTGCCCGAAGACATACTCGGCACAGCAGCATCATCATGTCATTGGAAGGCAGGCTGCAACTCGCCTTTTCACGTCAACTGTGATATGTGACCACTTCTTTTTTATTTTGGGCACTGTATGACTTTCTGAACTTGAACTTTCACTTTTGCTGCTTATACCATTGCGTAAGCCAATAAATAGTACGTTTTCCCTTGTCTCCAATTTGCATTCACTGAAATTCTTCTTTTTTTCACGTGCTTTTGCCATTTTTAACCCTGAATGGAAGGGGGCTATTTATATTGATTTGCATATTAAAATATGCAAAATTATGGGAGGAGTCGGGGTGGGGAGGCAAGTGCATGCATGTGCATTACATTTCACGCTGACCGGGATTTATGGAGCCGAAGTGTGTGGAAGTTGGCTTACGCACAGTTATTGGGCATCTGGACTTCTTTATGCGTACACATATTTCTGCTTTTGTCTGTATGCCATGTTTTAGTGTGAGTTCTACACATGGCGTTATACGTGAGGCCCCAGGACTCTTTTACAATGGAGCCTTGCTGAAATAAGTAAAGCCTTACCTGAAAAAGATGTTGTCTTTATGGCAGCATATATTGTTTCAAAACCTGTATACATCAGTCAGCATTAATAGTGCCTTCCCAGACGTTCAAGCTACCTATGCCATGTGCACTAATGTAACCCCCATACTATCACAGATGCTGGCTTTTGAAGTTTTACCTCAGTCAATCATAAATGAACTTGAGCCCACTGAAGGTGGCAGTGTTTCTGGATCATGTTTATATATGGTTTCTTCTTTGCACAGTAGATTTTTAACTTGTATTTCTGAATGCAGAGACAAACTGTGTTCACAGACACTGATTTTCATAAGTGTTCCTGTTACCATGCAGTGATTTACACTACAACATTGTGTCTGTTTTTAATGCAATGTCTCCTGAGGGCCTGAGGGTCACAGCCATCCTTGTCTCTTGCGTACAGAGATTTATTTGGATCCTGTGAATCTTTTAATGATATTATGTACCATAGATGATGAAATCCTCACATTTTTTTGTGATTTTAGAACATTAGAAGAACATTATTCTTAAATTGTTGCACTATTTGCCTGTATAGTCTTTCACTCCTCCTCATCTTTACTTCTGAGAGACTCTGACTCTGTGGGATGCCTTTTTATACCCAATCATGTTATTGACCTGTTGCCAAATAACCTAATTAATTGTGAGATGTTCCACCAGGTGCATTATACAACTTTTCCAGTTCTTTGTTGTCCTGTCCAACTTATTTGAAATGTGTTGCTGGCATCAAAGTCAAAATGAGCTTATGTTTTTCATGAAACAATAAAGTGCCTCCCTTTATCATCTGATAGGTTGTGTTTGTTCTATTTTAATTAAATATGGGTTTAAATGATTTGCAAATCATTGCATTCTGTTTTTACTTGCACTTTAGTCAGCACTTAGAAACAGGGTTGTACAATCAAAAAAAATAAAATATTATTTGCGACAAAAGGAAATATCAAAGTCATGGAAATAAAACAGGTTAAACGTTATGTTTTCTTCCTAGTCATATGAAGAGTTTTGTCATCCCAAATACTAGCTGTTGCCATGGGATGACCAACATAAAAAAATTAAAACAAAACAGTGTGTAAGTGTCCTGCAACAATAAAAACAGAACTTCATATCTAGGTGCAGTCACAGTTTATGTTGCTAAGGGAAACCTTAAAGAATCTCTCCACAAGTGTGATCTCGTATTGCCACCATCAGGCTTTCTATTTAAATGCCAATAAAAGGCACACAAAAGGGCGAGGACATGTAAATCTCTACAAGAAATCAATGAGGCTGATGCTTTAAATGAACAAACTAACCCACCATTCCACTTAATGAAAATACATTGTCATAGTCATAACAGTCATCCACAAACACCAAGAGAAGTAATTTGAATTGAGGTAGCTATAGCATAAGGGAAGGGGATGACTTCCATTAGGCAGTACAAGCATATAGATACATTTACTGCAAGCCTAATGTTTGCCAACACCTTCATAAGGTTCCCGAATAGATTTCACAACTGGTATGACATGATTGGAAAACAAGAGTACTGATTCAGTTTAAAATGCTGTTATCTTAACATTCACTATCTTGGATATACAGTGTCTTTGGTGAACGCTATTATATTAATTAGAAAATCTAATCTGTTTCTTCTTACAAAAATCTGGGTTAGTACATTTGATACTGTGGCTTTAGCCGAGGCAGCACCAAATGTAGCACTTATCTACAAGCTGCAAGGGCCATTGGTATTGTTAATTACTACAATTTGTCAGATTTTGATGATCATGAAGTATTGATGGCGGAATCTTAATATTACCAGTAGTTCATTATTGTCTTTCACAGTTCCTAACACACTAAGATTATCAATTATTAGACCATTATTAAAAAAATTAGAGGTAGACCTACATACACTCAATAATTATTGACCTACTAGGGTGTTCGCCCCCTGCTCGCTTCGCTCGCGAACCCCCTCGGCCTGTGGTACGTGCCAGCCACTTTGAGTCTCTGCCACTCACGTTGTGAGGAGGGGGACTGAACGCACACCAAGGAGATGCGGTCACTCTTCCGAAACCCCCTCTTAAACGGTGATACAATGGGAAACAAATACAGTTTTTTTTTTAACCTCCTCATTGCTTGATCAGCTGCTGGCTTACTGCTGCTGCTGCTTCTGCTGCCGTGCTGTGTGATCTACATGTCGCATGGCACTTCAAACATTTAAAAGCCTGTACAGCAGCTGTCCTACTCTTTGTTTTTTATTTCCGGCCCCGGCCATGGTTAAATCTCTTGGCACAAAGTCTCATCTTGCGGGAAGTGAGTTCTTGATATTTTTTAGTTTATAATTTAAAAATGGAATAAGAATCTGAAAATCTAACAACATCACATTAAAGTTCGGTAAATTCTGAAAAGAATGATAAAAAACATATATATGTAGGTTTTAAAATATGCTCGATTTAAAGCATTATAAAAAAGTGACATAAAAACGTGACATAAAATCGTTGCACAAAATCGTTGCACTTCTAGGCTTATGATTTTATACATATAGAGTAGATATCAAATTGAAAATTTCTTTCTAAAAAACTTGAAAAACTAGATGCCATGCAGTTCCAACAACAACAACATATATTTCTATAGCATATTTTCATACAAACCACACATAGCTCAAAGTGCTTTACGGTTTGTCAAAGAAAAAGTTACAAGAAAAAAAGAAATTACAATTAGATAAGAATAATTATACAAAAATACAAAAAAATAAATAATGCACACTTATATAAGATAGATATATAATTAAGAAAAATATAGTCCTTAAATATAGAATTGTTTCTAAATTGTTTCTAAGTGCGGTACCAATGAATAAGATTCAGGTGGCCAGGGTGGACAGAAATGTTCTTAAGTAGTTCTGATTTGTTTTTTTAGGCTTTGTCTTAGAATTGTCTTGTGAATTTCCCCTTGGGATTAATAAAGTATCTATCTATCTATCTATCTATCTATCTATCTATCTATCTATCTATCTATCTATCTATCTATCTATCTATCTATCTATCTATCTATCTATCTATCTATCTATCTATCTATCTATCTAGAGGATTCAATGCAGTGAATCACAGGTGGTTGCAAAGGACTTTGATCAGGTGGTGGTGGTAGTGCAGAACACTACAGAAGAACCAGAAAAAGATAACAGAAAAGTAAAAATTAATAAAGATTGCATATTCATCAAAGAATATGATAATTCTATGCATATCTAATTTATTAAGGGTAAAACTAAAATATAGCTACAAAAAAGCCAAATTTAAATAGTGGATTTTTAGTATTTTTTTTAAATTATCCACAGTGTTAGCCTGACCCATCTCTATTGGTAAAGTATTCCAGATGTTTGCTGCATAACAGCCTTACTACTTCTTTTATGTTTGGCTATTGGAATGATAAACAGATCACTATTAGAATATCTAAGGTTACAACTTGGAATGTGGTAGAATAGGCACTACAAAATCTACAAAGAAGCAGAATTATTTAAAGCTTTATATGTCATTAACAGTACATTAAAGTCGATTGTAGAACACAGGTAACAAATGTGGTGGGTCTCATCAGCAACAACAATGAGTCAGCATACAGCCAATAAACCTGTCTCTGAATGTAGACAAAACAAAGGAGATGATTGTTGACTTTAGGAAGACTAAGAGTGACCATCTGCCACTGAACATTGACGGCTCAACTGTGGAGGTCGTCAACAGCACCAAATTCTTGGGTGTCCACCTGGCAGAGAACCTCACCTGGTCCCACAACACCAGCTCTTTAGCCAAGAAAGCCCAGCAGTGGCTCTACTTCCTGCGTAGGCTGAGGAAAGCCCATCTTCCACCAGCTACTCTAACAACATTCTGCAGAGGAACCATAGAGAACATCCTGAGACAACTGCATCACTGTCTGGTTTAGAAATTGCACGGTCAGGGATCGCAAAGCCCTACAACAGATAGTGAAGACAGCTGAGATCATCGGTGTCTCTCTTCCCTCCATCATGGACATTTACACCACACGCTGTATCCGTACAGCCACCAGCATTGTGAATGATCCAACACACCCCTCACATTCACTGTTTACACTCCTGCCATTGGGGAATAGGTATCAAAGCATTCGGGCCCTCACCACTAGAATGTGTAACAGTTTCTTCCCTCAAGCAGTCAGACTCCTGAACACTCATGAACCGGTCTGATATCTGATATATGTGCTTTGTTCTGCAGTGTTGCACATGGTTGCACATGTTTGCACATTTGACTCACATGCACCTTGTTATATATTATGTATCTTTATGTTATGTGTCGTGGATTCTTCGTTGTCCTGTGTTTTATGTTGCACCATGGTCCTGGAGGAACATTGTTCACGTTTCACTGTATGCTGTACTACTGTATATGGATGAAATGACAATAAATACTCTTGACTTGACTTGATGCTAAAACTGGTGAGAAGTGCTCAGATTTTATTTTTCTGGTTAAGATTTTTTCTGCTACATTATAGAATAACTGCAACTGACTGATGCCTTTCATAGGTAGACCAGTTAGTAGTGCCTTACAGTAATCAAGCTGATTAAAACAAAAGTGTGAATTCATTTCTCAGCATCTTGCAATGTTATAAGAGGTCTAATGTTTGCAATGTTCCTTAAATGGAAAAATGCAGTCTAAGTAATATAATTTATATGAGATTTAAAGTTTAGGTCAGAGTCCATGATTACACCTAAATTCTTTACTTTCACCTTGACTTGTAAATGGGTTTTACTTACACTTTTTTGATGAAGTTAAAATTTCAAAAATGGACTACAATGCTTACTCAAGGTCATATAACATTTCAAGTAAAGTAATATCGCCTGGAGGTACATTTTGCACAATGCAACAATTTACCACACAAAGTATACATGGATTTCACTAACTAACTGTTTTATGCATTCACTCTTTCAGTGATGTCCCCCGACATTATCAGCCTTTCTTTACGTGCTGTGTTGCTCCTCTTTTGTCGAATGTGCCAATAATCTTCATACACTGCCACCAGCACCTCTTGCTTTGCTGGTGTGAAGGTTGTTCCCTCTGTTTCTCAGACTTGTAGTGTGTGGTTGATTAGCTGTTTAGTGATCGAGTCATAAGGGCTTGTAAATTTTGCTGTGAACGTGTGCTAATTTGTATCAAACCTATTCCAGGTTGTCTGTGCTGACTGAAATCTGGTGCTCTGAAACTGTCTAATCCACTAGTGTGAATTCACATTAAAACACACTTCATTTGGAGATGCAGGATTATCTAATTGTGCTTTCTGGAACAGACCTCAGTGTACCATGAAAATGGACTGGCCTCAAGGTTGGATTATTTCCTCATACATAATGTAGGCACATGTTCCATCTCCTTGTGATCCTGAAATTATAAGTATTTAGTAAACTTAAATAATTAATATTAGGTCTAGTAAAGAAGTCCAACAATTGAGGATTTTTTATCTGTCTCCCTTTTTGGGTCATTTTATTTTCATTTCTTAGTTGAAGATTAGAATTTACAATTCAGTAAGATCCTTTTTCACCATGCGCTGATTAGTGGAAATGTTTAGTCATATCCTGAGTATTCTGAGGGAGTATTTTACCTTTCTTCTCCAGTGTTTGCAACATAACCGTCTGGCTCATTTAAAACCTCAGACCCCAATCCTTCAAATTATGTTTTTATAAGAATCGCAGAAATCCTACAGATTTGTTCGAATGATGGCAGTCTGGCTGTGCTGCCCATATATGGCAGGTTCCTCCCTGAAATTCTCAGCTCCTATATGCTTTTAGAAACTATCATGCTACGAGACCAATATGTAATTACAGGGATGGAGGCGCAGACAGTATATGTTACTCTCGACAATGACAAGGCATAGCATTGCCAGTTTTCTTTTGGTCTTTCCCTTTGCCCGCATCCTTCCTTGTGGTCTTTACATTTTCTATTTTTTAATCCCCCTCAGAGGAAACTCTCTGTACTTTGAAAAAAAAAGTCTTCTCATAATTCTCTTCTATAACTTTGCACTCCTAAAGTTTACATTAAACTTCTGTTTTGCACAGCCTGTGGAGATTTTCTGTCTACTAGTTAGCCCATAATTACTCCAGAAATATGTGTTATTCTAATGTTTGGTAGTCATTTTTCTTGCTAAAAAAGTGGACTGCAGTTGTATAAAGGTCATTTCAATTTCTTAAGATGTTTACATGTAAAAAAAAAAAAATCTGTGAATGCACCGATTCAATCATCAATCCCTATCCCATATAGTTGACAGTATGTCAAAGCCTATCTGCGCAGCATCAGATGCCAAGCAGGAGCGTCTGCTTTAGAAACCTGGTCCACCACAGACACTCCTACACACAAACCACAACTACTTATATCTGACCAGTCTAGAGCTTAAAATCAACTTTTAACCTGCACATGTTTGTGATGTGGAGAAAAAGAGCTGCATCCACACAAACATTTAGACAAAGTGTAAGCAGTACCCACCATGTCACTCACACAGGGGTTCAATGATTGATTAATCATTAATGAAAAAATTAGATTATTATTATTTACTGCTGTTAAAAATCTGATTTGTTTTTAATTTCTTCTAATCTGCATTTACGTTCTTGCAAACCATTGTTCATACCATTTTTGGTTTTATGAATATTAGGATTTTCAAATTTCTGGTTCATTTTTGCAAAAAAAAAATTATTTGACATAGTTGCAATATTGCACCATCTTCCTGTGATGCCTTGTTGTTTTTCAAAAGATCTGACATATTGTTCTGGTAACCATACCATTACTAAGAAATGTACGATCTGTGACATCATAGACGGGACTGTATAATCGTGTAATTATGTAACCTTATGTAACCTGTGTAATCGTAACCTTAGATCTTCAAATGAATGTCTGCTTAGAATTCCAAGAGCTAAACCTAAAAGAAGTGGTGAGGCAGCCTTCTGCTGTTATGCACCTAAAATCTGGAATAGTTTACCAATAGGAATTCGCCAGGCTAATACAGTGGAGCACTTTAAAAAACTGCTAAAAACACATTACTTTAACATGGCTTTCTCGTAGCTTCATTTTAGCTGAATCCTGATACTCTGCATATGCATTTAATTATCATTATCATTCATGGTGGATCCGAAATCCATACTAACCCCTACTTTCTCTGCTGTTCTTTTTCTGATTTTCTGTGGTGGCGATCTGCGCCACCACCACCTGATCAAAGTACCATGATGTCCCTACATTGATGGATTAAAGGCCAGAAGTCCACATGACCATCATCATCAAGTTCTTCCATTAGAACCCTGAATACAATGATGACTGATTGAGGTCATTTATGTTAGGTAGAATGCCTAGAGGGGGCTGGGTGGTCTCGTGGCCTGGAACCCCTGCAGATTTTATTTTTTCCTCCAGCCATCTGGATTTTTTTTTTGTTTTTTCTGTCCTCCCTGGCCATCGGACCTTACATTTATTATATGTTAATTAGTGTCCCCTAATTTTAATTCTTATTTATTTTGTCTTTTTTCTCTTTCTTCATCATGTAAAGCACTTTGAGCTACATCATTTGTATGAAAATGTGCTATACAAATAAATGTTGTTGTTGTTGTATAAAGGTCAGCTGGTCTACTTCCATGATTATCCAAGTTTGGTTGATAAACATCTATAGACTACCATGGAAATCTGTTTATTTTGATTGTCTGGTATCCAAAAATTTTGGCAACGTTTCTGACTAATATTTTGGGATGTTGTTTTAGGCTTTAATGAAAGAGCAGTTTGATTTTTCAGGGCTATGAACTTTGCATCTCTTCTCACGGTCCATTCCACAGTTTTTAGAGTGAGTGTAGGTGCTACTTGACAGATACTATTACCCAATTGACTTACAAGATTTATTTAACAAATAGAAACACACATCTGTTGAAGGTCCAGTTATTGTTACGTGTACTTGCATGTCTTACCAACATATCACCAGTGCAGTTATTTAAAGTAAGTGGCATTTGTACTGGCAAAGTAACTTGGACTAAATTGCATGTTTGTTCTTTTTGTTCTTATAATACTTTACTGAACTGTGCTTGCTGAAGCACAAAATATTATTCCTAGTTATTAACTTGTTTACTTTTAATGTTCTGTTGTTGCCATGCTCTCTGTTTGCTAAGGGTTGAAGTAAAATGCCTGACTATATAATTGCCTTCAGGCGCTTTATTTAGGTTAAGCTACAACAATTGAGGACTAAAAATATTTTATCATTATATTAATTGAATTGACATTAGCTTACTTTTGTTCGTTGTGCCTTTTGCTTACCTTTTAATTTTTGTCATGTCGGTTTTGCTTTATGTTTATAATTTGGTTTTTGTTTATTATTTAGTGTTTTAATTTCTTTATTTTTTCATTTTAGTTTTGTTCTTCAGGAGTTTTGAATTTTTGGCTGGCTTAATTGTACTTTGCATTTTATACTTTTGGAATCTTTTTGACGGTTTTATCATTTTTGTTTATATATTACCTCTTTTTGTATTTTACCCATCTTTAGAAGTTTTGCATTAAGCTTTGCTATTTCCTTGATGTTGTCACACACGTACGCTTAGGGGGTAGCCAAAGGGTCCAAGTGAGTGTGAAATAATAAAAGATAAGAGATTGGAACAAAGCACTAACACCTTTCTCCCTCTTTTAATAGAACAGCAGAAGATTAACCATTCTTTTCCGCCCCATTCCCATTTGGTACCATCTTTTCTGGTTCATCATAAAAACATCACTTCTGGCCAACCATGATGACGTCACTTCGCGTCCATCCATGATGACGTAATTTTCTGGGCTAGCTATGATGACCTTGCATCCTGTCTGCCCTCAACTTCCTTCCTGCTGCCATTATTTAAATAACCCCGACTATGTCCTTGCATTTGTCAAATGTTTTTTTTCAACTTTTTGACCACATTTTACCTCTTTTTGAATACTTTAACCACCAGACATTATAACTTGGTCTTTGTCAAGTTATTTTGTCACAATGTGTTGTTTCTTTCCCTTTTCTTTTTGCTTTATTTAGTATCAATTCATTGATTCTTCTCCATTTACACTGTTTTTTTTTTATTTTTTAATTGTTTTAAACATAGAATTAATAGCATGTTGTTTTTATTTTTTGTTTATTAAATACATTATTTAATTTAAATCTTTGTGTTGTGTTTGACTAACATTCTGAAGTTTATTTTATGTTTGTAATTTATAATTACTAAACTAAAATTCTTTTTTTTTTCTTTATTTACAAACATCATTTTGAAGTTCACATGACTACAACTGTCGCTATGCCAGTCCAATGGCTGACAAACATCTTCTCAAATTCCTTAGTGTCAATTAGCTTATTTTTTCAAGTATGCTGTGGTGGTAGGATTGGGTGTTTGGCTTCAAATTCACTTTTGAATTTCATTTAGTTCTTTTTGCTCTTGGCTGTCTAGTTCAGCTTGATTTACGATTTCAACCCTTTTTCTGTCTCTACTTATGTCCACGGTATTTAAAAGTGCTCACAATAATCCTTGGGCATTTCACTCTGATCTTAATGCTAGGATTATTATACACAATTTCTCTCTTCTTTAATCATATTTTGTGCAAGATCTTAACCAGGATTCTGGAGCTATAAAAGAGCAGAATGAATTAGTGCAACCTTCCTTTAAAGTGCTTAGCACCCACAGTTAAATGAATCATCTGAGGGCTCTTTATTTGCCTGTCTGCTGTTTGTGCCCATTTGGGTTTACTGCAGAAAGGTCTCCCTGTGGAATAAATTCAAAGGTGATGTCAAACTATAAATTAATCTTAAATACTAAGAAATATTTACCTGTTTGAAATTTACTTCTGGCAATTATTGGAACCACTTGTTCTTATTAGCAAAGTGGAATGAAGTGTGTAATATGCTTAATAAATGTATTGTGCAAATTAATCATTAGTGAAGTAAAAGTGGCATTGTTTTTCCATGCCCGATGAACATCTCCAGTAAATACTCCTCTGTTTTCCATAATACCTATGTTTAGGAACCATCCTGAATTTTTGATGACTAATTTTCAGGTACAGTCTTCTCTATCCACATGAAGTTATGCACTCTTATGATACGACACTTAGGAACACAGGATGTAAATAATTGCTTCATAGTAGGTTGGTTATGTTTCTTTTCTTTAAGCTCATTTTATCCTGACTACAGTTCATGATTGCAGGAGGTAAACCTCACTTGTGTCTAGGGATTCTACATAATTTAACTGACTGATTTCAGCTTGAAGTGGGATTGTACTTTGTGTTAATGTATATCATAAAGTCTCCATAAATATTGATTTGTATTCTATAGAGAGGATGTTTGAATGACATAGCACAAAAGATGAAAACAAACTTCAAAATAATATGAAATATTATATATATTATAAATGATATGAAATAATATGAAATATGAATCTTGTCACATAATATCTATATCTTCTTCTCTTCTTCTTCTTCTTTGCCATATCTCAGTGTTGTAATTACACGTCGACGTGGGCTCTAGCATGAGGAGACATCAAACACCACAGATCTCTGTCTTGGGCCGTCCGTGTTACATCTTGCAGTCCCATGTCATAGCTTGAGAGTGCTGCCGACACCCATGTCATTCTTGGGCGCCCTCTCTTGTTGGTTCCATCCACTCTTCCATGTAGTGTGATGTTAGCAATCCTGTTCTTGTCCATCCGGAGTACATGACCTAGCCACTTATGTTGTCGTTCATGCACTCGTTGCACTATTGTTTCTGTCTGGTTGAGGGCCTTCCTGATGTCTTCGTTTCTCATCTTGTCTATGATGTGTACTCCAAGTATCTTTCTGAGCGCTGCCATCTCGAACACGAGCAGTTGTCTTTCTTCAGCACTTCTAAGAGTTCACGTTTCGCATCCATACAAGGCAATCGGTACTATAAGCGAGTTGTATAGTCTCATCTTGGTTATCTTGTTGATGTTCTTGTTCTTCCAGATACTGTCCAGGTCGCTCATTGAACTTAAGGCTATGGCTGTTCTCGTTCTGATGTCTTTCGAGCTGTCACACGTTATGGTTAAGGTCGATCCTAAATACTTAAAACTGTCTTCATGCTGCAGTTTCTTTCCTCTGAGCAACATGCCCTCTTCAACTCTATTCTTCGTTTCTTGCTCAGGCTTCGAGCTCAGCAGCATCCATACTGTCTTGGTGTCACTTATCTCTTGTCCATATCTTGAACTGACGCTTTCCACCTTATTTAGTAGGAGTTGTGCATGACTGCGGAGTTCAGTTATAAGAGCGATGTCGTCAGCAAAACGAAGGTTGTTAATCGTTCTGCCATTCACGCATGCTCCTTTGCTTTGTAGTCCGTCGAGTGCCTCCCGCATGATGTGCTCTAGATAGATGTTGAAGAGATCCGGCGACAATATGCAGCCTTGGCGTACTCCGATTGCTAGTTGGAACCACTCTGTCACATCTCTTCCGACTCTTATGGCGCTCTGTGTTCGCTTGTACAGGTTGTCCATCAGACTGATCAGCTTTGGGTGTATGACGTAGTGATGTAGTACTTTCCAGAGGCCTTGGTGCCACACTCGAATGCTTTCTTGAAGTCGATGAAAATCAAGTGAAGCTCTTTATCCTGTAGTGAGAGATACTTTTCGCATAACAGTCTGAGTGAGAAGATCTGCTCAATTGTACCGCGTCCTGACCTGAATCCGGCTTGCTCCTCTGCCATTTGCACTTCTATCGCGTTCTTCATCCGGCTCCTGATAATCTCCAAGATGATCTTACTTGCGTGACAGATAAGGCTTATCGTGTGGTAGTTCTCGCATTTGGTGGAGTCCCCTTTTTTTGGAATAGTAACTACAAGAGACTTAGTCCAGAGCGTCGGAAATTTTTCTGTGTCCCATATCTTGTTGCAGATCTTGTGCATGATTTGAACCATTGCTCTTCCGCCGCTTTTGATTAGCTCTCCTTCAATGTCGTCGATACCAGGAGCTTTCCGTGTCTTGATCTTCGTAATGGCTGCTCGTACTTCGCTTTCAAGAAGGTCTGGCTCTTCTTCCTCTCTCTTGCAATTAGGTCATAGTTCATTTCATTTCAGATATCATTAAACAATTATTAAGGAAAGCGAACATTTCTAATGCAAAAAGTATTAGAATTATATTTTGACAAGCTGAAATGATATAAATGAAAAGCATCTCGTGGGCTTGTCATCTTTCAAGCACAACACTTACACAGAAAATGGAGAACTTCAGGATATTCTTTGTATTGCATGGTTGTCATTTAGGTAAAATAAGCATTGCTCTGCTTTGTGGTATGGAAAATGTGTGTTTATTACCCTTAAATGGTTTATAAATGAGAAGCACATGTAGAACAAAGTCAAATATATGTGTCCATGCTGCCAGTTTCAGGTTCATTCATTCCTTTAACAATCACACAACTCAAGAACTGCTGCTGCTGCCTGTTATGATCACCTTAGTGGTAACTGGTGTTCATGTAATTTTTAGGTGGAATTTTTAAAAATTACCCAGGAGATGGAATGCATCAAAAAGGGGAAAAATAAGAATGCTAGAAGAATAATCAAACCTGAGCAACTATTAAAAACAAGAAAGGAAACACACAGAAGTCTTGCCACTGTATTGAATAGCTTTCCCCTATTTAATAGTAATGCAAAATTTACATTTTAAATATTGATTCAACACTAGGATACAGAGACTTGTCTACTGCCATCTTTGATAGGGACAGCAGGATGTCACACACTATCATGTGATCATCTGTTATGTGACTGGCAATGGGCATAGTGACAATAAACAACATAGTTATGACCATTCAAAAACATCACAAAATGTTAACAATTGCAGTGAAACACACTCCAAAGTAAAACTGCTGTGATATTTTATCATAATGATAAAGTTATTAAACATTGAAAAAAACACACATGTAAAAATTTTAAAAAAGCACAAAATTGTTTTCAGACATCCAAAACACAGATTTACTGCCAAGGCACACATTTTCCTGAATCTCATCAACGCCACTAAGAAATGTCCCGTCTAAACAGCTGCACAATCATAGAAGCTGTTACATTAGGCTACTCTCCAAACATATTTTTGCTCCAAAAAAACTATGCTTTTTATAATACTGAGAATAAATTCTGGAAAATGTGGTACCCTCAAATAAAAGACATTGCTAGGAGGCATGTTCCTGAAGCTTACAGCTCATGACATCACTGTCACTACAGTATAAAAGTTGGCATAGCAGACCTGCTGTTGTTCAAGATTGCGGATACTTAGAAATATCTCTGACTGTGTGTTAGTAAGAGAATTTAGAGCTACCATTTTTATTTTGAGTTTAAAAGATTTTGAGTCTGAAATAGCGTTAAGGCTTAGGTGCATGAATGCCTTGCTTGCTGGTTTTTATCCCACTGTTATTTTTGCCTTTTCCATCTCGTGGTTCATATATATATATATTTATATATATATATATTTATATATGTATATATATATAAATATATATATATATATATATATATATATATATATATATATATATATATATATATATATATGGAAAAGAAGGACTGTGATATGGTTTGCATATTTGCAGCTGGAGATCCACAAAGGGAGAAAAAATTAATCACGTATTATAAAGTAGTTTTTATTCCTGAGCTTTCAACCCCCGCCAGGGGTCTTCACCAGAGGATAATGCTTAGACTTACAAGAATCAAAGGCAATATATAGCAAAAAAGCGTAGCCTAATGTAATGTATGTAATGTCCTATATATATCCAGCTTAGGCAATTGCTTAAGAACATTTTTGTATTTCCCTTTTTTATCACAAGTCTTGAATTTTGTACTTGATGATCAATATTTTATCTATCCCAGTATTCTAAAGCTAGCCCACTTACTTTATATCTGCCTTCTCCCATTAAAATTTTTTATCTCTTAATTTCTTAACAATGCCTTTGCCAGAGGGCAACCTTTCTAAGATCATAGCTACTGATGAGTGAATCCTGCGGAGTTCACTTTGCCATAAGTTTGGAACTGCCAAAAACAAACTACATTGAAATTAATGGAGATGGAGGAACCAAACTAGTTTTGATTGGGTTATAATGGAACTACAGAAGCACCTACCAACTATGTTGGAGTGAATATTGTGGTCAAAAATGTGATATGAACTGTGAGATATCAATTGTAACCACTATGTCACCATTGTTCAAACAACAAAAGACACAGATGGAATGATATCCACAAACAAAATACATCAAATAGCCACAAACTAGCAATATGTAAAAAAAAATATATATATAATCATTGTGTTCATGGTGTTGCAATCTTGGGGAACACATTAGCCATGCACCAGGTGTCACTTATATTTCTTTTTTGCTCACTATGCAGATATTTTGCATATTTTTCTTCCATGAAGATGATAGAACTGCCTTGTAAACAGTAAGAAATCTTTTGTTATTATTATTATTTCACAGGGTCACATATGTTTTCTTTCTTGGTGAGGGGGAAGACTCCTTTAAGGCTTATTTTAAGATCATAGATGGGCACATGGCTAATTATTCATGCGTATACACAAGGAAGGGAAGGCTGCAGGGCTCTGTGGTATCCGGGGAGAACTTCTGCAGGCAGGTGGTAAGGCTGTCCTCCTTGCCTTGCAAGGAATCTTTCTTTCCATTTAGGAGATGGTGGTCATCCCAACTGACTGAAAACAGGACTTGTATACGCTGTCCAGAAAAGGAGGGGTGATCGCCTAGATTGCTGCAACTTCAGGGGGATAATACTGCTCTTGGTGCCGGGTAAGGTCCGTGCTAGGGTTATGCTCAATAGGATACGTGATCACTTGCTCACCTATCAGCGACCGGAACAGTCCTGGCACTGAGGGTTCTCATGGAGTGCAAACATGGATATTGGCAAAGTTACTTTGCAGCCTTTGTCAACTTTCGTAAAGTTTTTGACTCAGTTGATCGAGCTTCCTTGTGGGACATCCTGAGACTTCACAGGATCCAAAAAGTTGCTGCATATCATGGCTATTCTGTACACTGGTACTGTAAGTGCTGTGCAGAGTGAGGGCAGAACATCTGTGTTTTCCCTAGTTGATTCTGGGGTTGGTCAGGGGTGTGTTCTTGCTCCTAGTTTTTTCAATGCTTGCATGGACTGGGTTTTGGGCAGGGTTGTGGGGTCCAGTAGTACTGATATTGATTTTGCAGACAATGCTGTGATCTTCACAGAATCAATGGAGGCTCTGATTGGGGCTCTCGAAAGACTGAGTATCTGGGCTTGCGAGTGTCCTGGGTAAAAAAACAAGATCCTGGCCTTTAATGACCTCTTGGGCACAGCCATCAGCAGTGGGTCTGTCTGCAGAGAGAATGTTGACCTCGTCAACAGGTTTACTTACCTTGGCAGTGACATTCATATCTCTGGTATCTCTTCCTATGAAGTCAGTGGACGGACTGGGCATGGGGAGTCATGAGGTCACTGGAAAGGGGTGTGTGGTACTCCCAATATCTTTGCAAAAGGACGAATATCCAAGTTTTTAGAGTCCGGGTGCCTCCTGTTTTGCTATATGGTTGTGAAACATGGTTGATATTCAGTGACCTGAGATGAAGACTGGACTCCTTCTGTATTGTGTCTCTTTGAAGAATCATTTGATACCGTTGGTTTGACTTTGTGTCAAATGAATGGTTGCTCATGGAGTCCCAAATGAAGCATATTACCTGCATCGTGAGGGAGTGTCAGTTATGGCACTACAGCCATGTGGCGAGATTCCCAGAGTGTGATCCAGCTTGCAGGATCCACACTGCTGAGATCCTTTGCAGCTGAACCAGGTCAAGGGAATGCCCACGTAACACCTGGCTGCGTGTTTGCCTGGGGGGTTGCCAACCAGGATCCCAAGCTGTTTTGTCATGTGGTGGGTGCGGCAACATGCTGTACCAGTTGTCACACACGTGCGACTAGGCGCAAGCTGAATGGACCAAGTGGAGGTGATTACCTGCCGGGCCAGGGGGTGGCGGGGTGCTCTAAACCTATTTCTGTTATTTCTGCAGATCAAATACAGGAAAACCTGCCTGATCTGAAATCACTTCCTGTTCCGGCACCCAGACTGATGTCACTTCCTGTTCCGGCACCCAGACTGACATCGCTTCTGGTTCTGGCACCCAAACTGAAGTTACTTCCAGGTTACAGACTATAAAATCCTCCATCTTGCCAAACTAAGTCAGTTCATTCTGGGAATTCAAACAAGCAACATCATTGTGTTCAATTTAAATCTTTTGCAGCCAGGAACAATATACGGGTGGCTGCCCCAAACCTTTTTCAGTGTGTCGAGACTCGTTTTTTCACACAGTGCATACTCCCCAACCTGACCTGATCTGATACACAGGGATTAGTGTTAATATGTCCGGTCGCAGTACTTATGATATTCTCATTATGGTCAGCTAATGTACCCCTCAATTAAAAGTACTGCATGTCTTCCTTTTTACTTGCATGCAGGATGGAATGCTTAAGTACTGATCGGGTGGTGATATCACACTTGCCAAAAGAAGCTCTGCAATAATCTTGCAGTATGCAAGCATGAAAGTTTTGTACATGGCTGTCAGAGTTCTGTGATGTTATGTTGGCCTCACAAAGCATTATGGGGCAATGAAAAGAAATTGTTCTCCTAAATTGGACACAGGGTGAATTTCCAGGAAAATAAACAAAAATGTAAACAAGATCACTAGCTAATACAGCATGTTTTCTGTGAAACGCTTTGACAAATTTCAGCAATCAAAACTAATTATAACACTTGGGAAGGAAAAAGACATACCCTGAGGCATCAGAAGCCTAGATGTTATGAGGGCCTTTAGACAAAATTCATTTAAGGCCACATAAAAAGGCATATCTTAAGTTAACACAAGCTAGTAGAAGCTATGTCTACTGTAGTAACCCTTCTTTTCTCTTACATTTTTATTAAGCTGCTCTGTCAGCAGTATCGCTAAATTCTTCATCATTTTTTGAATAAACCAGTTTAGGAAAGTAAAAGTCCAGAGTTTTTAAGGTAAGGATCATGTTTGACTAGTAATATTTTCTGATAATGCAACCAGTAATCAATTAAAACAGTTATAAATTTGATCATTTATTATTAATTTACTATTAATTAATATGCACAGAAACTGCCAACTGGCTAATGCTAGTCATACATTAGAGCTAAACAATTCCACAGCATGTGGGCACCCAGTTATTTGTTTTCTCAAGACGGTACACAAACTGGAGTGCATGTGCTGTGATTGTTTGGTCTGATAGTAACTGAAATGTACAATATATTGAATGAAATTGAAATGAATTATATGAAAAGGATAAATGATGTAGTATGATTAGTTGCCCAAAACGTTTATTCCCATTCCATTCATAGAGGATTACAAAATTTTGCTAAAACATGTTGTATTTTTGAATGTCATAGCCATGGTCCGAAACAAGGGCTTGGGAGAGTTGGTCAACCACCAATGTAATTACGCTCGCCCACAGGAGTTGGCTCCAGACTTTTATTGTGCTTATGTCTCTAAGATGTGGTGGTTACAAACAGCTGGATGGAAGTGGCGTGGGGAAAGGCCTGACAACAAATCACATGAAATTGACTTCCTTATTACTTAGTTGTACAATGTCATAGCATCCACTTTAATAAATACAATTAAGAAATATTGCCAAGAAATAGGTACAGGAAAATTGACTGCTAGGAAAATATGGTTAATGTCTCAGAGCTGAAAGAAAAGCATGGTGTGTGATCTAAAGGAATGTAAGAATGCAAAAGGAAACTCTACACCAAAACAAATTCATTTACATCCTGTAACCTAATTAAAAAATAATTGTGAAAAAAATTAATTATGTCCCAAAGACTAAATTCTTAAACATTATTAAGGCACAGATAAAACATTGAAAATACGATTTAAAAGTACGATAGTCTGGTTTTTGTCTGTGTGGATTGAGTGTGTTCTCTTCGTGTGTATGTTGATTTTTCTTTCGGTACTTTGGCTACCTTTCCACATCTTAAGGACAAGCATAATAGGTTAAATGGTGACAAAAGTTATCATGTAGTATGCATAAGTATCTCCTGCAAAGATATCCCCTAATGGTAGGATTAGCTTCAACACCCTGTTATCCCATATAAGGGTAATGTGGGTTCTCTAAACATAAATGGATGAATGGATGACAAAAGAAAATCAGTAATAATTACTTTAGAAACATGCCTATTTGAAACTAGTTCAGAAACCTTCAAAACAAAGCACAGTATCTTCTCATTCAGATAACGTGACCTTGAGGGAACATACAGTATTATTGATAAGAAAGGAAATAGTAAGCGGTACCTGCTAAGTTAACAGAACGCTGAAAGTATCCAATAGAATTGTCTGTTTTCTAGAATTGTCTGTTTTCAAACCATCAATCGGAAATGAAAACTTGACCAGCACGTTATATCTTTTAGCAAGTGAGTGAATTACTAAAGTCTAATTAAAAAATGCAGATACAGTAAATATCTAATGAATGTTTTAAAAGAGTCCAACAAGATTAAACAGAGGTAGGTTTACACCAATTATAGGAATGCAGTTCAATTATGAATTTTTTTTAATAATAGGGGCCTACTCACTTTGCTTGGCAACTCCCGGGGCTCCCGAGTCGCTCGAAGGGCATTGGGGCGCTCCTCCATTAGAGAATGCAATTGTATTTAAAGAGGTGGTATATAGAAGAGGAAGACAGTTTGGTGCTTAGTTATTATAGACAGAAAATCAGTTACTTGAGTATTTCACTATAACTGTATATTTAAATACCAATAAATATTAAAACGTAGTAAAAAGTAAAAGTGGAAGTAAAAAAGTAAAATGTAAAAAATGTAATAAAAAGTAAATAAAAAATTAAATTACATTAACGCCTCATCAAAAACAATATTATGAATTACTTTATCCTCTAACTTACATTCTATAGACGTTGCTTTTTTGCATTTCTGTTTGCATATTGTTTGGGATATTTTTCTCTTTTTCGTATATTGGACGATTCTCTTTTTTCTTGATTTTTATTATATGCAGATTTTTATTGTTTGTGCAGTTTCTTTTTTTCAATGTTCTTTATCAGCTCTTGACACTCTTTCAATCAGAATCTAAAACTCAACATTCTTAAATAGATAATTTGATTTTCTGCCTTGCCATTTATAACTGACTGCATTGAAGAAGAGAGAGGATGTGTGCAGTAGGAGTAACGACTGGCTGAGCGGTGTGGAGGGGAGTTGGTCAAGGCTGAATATCGCAGACATGACGGAAAGCTTTTTTAATATAATAGAAAGACGATTATCTCTGTGCATGTTTGAAATAGGTTCATTTTCTAAAGACAGAAATCTGCTCCAACAAAATTAGTTTTACCAGAAGATGATGAAAAAGATTGCTATTCCTAAACCACTTTATTCATTTGGATGAATAGCCAGCTCACCTGAAAAAAGCTTATAGTAGTCCATTTCACACATGAAGACTGCTGGAATAAGATATAGCACTTTGTACCATATTAACTGATATCAAAATAATCTACATATTTCAATCAACATCTACAAAATAAGAATAGTCATATGCCTCTCATAAACAGAAAGAGGGGTGTAAATGCTGTCATCTACTTACTATATCTGAATGTGGTTTGTGCATGAAAAAACTGATAAAATACCTCAACAAGTAGGTATGTGCATGTAATGGGAATCTACATTTGTCAAAAATATAGTTTGTAAAATGAGAGACTGTCACTAGCATATTATACTCATGTACATTCATTACCAGGAAATATTTAATCAAGCAACCTAATGTCACAATTCATCTTGTCAAAAAATGCTTCATCCTCAATAAGTAATATTGCAATAGCAGAATTGAGGAACAGACATTTGAGCAAAATTAAACTCATAAAAAATGTTTTAATTGTGAATAACTATTTTTATTTGCATTCATAACCATAATTAAAAATTTTATTTAGAATGTTTAATTACATTACACTTAAGTACAAAATAGAAAAGAAATCTAATTAAAATTTCAAAAATTGCACAATTTATTTATGTATAGGATATTGTTCTAAATCTATTTACTGTGAACGTATTTAGTAAATCTAATATTTTTAAACATATATGTAGAGAAAACAATATATATCCATTGACTTATATATGAGTTCTGTAGCTTTTGTCACGTCTCAGTTTTTTTGATCCAAATTCTTAGTTTTTTTATCCCTTCGTTTGTACACTTTATCTGGTGAGACCCTATGAATCATAATGCTGTGGTCCACCATCATACTGTCTTCCCAACCAACTTGGTACCCTCTTTCCATGTCTTTGATATCCTGCTGGAATCGTTCACCCTGCCCTTCACTCACCGCTCCAAGATTTTCAGAGAAAAATTCCAAATGTGAATCCAATAAAGTAAACTTTGAGACTCATGTTGTAACCCAACTACTTAAACTTAACTAATACAATTTTCATAATTTCTTTATAATTTGGATCTTAATTATTACCTAAAAACATAGAAATTGTTACTTTGAATGATACCCAAGCCTCCAATCAAATTCTGCATCAGAAATACCATACCATGTTCTAAGCCTGCTAAATCCTGAGCAGAGTTGTGAGGCTGGAGCCTATCCCAGTAAGCATAGGGAGCAAGCCAGGAGCAAACCCTGGACATGACATCAGTCCATTGCAGGGTGAGCACACACACACACGGGTCAATTTAGCATCACAATCCACTTAACTTGTACGTCTTTGGACTGTGGGAGGAAAGCCACACAGACATGGGAAGAACATGAAAACTCCACACAGAGGGATCCGGGATGCGAACTTGCATCAGAAATCAGTTTTCTAATGTCACATCTGGCAAAAATTCCCTCTTTTAATTTAGACTCAGGTATACCCAGAAACCTTTGCTACAAATGCATAAAACCGGCTCCATCTTTTGATAGGACTTTGACAAACTCCTTCTTTAAACCAAGCTTAATATAAAGCAGTGGTAGCAGCACTTTATTTGGATCCACCATGCTAGGTCTGATGATTTTTGGCACCAAGTTGTAGGTTTTTTTCTGGCTAGTAATTTCTTCTGACCCCATTGTAAATTCTTGGCTCTACTACCCTGCTCCAAGAGAAAACATGGGAATTTTGCATGCGCTGACTTCTGAATTATGCTGTAAACTCTTCTGTATTTCGGTACAAGAGAAAGTTGTGTCTGGATGTAAAACGTTTTTGTTTTTTAATTGGGACCACAAGATCTCTGCATCATCTATGGCAGGCATGCGCAACCTTTCCGCTATTGACGGCCGCACTACAGACTTTTTACTTTAATAACGGCCGCACTACAGACTTTTTACTTTAATAACGGCCGCCAGTAAGTCCAAGTAAACTTAATAATGTTTTATGATTTATGTAAAAATTTACAGATTACACATTAAAACAGAGTATGATATATCTGACAATATTCAATTTACTGGTCTACATATGTAAAAAAATGTCTACGAAACGTCATATAGGACAAAAAACCTTTACAGCAATTGTTTCAGGAAGTTTGGAAAACATCGCCATTAATGGCTTCCTTGCTCTTGTATGTTTGCAGACAGACTTGCAAAGTCAGGGGACTCGCTGGAGACCATTAGCCGTATTCCAGACTCTAGATTGCTGTCTACCAATCGGGTTCGGTACTTGTTTTTCAGATATTTCATTCTGGAAAACGCTGCTTCGCACATATGATGACCGTTTGCTAATGGCGATAGGCAGTGTATGGACTTAGCCACAAGGCCGTACAGGCGTACACTCCCATTTCCTTCTCAGTTCCATATTGGCTAGCCGCTAGTCACGTGACTTCACATGTACTCCTGGGTGTCAGCCCATTTCAACCGAACTTAATATTCAAGTAGGCAAATCGGCTTTCGGCGTCACCATACCGACCCGGCCGACAAAGATTCCGCGGCGTTGAGACCCCTTACTCGCTGGAGTCCAGAGACCTTACACCTGCACGGCCGCCATTACGTACACTTTAATATACACGTCCACGGCCGCCAAAGTCCTTGCCCACGGCCCCAGGTCTGTTCATCCACAAGTGCATTGATCTACTGACTGATTCACACTAATGTATATTTGCTACACTCCAGTAAAAAGGGAAGAACAGGACAGGCCAGACATGCTGCTCTGGTTCATCACTATGTTCAATTCCATCTATATTTGTATCTTATGAATAAATTAACTGTTTTAAAACAGATTTTACATTAGAAAATGTTACACTCAAACAAAGTATTGGTAAAAAGGAGACACGAGAAGGTGAAAGAGTTGGGATATCGCCTTGGTGACTATATATAATTTGAAAGATTGCATAAAAATGCAGAACACAATAATTTTTGGAGACATCCTTCCAGACACAAGTTCAGAACAGAACTGAGAACAAGATGGCTGGTTCCCAGGTTATATAATCACTCAGCGAAAAGTTACAGATCCAGGAGGGTGAACAATGGAAGTGACATTAGCGGTGCAGTGGCTGTCAGCCTTCTGTTCTGCAGAGCGAGGAAGAGAGAAGGATTTAGACCACAGTGCAACCCCTGGTTTGGTGGGTAATTACACAGAGCACTTAAGCTGCCACCCATGCGCGTGGCAGCATCATTATAATTAAATAGATAGATAGATAGATAGATAGATAGATAGATAGATAGATAGATAGATAGATAGATAGATAGATAGATAGATAGATAGATAGATAGATAGAAAAGTACACATACATATAATACTGATATTTAGTAAATTATAATACAAAAAAAAAGTAAAAATATAATTGAATGCTAACAAAACATTATGGTGCCCTAAAATGGGGGATCATTTAGAAAAGTGTTGTAATTTCTTCATTCTATCTGAAATGTATGCAACTACTCTTACATTAAAATCTGCATTGTGCACTTTAATCACGTCTGTATTGTTTAATTTGTAATTTTAAACTGAGAAGCAGAGAGGTAAATCAAGGAAAAATGTGTCTTTGTCCCAAACATTATGGACGGCGCTGTAAGCATTAATATATATGAAAGGGATGTGGGTGTGTGTGTGTGTGTAAGTGCTTAATTACATGTACAAGGTGTTTTTTTCCTGGTAATCAGTGTGTCGTAATAAATCAAATCTAATGTTCTTTGCATCCTTGTCAATCCAAACTGAAACTTTCCTTCATCAGTCTGAAAACTTTTGGTGAATAAGTATTTTCCACACTATTTCTTTTAATTGTATATCTATGTGAGTACATGTGAATAAGCGGTCAGTCTGACCACAGGAACATTTCACACCCAATTTTCCAAATTAAAATAAAAAATGTTGGATTCAAGTATATTGTGCTTGAAACACATCTTAAATGTGAACAATCCTGCCCTTAATTTTATTACTGGGCTATTCTTGACTGTGTATATTTAACGAGGCAATGAATATTATATATAATTGTTTGCAGGACAAACATGTTTAAGATTCTTATTTAGCCACTGGAACAAGTGCTATTTTAATCCCATGGTTATGTCATTTAGCTGCCTAAGAATATGTCCTTTTCATCTGAAACTAGTGATAGTTCTAATACATAGGCGTCATAAATTTTAATAAAAAATAAGAAGTGGTACCACTATGGTAAAATGGATGAGCTACTCTCTCCCTGCTTTTAGTTTCCACTTCTCTTTCAGCCTCCATGCAGTTTTTCACAGTACATTCTGTTTTTTCTCCTACATTCCAAACGCATTCAGTATTGCCTTAGATTCTTGGTCAGGTGTATCCCCTGTGTGGATGTGTGTGTTAGCTGGAACCTGTGATGGACTATGGGGCAACACCAGAAAATAAAACCCTAAAAATACATTAATGAAATGGCAAAAGTTTCAATACAAGAAGCATGCCACCCCTATTTCTGGTGCATGTTTGTGACAACAAAAGGGATCTGAAAATAATGATTTTATCGCATTTTCTTGGTACTTTTTCATTTCATTTCTTCATTGATATTGAAGAAAATCAAAACAAAAACCAAGCAGGTGCCACAAAGACTTTATTGTGATTTGGTCTTTTGAGAGGAAACCACACACCGGGCCATGAAAGGTTTTTGCTGAAGAAGACAAGTGTGCACAGCTAGTCTTCTTTTAAAAGTTCTAAATCTAATAACATTGGTGTTTTTTGCTTAAAAACGAGATTTGTAAGCTATTTTACTATGTGAGTATAATCCCAAGATGCACATCAATATCTAGCAATATTCTTAGCTTGAAAAATGTACATATTCTATACATTTTCAGACTGTTGTTAACTGAGTCTCCCGCGACTCTTAAGGCTGCACTAAAATTGGCAAGGCTAGCCATGTACATTTTTTAAATTTATACAAAATGTTTAACTTTAACATTTAATGTACCACTCTCATCCAGGTAGCTGTGAAGTGTGAATTGATACTTTCTCTATATATTTCTGTTCTTCCACTACTGCTTACACCATTTAGTCCAATTCAGGGTCATAGGGGCTAAGGCCTACAGTGACAGCATTGAGTGCAAGGGAAGAAGCAGCTCTGCATTGGCTGGCTATATATTTCATTAAATTGATAGAAAACGCTTAGCTTTTGAACAGAATTTAACATGGAAAATGTGTATATAGCATGTTTGTGAAGAAGTACCTTTGACTTGAAAAACACAGAACTTATCTTGTAAGGAAAATGTGCTCAAAAACGTGCATCTTTCTGGAAGATCCATTTATGCAGTCAGAAAAGACCAAAAAATATAAAGTTTTCAAGTTGTTACTGGCTACTATCTAATTTTGATGTCCTAAATGAATTGCTATACTTATTAGTAGCTATCAGATAGCTCTAGCTATCAGATCTAGTCACTGTGTGGTTTGAGTGCAGCATCTAGCTTTCATTAAGTTACATTACCATTTGGAGAGGATTGTATGTTAAGGACAGTACTTCAAAGTTCATTATGTTCAAAATGCAGAAGTTTACATTTTTAGTTTCATACTGCTGAGACTTTGGAAAAGAAATGACTGGTTTAAAAACAAGTATAAAACTGTAAAATGTACAAAAAATTACCAAAATAATTGTTTCATTTTTGAGTTTGACCAGCTTGAGTCCTGCAAAACAACCCTTAGTGCCACCAAAACAGACCTGACCCATTGAGGCATGATCTCCATAAAACCTCTGAAGGTGTCCTGTGGTATCTGGCACCAAGACATTAGTAAATTATCCCTCAAGTCCTGTAAGTTGCGAAGTGGGATCTCCATGGATTGAACTTGTTTTTCCAGAATATCCTGCAGATGCTCAATCAGATTGAAGTCTGGGCAATATGGAAGCCAAGTCAAAACCTTGCAATTATTTTGTGTTTCTCAAACCATTCCTGAACAATTTTGTAGTGTTTTGTAGTGTGGCAGGGAGCAATATCTTGTTAAAAGAGTCCACGGCCATCTGGGAATACTGTTGTCATGAAGGACTGTATGTACTTTGCAGCAGTCTTAAGTAGTGGTATGTGTCAAAATAACATCCACATGAATGCCAGGGTTCAAGGTTTTCCAGCAGAACATTGCCCAGGGCATCACACTTCTTGTCTTTCCCATAGTGCAATCTGCTGCCATCTCCTGTCCAGGTAAATGACACACAGACACTGGAATGGTTATATGATCTAAAAGAAAACATGATTCATCAGACCATGTCACCCTCTTCCATTGCTCCACGGTCCATATCTGATGTTCATGTGCCCATTGTAGGCACTTTTGGCAGTGAACAAGGTCAACATGGGCACTCTGATCAGCTGCAACTACACAGATCCGTACTCAGCAAGCTCCCATGCACTATATGTTCTGACATCTTTGTCTCATGACCAGCATTGCATTTTTCAGCAGTTTGTGCTACAGTAAGTCCTCTGTTGGATTGGACTACACAGGTTAGCCTTCACTCCCCATCTGCATCACCCTGTTGCATGTTCATTGGTTGTCCTTCTATAAACCACTTTTGGTGAGTATTAACTACTACACACCAGGAATACCCCACAAGACGTGCTATTTTGGAGATGCTCTGACCCAGTCGCCTAGCTATCAAAATCTGGCCCTATTCAAAGTCATTTAGATCCTTATCCTTACCCATTTTTCCTGCTTCAATCACATCACCTTCAAGAACTGACTGTTCACTTGCTGCCTAATATATCCCACCCTTTGACAGGTGCCATTGAAATGAGATAATCAGTGTTATTGTCATGATTTGGTTTTATGCTGATTATTTAGTATAATTTGTATTGGGGGTTGTTAAGGTTAAGGATTCGGTTCTTTTAATTAAGTGTTTGAAATTCTTGACACTATAAATGTTGTGTTTTGTTTTGCAACACCTTTAACATCATTTTAGGCCTCAAGTTTAGGCCTTAATCACCGCCATCTTGAGATCCTGTCGTTTGGTCCGGTTCCCTGGGTTTCTAGGTCATGACTTGTGTTTAATCAATTCAACTGGATAACAGGAGAGCTAGAGATCCATTTTCTTACCCAATCTGCTAATACCAAAACTTTCAAAAATCTTGTGCAAACTCTACTCGCATGTTATTTTCAGTTTTGACCTCTTGCTTGTTTTCTTGATCTCGATTTTTGTTTCTCATTTTGGCTTTACTTGCTTTTGTTCTTGATTATTTCTTTTTTTTGTCTTCCTACATGCATCTTTAGGTTTTGATCAGAACATTTACTGTACCTCCCAGTATAATGAAAGAACAGTTATTCACGTTACCTGTCAGTGGTTTTTATATTGTGGCTGATCTGTGTATATGCATATATTTGCGTGTGTTTGTTACAGTCATCTTACTACAGAGTGCTTTTTTTTATAGCAGTTTTAGCTTTAAGAATCTGCTTTCTCCTGAAGTCACCAAATGGGAAGGGTGTGGAAAACGTTTAGTGCTAAAGTCCATCCATCCATCCATTTTCCAACCCGCTGAATCCGAACACAGGGTCACGGGGGTCTGCTGGAGCCAATCCCAGCCAACACAGGGCACAAGGCAGGGAACCAATCCCGGGCAGGGTGCCAACCCACCGCAGGACACACACACACACTAGGGCCAATTGAGAATCGCCAATCCACCTAACCTGCATGTCTTTGGACTGTGGGAGGAAACCGGAGCGCCCGGAGGAAACCCACGCAGACACGGGGAGAACATGCAAACTCCACGCAGGGAGGACCCAGGAAGTGAACCCGGGTCCCCAGATCTCCCAACTGCGAGGCAGCAGCGCTACCCACTGCGCCACCGTGCCGCCGTGCTAAAGTCTGAGACAATTTATTTCAAAAATGAGCCTTTGTGTTTTTGTAGTGCTTGCACTTTTAATAGACTTGTCTTTTTGTATTCACCCAGATAGTTTTTCAGTACTTCACTGCAGATTGGCATTCTCTTGCCATTGTGTGCCACCGAGTAGTAGGTGGGTAGACCCAAGTTAGGGTTGACATAGTGCCCAGACATTTGGCGTAATTAGACAGAGCTTTGTAGCTTAATGTACTCTGCCACCAACTTCCTAATAGAGTTTGGGTACTTATATTTTTGTTTGTTTTGTATCTTCCCATAAATGGTATTCTTTAATATATTTTTGTATACAGTGGAACCTCGGTTTGCGAGTAACTTGGTTTACGAGTGTTTTGCAAGACGAGCAAAAATTTTTAATAAATTTTGACTTGATAAACGAGCGAGGTCTTGCAGTACGAGTAGTATGTATACGCTTTGTCTGCTGAGCGTCATGTGATCACAACTGAGCTGATGGTTCTTCTCTCTCTCTCTCGCTGTGGGATTGTGGGCAATCGTCTCCTATTCTCCATCTGAGTCGGCATGCCTCACTCATATAGTCAACATCCGTACGAGCGTATACTGTTTACTGCAGCATTAGCATTGTGACTGTGTGTGTGCGCGTGTGTATGTGCGTGTGTGTGTGTGTATGTGTGTGTGCTCGCTCGCTCGCGTGTGTGTATGTGTGTGTGCATGTGCGAGCTCACGTGTGTGTGTGTGTGCTGTGACGTGCGAGTCCCCATCTTGCACCCTAAAACACAAAGCTGAGTCTCAGTACTTTAGCAACACCAGCTTTATTCAGCTTGAAACAGCAACAGTGCGGTTATTTATACACAGATACAGCAGTCAGGCAGGGTCCTGCACATTTATAATGTTCCTTGTTCCTTGTATCACCCATTGACAGCAGGCGCTTATAGCATGTCCGCGATCATTTCGGATTCGCTTTTACGGTGAACTGCTACAGCGCTGGGAGACTGCAATTGCTTTGGGACGCTCTTCCGCGTGTCGTCCCATTGAGTGCAATCCCACAAGAGTTTAGAAACTCACTCACACCAGCCATGATTCTTTTCAGAGGTAAAGTGCAGATTAATTTGTTTTATGTATTTTTACTTCTATATTTTGTATTAATCATTTTTATATGAATAGTTTTGGTTGTGGAACAAATCATCTGAGTTTCCATTATTTCTTATGGGGAAATTCACTTTGATAAACGAGTGCTTTGGACTACGAGCACGTTTCCGGAACAAATTATGCTCGCAAACCGAGGTTCCACTGTATAATGTTTAAAGGTTAATAAACATTAGATCACAAAAAAACTTTGCAAATCTTACTTTTAATGGGAAACACAAAGGAAGCCAAGGAACACAGTTGCAAAAAGTGAATTAATGCCACAACCAACTAGCTGTGGAAGCAGGTGTCTTAAATAGCCATCTCAGGTAACTGTGGACCCTTATGACTGCAAGGTCTGTAATTCAACAATAGGCATTGTGATGCTAAATAAAGAATAGAATAAAAGGTAGGGACTTGCAAAAATAAAGAAAAACACTAGATAATAACAACAAAAAAGTAAGGAGCAAAGAAAACACAAACATGAAGAAAAATGTAAATGGGGAGAATTACAGGAAAAATACTTACCATTGGATGAAACATGTCATGTTCTCCAGGGACACTAGAGCACAGTCCCTGAAGGAAAATGCACAAAATTGTGGGTAAGAAGCTACTTTTTTAATAATAATACTGTAATTCTTTATTTATTTGTCACATACTTGGTAGCTGTATGGAAGATTCAGCCCTTGTAAGACTAATAAAAGCCTCGGATGTGTAAGCACACCAGCAACTACTAGGTGTGTCCCTGTTGTAATTGTGGGGATGCCACTGAACCTGAAAAAGTAAGTTTGGGTCTTAGACAAATGTGACCCCTAGATAGATTTAACAGGCGCTACTTGCCAGAGGCTCTTTGAAAAAGAAGTCAAGAGAAAGTTTGTGGCAAACAATAAATGAGATTATTTAATTAATTCTGTATTTGGTTTTGAATTCATGTAATATGATAACTTTTATTAAGGTGGTATTGTAGTTGAAAGTATATCCTAAGCTATTTTACTTAAAAGGAATGTGCAAGTGCTGTCAGAATTTACTTAAGATATCATAGTCGATTAAGCTTTGCATGTAAATTTAAATAACAGAATCTTTGGCTGTCTAAGATACGTTTTAGAATGTTAATGCATCATGCTAAGATCTTTTCCAGGAAACAAACTGTTGAACTAAAAATAAAATACTGAAGGAAAAGATAATAACATAAAACCACAAGCCCTAGCAAAAGCCTTCACACAATATTTTTCACACATTTCCTTTCTTTATTTTATAAGTTCAAGAATGTACTAAAGTGCCATTTTTGGATTTGTTTTATGGAATACTTCTGATTTATTAATTGTTTAGAGTAAGATGTTACTTCAGTGGCCTAAAGACAAAAAAAAAATATTATAGCATCATTAACAAGTCTTTAAAATAAAAGTGGCACATATTTGGAAATGTATTTTCAAAAAGCGTTTGGTTACTTGTTATGAAGCCTGCAGAAGTCGTATAGGCTTCATGTTCAAAGGCTGTAGGCTGTTTTACTGGGATTCACACACTAAAAAGCAGGCATTTTTTTCTTTGAAGTGTGCATCTTTTTTTCTTTGCTAAAACACCACATAGGAACTATTATTATTATTTTTATACCTCATTCTAGAAAGATTATGTGATAATTAAAACCATTAATTGACACACTGTTTTTAAAGTGCAGTTTCATTTGTGGTACATTGAGTGGGTTATTATTATTGGAGTGGGTGCAAAGGGATTGGAAAATCTACACACTATCTTCACTGACTCACTATAGCTACTTTTTACAAGTTTAACTCTTGTGGCTCGTTTAATAGCTGTTGCTATTATTTACTCTACATAAATTTAAATTTTGATTTATGCCAGCTGAAAACAGAATGAGCAGAAACATGAAGTCACCATGCTACCTATAATATATGTCTCTTTGAATTTGTCTTCTCATTCACTGTAAAAAATTAAACCTGTCAATGAACAACTGTCATAAATCATAAAACAATAGTACATTAACATATACATATTACAGATTGTTAAATGCATTACTATATTACAATATTATTGTAGCCAAAACAAAAATGTATTCATTAATCACATTTTCAATTGAAAAATCTCCCCTACACTTTCTCACATACTCAGATATGGGGATGGAGTAAACCACAGGACAATGATTATATTTATATATTATGTACGTTAAAGAACCATCAACAACAAATCAAATCAAATTCATAATATATCGAACAATTATTATAAAAGTAAAGTTGAATAAATCGGACACTGCAGCTGCATGAATAAAAAGTAAAGTACCACTTCCGGTTAGCGGCAATAGCCCAAAAGCTGAAAGAAATCTATGTTTTGTACCTAATACCTGTATGCAAAATTTGGTTGATCTAAGCAAAAGCATACTCAAGATATCGTGTTTACACACACACACACAGACAAACACGCAGACATAATTCCAAAAATGGCATTTTCAGATTCAGGGAGGTCTAAAATGTTGAGATTCATTAAAATCTCAAAATGGAATTTTTGGAGGAGTCCAATACTTTCCCTATACTTCGTATACAAGAAAGTCAGGGAGGTCTAAAACGTCAAGATTCATCAAAATCTTGACATTGAATCTTCGGACGATTACAATATTTTCCCTATACTTCATATACGAGAATATAAAAAGAGAGCTATAGTTATACTGATAATCTGTGATTAAACTTCAAAGACTTTTGAAGGTAATACCTTTAAGGACCATAGGCTTGGCAAAGTACTGAAAATTACTTCTGAATCATCATTTCACCATTTTAGTCAGCATTTTACCCAGACTTGCTCACAGGAATATGTCTTGAGCATTTTCATATACATTATATAGTAATAACTATGTCACCTGGCATCGCCCGGGAAATTTCCAAAGATAATGGGCTTCACTTATGGTGTCGTTAGTTAACTGGCTGTATCACAAATGCTATGTAATTAACTCAGTACTTTTTTATATGTATTTTATTTATTAGGGTTTAACTCTTGAATATGCCACAAACAATTGTTCATGACTTGAACATTCCTGCCGTTGTTTGATTCTTGCTCTACCTAGTAAGCTTTTGTTGATGATCACTGCAAAACACAATTTTAGAAAAAACTATACTTTTGAATTTAAATTGGTCAGTTAAATAGTTTTCAGTTAAATAGTCAGTAACATAATGGGAATTTGTTTTATTTTTATTATTTGTTTACGTTGTTCACTAAAGTATTACTTATTGTGTTTTTCGTCAATTGTATATTTTTTTTTTTGTAGTAACCTTAGCCAGACAATAAAGTCATAACACTGGATCATGTTGTACTTTAACATATTACAAACAGCAATGTCACTTGGAGGCTGCACATTTAGGCGGTGCAATGAATTGAACATTCTAATTTTGGGTTTGTTTTCTGTAGTGGTTGAAGTGGGACAAAATAACAGCTGTTACTTTGGTTTGGAAGCTTCTTAAACAATTGTTGTGGGGGTGCATACAGGCCAAATTCAAACACTGGTTTTGACCATGTAAATGTAATGTGGTGATATTTTCATTGGAAGAGATAAGACAACACAGGAGTCTTAAATGTAAACAACTTAGGGATGAACTTTTTATGAAGGAGTGAGATTCTAAACAGAACATGAGTAAAGATTGTAGAGAAGAGAATGGGTAAAAAGAAATAATCTCAGGAACTACCGTATTTGTACATTTGTCCACCCCTCTCTCTTTTGATGTTATGAAATATGTTAACTGAGCTATGCTAAGACGCAAGGAAACTACTTCTCTTGAATTTCTCCTTCCATTCCGGGCAACCCACTTTGAGCTTTATTGCTATATATGTCTTACTTGAGCTTTGCCAAACCTTCCATTTCCCTCGTTACAGCTCATGCCATATATCATCTGGTCCAGTGGTTGAAGTGAAACCATACATGAGGTGCTCTGTGTTGTTGTCGATGTCATGTTCCCAATCACACTGTGTTATAACTTTTACATTACATTTTAATCTAGCAGTTCCCTTTTGAAATTCAAAGTGCATTTATTTTAGTATATTATATTGAGATATGGGCATCGAGGAGCAGGGGAAGGCTTGAGATCAGAGTGTGCTAACATTAGTAAAAAGAAATTGAGGACACCTGCTAGTCCTGATCCCTTCTCTTTATCCTGTGCAGAACACTTTGCCTTCTTCACTCCTTTTACCCAACTGCTAGTGATGCCATTCCACTGGTGGCCTTCATTTGCATACACGGCAAGCCCCATAAGTCTATGCGATCATTTCTCAGTGCTGTGTCGAGAAAAGGAAGTGGTGTGTTAGAGTAGCCCCCTCACTGCAACATTATTATTGAGAAATAAAAAATATGTGTTGACTGATTTTCTTTTTTATGTAACCTCACCAGATTTCAATCAGTTCTGTGAAGCCATTTTTGAGATGTTGGAGTATTTACTTTTTCAATTGGGGAGGTTACCCCGAAGTATTGAGATTTTAAAATGTCCTGTATTAGTAGATACATACTGCCCTAGATGTACCATCCTGCTAAAGTTCAGCTTTTAACTAAACAGTGTTTTAGTTGATGAGTCTGTCAGCTTTTCACTATATATACAGGACTGTGCAAAAGTTTTAGGCAGGTGTGAAAAAATGCTGTAAACAAAGAATGCTTTCAAAAATGGAAGTGTTAATCATTTATTTTCATTAATCAACAAAATGCAGTGAATGAACAAAAGAGAAATCTAAATCAAATCAATATTTGGTGTGACCACCCTTTGCCTTCAAAACAGCATCAATTCTTCTAGGTCCACTTGCACACAGTTTTTGAAGGAACTTGGCTGGTAGGTTGTTCCAAACATCTTGGAGAACTAACCACAGATCTTCTGTGGATGTAGGCTTCCTCACATCCTTCTGTCTCTTCATGTAATCCCAGACACACTCGATGATGTTGAGATCAGGGCTCTATGGGGGCCATACCATCACTTCCAGGACTTCTTGTTCTTCTTTACGCTGAAGATAGTTCTTAATGAGTTTGGCTGTATGTTTGGGGTCATTGTCCTGCTGCAGAATAAATTTGGGCCAATCATACGCCTCCCTGATGGTATTGCATGATGGATAAGTATCTGCCTGTATTTCTCAGCATTGAGAACACCATTAATCCTAACCAAATCTCCAACTCCATTTGCAGAAATGCAGCCCCAAACGTTCAAGGAACCTCCACCGTGCTTCACTGTTGCCTGCAGACACTCATTACTGTACCGCTCTCCAGCCCTTCGACGAACAAACTGCCTTCTGCTACAGCCAAATATTTCAAATTTTGACTCATCAGTCCAGAGCACCTGCTGCCATTTTTCTGCACCCCAGTTCCTATGTTTTCGTGCATACTTGAGTCGCTTGGCCTTGTTTCCACATCGGAGGTATGGCTTTTTGGCTGCAACTCTTCCATGAAGACCACTTCTGGCCAGACTTCTCCGGACAGTAGATGGGTGTACCTGGGGTCCCACTGGTTTCTGCCAGTTCTGAGCTGATGGCACTGCTGGACATCTTCCGATTTCGAAGGGTAATAAGCTTGATGCGTCTTTTATCTGCTGCACTAAGTTTCCTTGGCCGACCACTGCATCTATGATCCTCAACATTGCCCGTTTCTTTGTGCTTCTTCAAAAGAGCTTGAACAGCACATCTTGAAACCCCAGTCTGCTTTGAAATCTTTGTCTGGGAGAGACCTTCCTGATGCAGTATAACTACCTTGTGTCTTGTTGCAATGCTCAATCTTGCCATGACATGAAACTGTCTTCCACAACCTCACCTTGGTAGCAGAGTTTGGCTGCTCTTCACCCAGTTCGCTCACTTTGCATTTTGTAAATTGATAACAATAAACAATCATTATTTATATTTCTGAAAGCATTCTTTGTTTACAGCATTTTTTCACACCTGCCTAAAACTTTTGCACAGTACTGTGTATATATATATATATATATATATATATATATATATATATATATATATATATATATATATATATATATATATATATATATATATATTGTGGCAGATTGCTGGGGTCATTACCTGGCCGGGATGCTTAAAAGGACTGGAAGGTGGCAGGAATGGCTTCCGGGCCATGAGGGGGCAACCGCCCTGGATTAGGAGAGCACCACGGGAGAAGAACAAAAAGCTTCTGGCCTCTTGGGACCCGTGGCCACCGCCAGGGGGTGCCTCAAGCCTTGTAGGACTCGAAAATAGTTACTTCCGCCACACTCGGCAAGATGGCGGAGGAACCTACCAGGGACGCCCGGAGTGCTTCCGGGGCAAAGGGCAGCACTTCCGCCACACCAGGAAGTGCTGCAGGATGGACGTCATCAGACACCTGGAGCACATCCGGGCAGGGATAAATGGCGCCGCCTTCCTACAGTCTGGGAGCCAGAGTCGGGAGTGGGAGTAGGACAAAGCTCCCAGGAGGAGAATAGAGGTGGCCAAGGACTAAGAAAGGACTTATTTGGGGTGATTATTGCTTTGTGCATTGTGTGGTGTTTTGGAACTGTCTTTATTTATGAATAATAAACGTGTGCAATTTATAAAGATGTGGTTTCCGACTGCTGGTGTCCAGCCAAATCTCACAACATATATATAATTGTGAGGGATGGCCGGCAGTTTATCCTGGCCAACACCCCCAGGCCGCAAGAGGGAGTCCTCCCTGCAGCATTGAGGTGCCCCGAATTCCTGCAGGGCATTATGGACAATGGAGTTCGTCTGCACAGCTCTGCTGGATGCCATGGGGGCTGCCAGGGGATGCTACAGGGAGGCACAACTGTTTTTATTATAGTCCGGAAGTAGTACCTCGTCACGGGGACGGAAGAAATGAAGTACTTCCAGGCTGAAGAAAAAGAAGAGTTCATCTGACCTGGAAGTGCAGGACAGAAGCACTTCTGGGTCAAGGACTATAAATAGGACTGTGGGAAACCCAGCAGACTGAGCCGGAGTTGGGAGGGAGTGCAATAGAGCTGCTGGGTGGCGTGGAGGATTTGTTTATTGATTAGTGTTTGTGCTTATTGATTTATTTGAGTATAGTGGAGGTATATATACTGTATATACACCAGGCACAAATCCAGCAACACACACGTTTTATGTTCCTCTCTGGAACCTTTTATTTTGTTCCCCAACTCATAGCGCAGCGCAAATGCACCAATAAACACACAGTACAGCACATCTTCTTTCTTTCTTTCTTTCTTTCTTTCTTTCTTTCTTTCTTACTTACTTTCTTTCTTTCTTTCTTTCTTTATTTCTTTCTTTCTTTCTTTCTCTGTGGGTTTTCCACCTCCACTCCCCATCCAGCAAGCTTCTTTGTTCTCCTCCTCTTCCTCCTCTGGCTCCCTGAATGAAGGCAGGCGACTACCTTTTATACTGCACCCAGGAATACTCCGGGTGTCTTGTTAGCAAGATCTGGAAGCACTCTCAGGTGTGGTGGAAGCCTGATAAAGTAGGGCTCTGCAGTTCCCCCTGGTGGCCCCCATGGAACCCAACAGGGCTGCGCCAAACCCCAACTCCCATAGAGGCCTGTGGGAATCCGAGGTAACGCTGCATCCTGGGGGGGCTGCCAACTTGCACTCCCTATCTGCTCCTCCGGCCCTTTCCTTAAGAAGGTGTCCCAGCCAGGTAAGGACCCTGGCCGTCCTTCAATATATATATATATATATATATATATATATATATATATATATATATATATATATATATATATATATATATATATATACAGTATTTGTATGTATATATATAAATATATATATATATAATATATATATATAGAGAGAGAGAGAGAGAGAGAGAGAGAGAGAGAGAGAGAAAGAAAGAGAGAGAAAGCTGTGTATGTTTAGTTTTGTAACTACCATTTTGATGCTATTTTCATTATAATCGTCTGGTGTCCTTTACAAATCCTAAAATCAAATGTTTTAGGTAAATTAGTGGTGCCAAATTGACCCAGTATGATTGAGAGTAGGTGTTTCATTCAGAGTGCCCATTGAGGAATAGCATCTTTGACCATTCTTGACTGGGTCCTGCCTTATGAAAGAGGCTAATGGGATAATATTTGGCAACCTATGACCCTAAAAACTTGGATTAAGCTACTTTACTAAAGGATGACTGGATAAATCATTTGTGGTTGTTTTATTTCAGAAGCAGATTCAAGGCAGCCATGTGCTCCATGTCTGCAGATATTTATTTTCTGAATAATTTCTTTTCATATGATTTTGTCTTTGTTGCCTTTTGGTGTTTATTCTCTTAGTCTGCCCCTAAAAATTTGTGGGTTCCACCTTTCACTGCTTAAAATACATCAGATCCATTCCACATAGAAAACTAGCATACTTCTACTTTGCTAAGTATAAATATTTTTCTCACTACCTCCAGCAATCAATTTGAAGTTATCCACATCTCAGGATTCCCTAATGGTCTTCTTTTTGCCTCTCTTAATGTCCATTACTCTGAATAATTTAATGCTGTTTCCCATACAATCATCCCATTAATCATCATAAATGATTTTTTTCTTGGGCCTTCTCAACAAATGTTAACATTCTGCTTCTCCAGCTGAACGCTGTCTTCCACTCATCACCTTCTTTTATATGTCACAAACTCTGAGCACTTTTTAAATTCAAGTTCATAAAACTAGTGTTACTACTTGGTTAATACATTTATCAAATGCAACTTACAACAGTTCATATACAATTAGTTACTTTTATATTTTCAGGTAGGTAGGTAGGTAGGTGAAGGACTTGATTATGGTTAATAGCAGAATTTGAACCCATATCCATAGGGTTTGAAGTCCAAAGTCTTAACTACTACACTGCATTGTCCCTGTAGACTGTTACTGTGTAGACCCTTTAACCTGCTTTAGAGGTAAAGAGAAAAGGAAATTGGGTAAATGTTGTTATAGTATTTTATTCAGTTACCTATAACATGCACAAGTATTTAAATCCCTGTCTTTCTTCTTAATAAAAAGCCTGATCCAGTCAGACTGTTAGATAGTACTATGAATTCATTTTCCAAATTTTTCCATGTGTAAGTCTTCATTGCTTCTCTTTCAGGTCAGGACAGATCATAAACATTTCCTTTAGGATTAGCGTGTATTGAAATCTAGATAAATATCTATCAATATATTTTATAATGCACATAGTAAAAAATGCATTGCACTTGCTATTCCAACAGATGGAGCATTACAAACATTTGTAGTAATAAAAATGCATTTTTATTGTGAATGTTTGTGATGTGCCAACTGGTAGAATGACAAATGCAATGTGATGACTCTATTATATACCATATGGTATGGGATTCGTAAAAGCATTGTTAATGTCTGTGATGTGCCATCTGTTGAAATGACAAATGCAGTGCATTTTATTACTACAAACGTTTGTGATACGCCATCTGATGGAATGACAGAGACATAGGCATCAGATGGACATACAGATACACAAACTCACAGACACATCTTTAATTATGGTGGAAGTGGGGCACTAGACGAGTCAATGGGACAGTAGTAATCTGTGAAGGTAGTATAAAGGATTGTTGTTTATTGAATATACTCTCATAATCTTGATACAACACACAATTTTATGTATTTGTGCTACATTTCAAATGGAATCATTATTTTAAATAGACCTGTTTACAATGCATGCTCCAATGCCATAAATTCTTTAATATGTCAATCTGTGGGCGGCACGGTGGCGCAGTGGGTAGCGCTGCTGCCTCGCAGTTGGGAGATCTGGGGACCTGGGTTCACTTCCCGGGTCCTCCCTGCGTGGAGTTTGCATGTTCTCCCCGTGTCTGCGTGGGTTTCCTCCCACGGTCCAAAGACATGCAGGTTAGGTGGATTGGCGATTCGAAATTGGCCCTAGTGTGTGCTTGGTGTGTGGGTGTGTTTGTGTGTGTCCTGCGGTGGGTTGGCACCCTGCCCGGGATTGGTTCGTGCCCTGTGTTGGCTGGGATTGGCTCCAGCAGACCCCCGTGACCCTGTGTTCGGATTCAGTGGGTTGGAAAATGGATGGATGGATGTCATTCTGTTGCTGGGTTAAGAAGCTGCAGCTATGGAAATCATAATATGATTGTAGGTATTGCTGAATTTATTACAAACAAAATTAATTTATTCTTCATTCATTGCACCTATTTGAATAATGATAGAAAGAGTAATACATTAAAAAAACACTATCAAGCAGATTATCTTTGATGGATAAAACCTAACAGAATTTAAGGAATTTCCAGAGTAGTCATAATAAAATTGAATCTACTAGTGCAAACACTTATTATCCCTTTATTATCACTGGAAGTCACAGAATTCTTTGTGTGGATCTGCACATTAAATCTCACTTTCCCTCTCATCAAACTGTGTGACTGTGACAAATCATAACCATACAAGGTAAACCCCTCTCTAACCATTTTCCACAAACCTTTATTATTGTTTTTATAATACAGTAATCAATATTATTAGCCCATTCTTAAACTCCTGAATAGATGCAGCAAGTCTGACTATTTACTCAAACATATCCCCAAAAAAATTCAAGTCAGACTCATATGTTGTCCCTTTTTATTATACAGTGTGTTTTGTAGTAAAAAGCAGACAGCAGACAGAAAAAGGTTTGGGAACGGTCACCTCATATACGGCAAAAATAAAGAAAATGCGTCTTTACAAGCGGAGTTCAAAATGGAACTGGCTAACAGGTTAATAACTGAGATTAAATATGGTGGACAAAAGGTAGAGGTGGAGTCAGGATGGCCGGAACAGGAACTGATGTGGCAGTATAATGGATTCTGGGTATGGGAAATGATGTCATCAGTATTGGCCAGAAGTGATGTCAACAGTGGGTGGACCGGTGGTGATGTCATCAAGGGGTTTGGGCTTTGGGTGAACTGCAGAGGAACAAGGGGAGAGAGGATTAAGTGAGAGTGCCAACCCCCGGTCTGGCTGATGAATATCAGTATGTGAACCTGTAAACTGTCCCCCATGCGCATGTGTGTGACAATTTGTTCTGACATTTCTTGACACAGCAGTTGAGTAGCAGTAGTTTGGAAAGGGAAGTAAAATCAGGAGACAGTCATGGTTAAATTAAACTAGTCAAGGTCAAAACTGGGAGAGTAAGAATCTAGTAACTTTGCCCAGAAAACAAGACAGTCAAAACCATGAATTTGCACACATTACCTGACCAAAACATATTGCGCTCAAAGGTATAGAAAAAAATTTGTAACCAGAAATCTATTTTGTACTCAAAGAAATTAACACTAGGCTTTTTAAGTCATATGTACAAAGTTGGACATCTAGGAAGTGTACAATGCTGACCTTTATACTATACTTTTGACCTAGTGATGTCATGTGCTGCATACTTACTGTACTGTTGACCTTTCATAGCAACACCATAGAAATAATATGCAGTGCTCATATAAAAACAAAGTGGCACCATGGGAGCACATAATACATTTTTAACTTACCTATAAACATACTGAAGTAAAAAATAAATATGACCACTGGATTTTGTGTTCTCTAAAATCATCCAAATGATGCCCACATTTTTTAGAGGCTTGGGCAAATTATAGAGAAATTAAAAACAAGGGTCAGTTGATAGCAGTGGATGAAACAGAGAGCATTAGAAGATGAGGCAAGAGACTAAAAAGTTAGGTGATTTTTAGGTGATCTTCCTTTCATCTCTTGTACATAAAGGTTCTTTAGACTCAAGAAATATATAAACACAAGAAATGTACTTAACAAAGATTCCTTTGGACCACAGCATGCAATCAATCAGTAATCACAGTTGTGCTAACAATCCTTTTTCAGAAAAGTGTAAAATGTTTCTTATAACAAATACCTTCAACACAGACTTCTTCTACCATACACAACACCAGTAAAGATTCTCGATACCTGTCTGGATGAGGCAGAGCAGTTCCTTTTATATATGGCCTGGCAGTACTTCTGGTTGCCAGGACATTGCCCGTAGGAAGTGCTCTTCTAGTTCATATGGAATCCCCACAAAGTAGGGATCACTACTCCCTGTGGCACCCACAGAACCCAAAATGGCTGCCCCATGGGACTACAGTTCCCAGCTTGCCCTGTGGATGTCCATACAGGAAACGAGGTCCAGGGATGCTGCTATCTAGTTTGTCATGTAATCCTGACAGGCTGTCTCCCTTGTTCCTCTATTATGGTGGGTAAGGATCTTCAGTCCATCCTTGCCAGGACACCGGGATGACCACTTTTGCATTGGTATCTCCTATCAACCTCCTGGCTAGGGCAGGGAATACCCTGCTACTCTTCCCATCCACTCAATACCTTGGCCTCCTGTCCAGGTAAAGAACTATGAATCATCCTTTCAGGGATGCCAGCCCATGCCAGTCATCCATTACAGCCTTTATAGTGTATGAATATACAAAAGCCCTTATATAGCATATAGCTGATAACATGTAAATCTAATATAAATAGATCCATATATGGAATATTAGATCATCCTGTCTTATGATATATATAGAAATACATTATGCCTTCCTTTCAATTTTAATGTCTGCATAAAAGAATGATTTATTCCTGATTAGAGAAAAAGGCAATATAACTCATTTTGGTGGAAGTTGTGAGGTCTGCACCTTGCTTGGTTGTGGCACGGTCTGTAATATGAGAATTGGTATTTCTATCAATGAAGAAGCATCTAATTCTAAGAATCTCTTTGTACAAGACCTCTTCATTGATGTGGGGGTTGGTGGAGTCTAAGGAACTGTGAAAAAGAAGAGTTATCGGTGTGGCAGGGGTAAAGGAGGATTTAGAGGCAAGTATTTGAGTCAGTTGCCCAGTAATAAATGTAAAAAGTCCTAGAAAATTAGCCGAGTGTGACATGGTGTAAACAGACCAAGGATACCATACCAAAGAAATGTTGTAGGTGTTGTCCTTTGACACCTTCCAGGAACTATGGTGGAGACAGAAGAAGCTGTTAACGCCAGTGCCCCTTCTAATTCCAAGGTGGTATTGTTTATGTTTTTGGAGCTTGGAAGATGGTTCCCTGGTACACATGCTTAACAAGATTCTGATGGCAAGAAATGATAGTGTTGTGGTAGAAATACCAACTGTGAAATTGACAGATACTGTAGATGGAAACTAGCAGAATGGTTAATGAATTCTAGAAGCTAGCAACACAATTATAAATATATCTTGGAAAAAAGTAACACTTTTCTACACAGCTAGTTTGTAAAGCTAGTGTGGTAGAAATTGAATTGATATAAATAAGCAACCCTAGAAATCAGGCAGGAGGAAGCTTGTCATCCATCTTTATTTCTTTTCGCGAAAAGGGATGTCCCTGCAGCTAATGGAATAGCAGGAGGCATGGTCCCTGAGCAGAGGTACAGGGTCTTATTTATACCCACTCAGCTTACATAACAGATTTGCCTATTACAGTTACAGTATATAATATAAAATAATGTATCATGCCACAAACATTAGGCACCTTGATCATACAGTATAATACTCCACTCATTTGTTAAACCACAATAATCATGTGCTGACCATGTGCTGCATGCTTCACATTTCTTACTCTAATTGATTAACGCTTCATTCCCCCACTGACACTCTGGGTCACTCTGTAAAAAGATCACACCACAGGATGGAACTCCTATCTGGGTATTGAAACAAGGCATCCCAAGGCTAAGGATAGCTTTTTGATTTCTACAAGCTTGTTGTTCCATTCTTGTGTCACAAAGTGCATGTTTTGTTCATTTGTTTTGCTTTTAATTAGACATGGCTGACAAGGTTGGTGCCCTAGCATTTCTCCTTGTGGACTTCCAGTACCTCATTCAACCACAAATTTTATAAACATTGATTATGAAATGTAATATTATTGTTTTATTTAAGCCAAGCTTAAGGTTTTGGCTTTACATGCAATGTAAAGTAGAGTAAAGTTGTGACTACACTTGATGTTCATTTCACAACAGAGGAGTATTTGGGGATATTGTTAAAGGTCATTAAAGTGGAAACTAAATGTTACAGTTTGAACCAAACATTTAATCCAAAACTGCTGGTAGTGAATACTTCAAGGTGGATTACTGTTACTGTGTTACTTGTTCCAGCCTACTTTGGGTTGTTTATGTTGGTACTAAGTGTAAATAGGATTTTAAAATGCTAATTCATAATTCTTTGTCATTATGATTATGTTGTTGAATGCCAAATGGGGAGCTTTAACAATTTTCTTCAATGGTTTTTATATATGTGAGTGTTCACTTATATGTTCACATTTTTGTAGAGCTTTAACTGAATTGTCATGTGGAATATTTTATAACTAGTCATTCAGCCCGTTACAATAATGGGCGCTAGAACAGTAGTGCATAAACATTAGTAGGAACAGTCTATATTAAATGGCAAGGGACTTTGACCTCATTCTTTTTGTTGGTCTTATTTTTCTTTCTTTCAGCCTTTCTTTTGTTGATATTTACTTGCTGAGCTGACCGTTCTTCGTGGGCTGCCGTCGTGTATTGTGTGTCTTTAATTTTCTGTGACAGTAATACTGTCTTGTACGTCCGCTGGCTTGTACATCCGTAATATACCTTTAATTTTCTCTGGCGGTATTACAGGCGTGCGCGTCGGTAATATGCCTTTAATCTCCTCTGACAGTAATACTGGCTTGTATGTCGCTGTAATATGCATCACTGTATTGTATACCTTTAATTTCCTCTCGCAGTAATACTGGTTTGTATTTCCGTAAAACGCCTCTAACTTTCTCTGACAGCAATATTGCGCATCGTACCGTGCCCCACGCATGCGCACTTCACCTGGACGTACAAAGGGATTTTATTAAAGAGGATGCCTTGTGAAAGGAAACGCCTTGACACAAGAAAAAAGGTTTGAGGCAGCCACCTGTATACTTAAATAAGGCTCCAAAGAAATGAAAATTGGTAGTACAGTGTGTTCAGGTTGAGTCCAAAACAGAACTGAGTTTACAATCAAAAGTCGTCTGGCTTTTAAGACGGGTAGGCGGAAGTGATGTCATCGGAACTGGACGTGATATCATCAGGGTCAAAACAGGTAGTGCATTAAATTGTGTCATCTTGTCCAGGCAGAATTTCCTGTGTTTGGTCTGCAGGAATAAAAGAGAGATGCTTACTGAACTTTGCCACCCCCTGGCTTGGCGTGGAATTGCCTTCTTTTGGTCCTTCTAGCTGCCTCCCATACACACTTGAATAACAGCCTCTATAATAGATATGAAGAGTACGACACAAATTATTAGTAATGCTGCAAGGGTGACATTATTTATTTATTTTTTTGCTGTACAGCTTGAGATATTATAGGCTGTAGTATAGTAATCATGTGTGTTTTTTGTTATTGCTCTGACACAGAGAAATGGCAGTCAGGAAGATAAACCTCCTGGTCAGGAAGATGGGGAGACAAAAAGTGTCTAGAAATGAACAATGGTGTGAACCTAAAATATTGATTTGGGAAACTAAAATAATTAAGCCTTAAACTCTAACCAAGCTTGTAGTCAAAAGAGAAAGAAACTATCCAGTTCCCAGAAAAAAATGTGCTGGACGTTTTTGTTTTACTCAGTTTCATAAACTTGGACAGTGAAATTTCTACACTGCATTCTTAAATAGTTGGGCAATGACAATATCATGCATCGGATGTACCATAACCATGGTTGCCACCTTTAATCTGGATGTGACATGATGAGATGTGTATAATAATACAGGACAAATCACGTTGTGTATCAGTTCCATATAGAACAAGTCTTTTAGTTTCTGATTATGGGGAGATTCTGTACGTTACGAGACGGTTGGCAACCCTATCTGTAACTGTGTGTTAGAGCTAACAACAAAACACTCTCAGCAACACATTCCACAACCCAAGTCACCACACAAAATGGCACTGCAGTGATAACACAAAAGTAGTGATTCATTTATTTAAGTACCACAAAATCCCCAACCCTTGAATCATGACATTTTCTAGTTTATCACATTCTTAAATGAATTTACCTGAAATGTGAGATAAGCTAACTGTAATCGTCAAAGTCATCATTTTACTTTCTCTGTTTGCAAATGATTGGCTAGCTGGCTGTGACAAAAGCGATTTCAAAGTTTTACAAATATATAATATGTAACCATTTTGATGAGCCAAGGATATATTTTGGTTAGTACTGGAAATGTAATGGTTTAACCATTCCAATTAACGTTGAATACTGCACTCTATTATTTCCAGAGTTTTAACATTAAGTACAAATGATCTGTTTCTATCAACATGTTGATAAGCGCTTAACTGGGAAATGTTTTTTGACCTGAAACACTTCAGTGCATTTTCTATTTCTTTTGTTGTTTTCCCATCTATAACACTTATATATTTAATCTTCTCCTTGAAATTTCTCTATGTCGCAACAATACAGACTATTGTGAACCTATAGGGCTCTTAACCTTTGTGACCTACTAACAAAACCTCACTTTGGAGTGATGTCAGGAGGCTTAACTGAGACGCGTTTCTCTTGCAGACCTGTGAAACTTATCATCAAGTAATTTTATTATCATGTCAATATGCCACGTTGCACAGAGATGAATAAGTTATCTACTGATATTTTATAAGTGTTATGAAGACCAAAAAAAGTCTTTGTGAAGATCTTGACATATAAGAATAAATAAGTAATAGATGCAGTACCTAAACAAAAGTGTTACTCAATTACCATTTTTGGGTGGAGAATTCCTGTATAAACCACTATAATATGCTAATGATCAGTCAATTATCATCATTAACCCTTACTTTTACTAAATCCCTATTTCAGTTAAAGGGTTGCAAGGATTTGAAGCCTATCATACCTACTTTAGATGCAAAGCATGATCTATTCCTTGGTGGGGCATAAGTGCATGACTTTAAGATATGCGTGAAAGGTCAGAGTAAACAAGAAAATAACACATATAGATAATGAACCAACTCCACAGAGACATTGACAGTGCTGGGACTGAAAAAACAGACTCATTAAGATGTGAGGTATCAAATTTAAGCATTGTGCCACAATGTGGCTCATAGAAGCTTCATGTATTTGACCTGTTACAGTTGCTTTCCTTTTTTATATTAACTGTGTTCATTTTATCTTATGTTTCAAAGACTAATTAAAAGAATGAATAAAGAAAACAAAGTAGTGGGTTCATCATAACAACAGCAAATAAAAAATAACATAGCACTCCCTATTCAGTGTACCTCTCTGTTCTTCATAGACCACCCAATGGAAAACCATCAATAAATCCCAAAACGTAATACAAAATGAACAAATTAGAAGCCATAGAAGACAAATCAAAGGCCAAATGCACTGCTTATAAAACTCCATCATTATGCAAATCAACAAACCTCTGGGGAGATACAGCTGTTGCATAAAGTAAATCTCTCACAGGACTAGGCCAACTAATAACAAGCTTCAATATGAAACATGACTACAGTAGTGAGACAAAACTATTTAAGACTGTGGACTTAAATATTAACTCCAAGCTAAATAGAGGCCTGGACAGAAAAGGCTTTTAAGCTCCATCATGAGGTACATTTTGACTCAAATATTAAGATCACTTCTGACTTTAGGCAAGAATTCAGAAGTTCATTTGTCCATCCTTTATGATTACAGTTGTGAGACAAAACTGTTTAAGACTGTGGACTTGACTACGGACTGTAAGCTCTCTGGAAGTCTGGACAGAAGAAACGTTTAAGCTCCACCATGAGATACATTTTTCACTCAAATGTTTAGACCATTTATGACTTCAGGGATGAGCTCAGAAGCAGATAGGTTCATCCTCTATGCTTCCTTCTAGTGGCCCTGTCAGTTAACAGGTTGCCTGTCCACCAAAATAGACAGAGGGTCCATACACAAGTATCAATGTTCCCTGCTGCTGCTTACTGGACGGGGAGACTCCTGCTAAGCTATTTATAATTCCATACTGATACTCTCTAGATTGCAGGCTACAAAACTAAACTACAGTACATCCAAGACATTCCCTGTGGGTATTTACTTATTTATTGGCTTGATGACATGTGTCATCTGTGCCTGAGGTTATTTACAACTCGTAAATGCCTTGTCTTACATCACCCCTATCGGTCCCCTTCCACATTTACTTTATGTAATTTTGCTTAGGACATGATTTATTGAACAACAAACTCAGAAGATAATGTCACCTTACTGTGCTCCAAATTATCAGTGCCAGGCATAAGCATTTAATCTGCTTACAGGTGGAATTTATCAAATAACGTGTTTGCCCAATTAGTTGCAATAAATCAGCACTTTCAATAATTATCATAACACATTATTTTAAAAGAATTGCAAAAGAAGTCTGAATTCCTACACAGAAAGCTGAAAGGTCCTGAAAAACTAGAGTGTGGATTTTATTTTCAGAGCACTGTTTTTAGTCATTTCTGTCACCATCAGCTGTGACAAAAAAATAAGCACTGCTCTGGTATGTTGTTTATTTCTTAATGATGTTGAATTAAACTGTGAATATAGATCTCTGATTCTTGACCCTTCAAGCGGTACTGTATATAAAGCCATTCTACTGCAGTGAAACATGAAAGAGGAATCGGGCAAACAATAATCAAGTTTTAGTCTATAAGGGTGATGGTGTATTACTGTTTTCAACAGAACATATAGTTTAAATGAAATGCTGAAGTTGAGAAATTGCATATTGAAGCGGATCCATTTGTAAAGTTAAAGGTTCACCATTATACCTTACAAGACTGATAATACATTGTGATGACTATTGTCATTAGGTTTAATTTAATAAAGCCAGTGACTTTTGAGCACATCTTTATCTGAAATGCTAATTAGTGTTAACTGCATGTTGGGGGCAGAGCATATTAAATATAATAAAATGTATGTATAACAATAAATTCCAGGCTTGTTACACAACCTTTGTATTGAGAAATGCTGAAACCAGCTCTGCTCATTTTCCAGACGGTTTTTCAGACAATTAATCATCCTTGGGACATCATCTGAGCAGCTCTTTGTAAACAACTCATCAACATCCTGCCAAAAACCTGTCTTCTGCATTCTAGCCCAAACAGGCACAACAACGATTTTATCTAAAATCACACATCAGCAGTAAACTATAGAATTTTTTTAATTGCTTCACACTTATTTTCTTTTTGTTAAAAATTTGCTAGACTAATTTGAATAATAATAAGCAGTATTACGATTTAACTGTTCTGGTAATATTAGTCACTTTTCTCATAAGTGATGTTGCTTGATTGCAACCATGTTTCTACTGGTATTCAGCCTCTTTACATTTAGACATAGTGGATTATTTTTCATTCTAAGCTTTTACATTCAGATACTCAACTAGGTGGAATCATTTGTTTATAATACAGGGCTCTGACCATAGTTGTAATAAATACCAACTGAAAAGGCACTAATATAGAAATTCAAAATTATAATCAAAAAAGATACCTTTTACCTGCCTTAGATAAGAACATTAATGATGATGGTAACTGTTCAGAATACACAGATTCATAAATAAATCAGGCTTTCTAAGCCTAATGTAGAAATTGTAATAATGTCAAGTCTCAAACATGGCGGAATGGAGAGCAAGGCCTCCAAAAATAGCCACAAAGCACGCCAGGAACTTCACTTGCCAGGCCAGAAGAGACTCACTCCTGACGAGTTTGCTTCCAACAACCTCCTACCGGCTTCAGCCTGACTCGATACAAAATGGGGAAACTGTCTTAAAATTTCAATATGAGCAGGCCTGCCACTCGATCCCCCGGGCACACTCTCTCGACCACCTGCCTCCACATTAAATAGCAGGAGCTTCACGCTCCTCCCTCTCTTCCCTTCCTTTAACCTCCTAATCCACATGAGTCCCCATCTGCTAGATTCTTCTCCATCTCTTCCACTTTCTTTCCGTATCTCTCTCATTGAACTCTCAATTCCCCACACAGGCTCCTTTTTATACTATTTCCAGGCACAGGTGCTGGAATCTCTGACACCGAGATGTGAATGAGGCCTCCGACTGACCTGCTCATGTCTTGATGTGAATGCATGATCAGCCAAGCACATCAATCAACCCTGGAGCAGCCTGCTCTTGCTTGAAGCCAACTCGCTCTGCATTAGTTTATTTAATTTAGAACGTGCAGTGTCATGTACCTTTCTCATCACATGATTCTTTCTTATTGTGTCCTTTGTTCTTTGTTTAAGTTCTTTTTTGTCTTCTTTGTGTAATTTAAAGTATGTTTATCATGTGTATTTATGTTTTTTGTAATATTTAATTATTGTGCAATTTAGTTTCTCTGTGTGGGCATAGAATTCCATTTTTGTTCCTTGTGCTTTATGGGGGGTCTCCTGTCTGTCTCGGTGAACCACTCCCGGCCGTTTAAAGGCTGAGGAGATCTACTGGTCAAATGCATGTCATTTAAATGTGCTTCGTGGTATTGGCGAGTTCTTTTGATCGGTGTGTTTTTTATTTTTTGTGATTCCTGGATTTGTAACCATCATGCTCTTTTTCTTGACCATTCTTGCAGGATTTGTGTTTTTAGGCCTTTGTTTGCCTTGTGATTACCTTTTAGAACTCCTCCTATGCCTTTTGTGCTCCTTGGAGCTTTTTGTTAAAAGAGCATTTTAGTGTATGCATAATTTTATTTATAAATAATCTTCATGTGCCCTTAATGTTTACAAGCTAAAGTTTGACATTTCCTTCCAATTGTTGGGGCTTTATGCCAAGGTTCTGTTCTCCCAAATTCAGGACAGTATGGTATGCAAATCCAAACAGTTCAACATATCTCTTCCAAATTTTGGACAGATTCCCCATTTGTCCATTGGAAGACCATAGACTCTGTTTCATTCTGAAATTGTTCCCCTTGGGAAATATTACCTCACTAGCACGCTATCTGTGTAGTGTCCATAGGAAGCATTTTTGGGAGTATGCAGTGTTGCCCCAACAGTGGGTTTACTCCCTGAAATAGATAGATAGATAGATAGATAGATAGATAGATAGATAGATAGATAGATAGATAGATAGATAGATAGATAGATAGATAGATAGATAGATAGATAGATAGATACTTTATTAATCCCATTGGTCTGGGTCCCTAGAAAATAGTTTTAGTTACAGCACCTCAATTTAAGTTCACCCTAGGTAGAATCAGGTACCCCTGCTAGTTTGTAAATATTCAAGAAATTGGCGTAAATCTGCTTTAGAAAGTGGTTAGGTTCTCTTACAACCCAACAGAACATTCTCTGCACTTGGCCTAAAAATGAGTCACAACATGCAAAACTTGTCTTGTTCATTTGGAGGGTCATATTTTTATAGTTGATTGCTCAGGAAGGTGTTGTGGGTGAATTGACCATTTTCCCCTTGATGGTGTTTATGTCTGCGGTGGGTTGGCACCCTGCCCGGGATTTGTTCCTGCCTTGCACCCTGTGTTGGCTGGGATTGGCTCCAGCAGACCCCCGTGACCCTGTAATTAGGATATAGCGGGTTGGATAATGGATGGATGGATGGATGGCTCAAGCAGACCCCCGTGACCCTGTGTTAGGATATGGCGGGCTGGACAATGACTGACTGACTGGTGTTTATGTTCTCATTAACTATTCAGACTTCTCATTCCCTATTAACGTTTCATTTGGAAGCAGGAAAAGACAGGCATTAAATAATTTCCAAACTCTGTGGGATATATGCATCCCACTTGCGACAGATGTTTATCCCCTGTGGCAAAATACTAAAGAACAAGTTGGTGACTGACATTCTTTAAAATGATTACAAAAGCTGAGAAGGAATGTATTAAACTGAATGGAACTTTAATTGCTTACTAAACCTTTTTTTTTTAAATAAATCTGTTTTTAGTGAAATATTGCAGAGATACATAACACATTGGGGGAATGTAGACGTATGTGGTTCATTACACCCAAGACTTTTTACAGTAAAACATTAACAACCCTGGATTAGTGAAAATCACAGAAAACCTTTAAAAAAACACACACAGATATTAATTGTCCTGTCATCACTCACAATCTTAAACCAAAACACTGCCTGACTACTATTCATCATAATAATGGATTACTGTATATTAAATAAACATCCAGAGGGTTGGCACCAGAGGAAGATGATTCAACTGGAAACAACAAATGCCAGCCTTGTATATGCCTTGCTAAAAAAGGTATTTTTCTTTGTAGGAATGAAGTTAATAGAATTTACTGAACATGTTACTGTCATTACAGGTGAGTTTAAAATCCTAGCCCAGTCACTACGTGGAGTTCTTCCCATGTCTGGGTGGGTTTTCCCCTGTTCCTAAAGCTTTTCCTTGTATTGACTCACTAGAGGATCATAAGATCCACTTACGTGCTGAGTGACCCACAAGCACAAGAGGCAAAGACCAAACTAGCATATGCAAGACAAAGAAGTACCCGGGAGGAAAACATGTCATTGTTCTGTACTGGGGGTGATCAAACTATTCATTAGGAAGCACTAACCTCCCTCTTTGGCCACATTGCACAGTACTACATTTTCTTTTAATTTTTCATGTTTTGTCAACTTTACCCCAGAGTTTTCAACCCCTGAAAACAGAGACTTTTAAATATGCTCTCCACAGCTGTATATTTTTGCTGGTTCAGCATTGCTTTGAGGATTGATTGAAAATCCAGACTCTAATCATGCTCTGATTGGTTCATGCTTATTAAGTGACCCTTCCCTGATCCAATCTTGCTCATTACATTTTCTCAGCTGCTTGCTTGTCTTATACTTTTGCATTACTCTCAATAAAAATTCAACCTCATCATCAGTACAAAGGAAACTTTTTTTTTAAATTTTCACCATTGCTGTTCTCCATGTGTAAAAGCAATCTAAAAAAATTATGTCTAGCATGGAGGACACTTCCTTTTACCTATTTCCACTGAAGTGTTTGTCATATGCATTTCGGTTGTTTTAGTATTAGCGGAGATACTTTCATAAATGTTGTGAAGAATTAAGAGTGAAAAATACCATTGTGAAATTAAAACATAGTGGTGTGGGCATAGCATTAGTTGAGAGTGAAGGCAATAAGAAAGCACACCTCCTGGCTGCAGGTCAATGGAAGGCTCAGTGGTGCAGGAATATCAGGAGTCACTACAGGAAGTTCTAGAGTGGTGTTCCAGGAGCAACTGAAAGGTAAACCTTGACCCTTGGGTGCAGTTAAAAGTTGCCTTTTTTGGCAGAGGCCATTTGAAAGATGAATGGAAAAAGACTGGTGTATCACTTAACTGGTGGTAAGAAGAGCACCAGCATCTGGTAAAAAGAGGGACAGAGAGTAATAATGGGTGAAAAAATGTTTTATATTGATACTTTATTGAACAAATGATTGAGTTAACCCACCTAACAGACAGTAGTTCAAAAAATGCTCAGTTAGGCCTAAGGCCTGTCTGTCACACAATTATACACAAACTAATGGGGCTCTAATCCTGATCTTAGTCTTGATCAAAAGCTTGTATTGGCATTGCAAAAAAATATGAGGTAGCAGCAACCTTGCCAAACTGACCTGCACTCATGGGTTTCTTAATGCAAAGTGATAGGCAAACAAAATGACATGGAGGAAAGAAAATGAAGACAAGTGACATCTTCTGAGAGTCAAGCAAATAGGCGTGTCCAATGACATGACACGATCAGCTAACATCGTACTTTATTACACATGCATAAAAAATGACATAAAGACATGTGTTCATGTGTTAACAGCAAACTTACTGTCAAACAAACTTTTAAACATCATAATGCCACAAAAAAAGACAAGCAATGACATGTGATGACCATCAAGCAAATCATTAGTGACAAGGAGTGAGAAACTATAAAAATATAAGACACTGATGAGCATCATCAAGTAAGAAGTAATCCTGAACACAAAGCAAATGAGCCACAGGTAACATTGATGGCTTATTGCCATCCAAGACAAAGTCCAGCATACAGAAAGCAAGGACAACAACAAGAAATAAGATGGTTAAGCGATAAAGACTGAGAAAAAACAAGCACACAATATGCTGACACACACAGACAACATTTATTTATATAGCACATTTTCATACAAATAATGTAGCTCAAAGTGCTTTACATGATGATGAAAGAGAAAAAAGACAAAATAAATAAGAATTAAAATTAGGCATATTAATTAACATAGAATAAACGTAAGGTCCGCTAGCCAGGGAGGACAGAAAAAAAAAAAAAAAAAAACTCCAGACGGCTGGAGAAAAAAAATAAAATAATAATAAAAAAATAATAAAATCTGCAGGGGTTCCAGGCTATGAGACCACGCAGCCCCCTCTAGGCATTCTACTTAACATAAATAACCTCAATCAGTCCACATTGTTTTCAGGCTTCTTATGGAAGAATTTGATATTGGCAGTCATGTGGACTTTTGGCCTTTAATCCATCAGTGTAGGGACATCACGGTGCTTTGATTAGGTGGTGGTGGCACAGATCGCCACCACAGAAAACCGGAAAAAGAACAGAAGAGAAAGTAGGGTTACAAGGAAGAAGTAATCCTGAATATTGCAACCAGATGTCCGCATGGTTCACTAGTAGGAGAAATTGACTGAAGTAGCTGACCATGAATATTTTTGTATTGTAGCATCATGTGTTAGTGGTTCAAACAATACTGTAAATTCCCAGAATAATGCCATTTTGTTTACAGAGGAAAATGATTAGATATATAGGAATCCAATATATATATAGCCTGGAGATCGGGCTGTGGATACGCTTGTGGTTGGTCCGCAAGTCGGGAAACATCCGCCACAGTCTGAATCACACTTGCAGACCAACCACAAGCATTACCTGGTAGGTAACCACCCATACAATCAGATTGTGATTCAGACTACGAATGCTATGAATGTAATTACCCCGATCTCCAGGCTGTCAAATAAACGAACCACACGCCGTGGTGCAACGTAAAGAGGCTTTGCCGCTGATATCCGAGGTTCGATCCCCAAGAGGGGTGCAGTGAGTGTGTATGCCTGTTGAGCCCAAATAAGGGCGAAACACGTGTCGCGTACTCTTTGCATTATTTGACAGTAAACTATGCAACAATCTATGATCTGCTTCTCACAGCTGAGGCGGATGTTTGCTGACTTGCAGACCAATCACAAGCGTTACCTGGTAGGTAACCACCCATATAATCAGATTGTGATTCAGACTACGAATGCTATAAATATACATATATATATATATATATATATATATATATATATATATATATATATTGTGGCGGGCGGCCAGGTCCCATGCCCGGCCGGGACACCCCTTCTACATTTGTTCCGGGGGAGCATCCATGGACATCTCATTACCTCCCCCAGGACGCTTGGTGGCAGCCTCCCTGGCTGACGATGGTGCCCCAGTTTCCTGCAGGGTTTCATGGGAGATGGAGTTCTCCACAACCCTGTGGGGATCTGGGGTGGCCGCCAGGGGGTGCTGCATGGAGCCAGGAACCCACCTGGACATCTCTACAGCCCCACCCGGAAGTGCAATTAGCCACAGGTGATCAAACACCTGGAGCACTTCCGGATGGGCTATAAAAAGGTCCAGCATCCCCCACTCAGGAGCCAGAATCAGGAGGAAGAGGATGAGGTTTCCTGGGAGGAGTGGTGGTGTCAGAAAAAGGATTTGTTTATTTGTGTTTGCTGCATTAAGTGCTTGTGGGACTGTATTAGGCCAGTGGGACACGGGGAAGGCATGCCCCACGGCTGAAGAGAAATAAAGAAAGTTGTTTATTTTACACGTGCCTCTGCGTCAGTCTGTGCTGGGTCGGGCGCAATATAGCGCCTTATTACAATATATATATATATATATATATTTTTTTTTACCCAAGCCTGCATATGCTGGGTTCATGTCCAAATGTCTGTTAATTCAGCTTTCATTAGAAAGCCATGATTCAACCATTTCTCTGACGGTTTTAGTATTAGCCTTGACCAAACCCCACCTCATTAATTCTAAACCACATCCGCCTACTCTCCCCTCCTTATTTTTTTATATATTGCCTTGGATTACTTATTTGCCTAATCATTTTCCTCTGATTATGACTCCTGATAGTAGTTGAAAGCTCAGGAATAAAAAAAAAATATTTTAAGATATGAGATTCATTTTCTCCCTTTGTGGATTTCCAGCTACAAAAAAACAGAAGAATTAACACCCATTATAACATAATGGACACAAAAATTAATGAAAGACGTTATCTTTTTCAGCTGTTCACATCAAATGGCTACCCCAAGACATTTATTAAACAATGCCTATATAAGAGACACCTCAGATCTCAGTGAACAGTTGACTCCAACTTGGTCCTCCACCGCACTTACCACAGCCTCCCTTATCATTGTGGTGTGTCAGAAAGTACAGCACGTGTCTTGTCCAGATTTCATAGCTCCTGAAGCTTCTGAACACTCAACAATATCTTAAGCTACTGCCCCATAATATAAGTCTCATGAGAACATCTTCCTTTTGTGCTCAGTTTCTTAGACTACCAGATAGTGTTTAATTCTGTCAACCCAGCAGCATCTGGATCAAGAGCAAAGTTAAAAAATTGACAATTACGCGTGAAGAGCTCTAAACCAAACAGAACAACACACGACTAGTTGCTGTTTATTAGCTTTGAAGAACATTGCATCAAAACCATTACCATTTAGAAAGATATTCAGAGAACAAGAGAGTCTTCAAGTGCTTCTTAAACAAATCTATGTTATACGGCATGCATAACCACCTTAAGGCCATTCTGAAGACATGTATTGGTGTCTGTATTAAAGGGAGTATGCCAAAGAAATTCCATTTTTTCAAACTTTTTTCATAACATGTCTTGAATCTGTGATTCAAAAGTGCAACTGTGCAGTCATGGCATCAACTTAGAGGGAAGAAGAATTTGCCAACTGTGATACATCAACAACCAACTTCTTGTATTGGAGATTCCCAAAGAAGCAACACAGATGTGTGATAGGCAGTCCATGGCATTAGGCAGTTTTACATAAATAATTGTGTTTGGGGCTCCAATGGGGTGTGGGTGTGTGCAGGCATGCTTTGTCCCATGGTTAATTGAGGTATGTGTGGAGGAGAGTGGATTGGTTGAGTGCCTCAATTGTTTCTCGGAAGGAGCACCATGTCACATCTGCATCCAATTACAAAGGAGAGGTTGAAAAGAAGAGAAAAAAAAATAGAATAGCCATGAGAAGAACAGAATGATGATAGGGAGAAAAATGCCAGCCGATCTGCGAGGCTGAGCCGGGTCCGTAAAAGGTGAAAGGGGCGGGCGCATGGCGCATAGCCGATTAGCCACGCGGTCGCGGGAAGGTAAACAGAGAGCCCTTAAAGCGGCGGCGGGTGGGACAGAAGCAGGCAGGCAGACACAACGATTCAATCAACAAGGTTTATAAAATGAAATATATACATATAATAAATAGAAATCAATCAACAATCCAAGAAAAAAAATAACGTGAAATAACTATATACAATAAATATAACATGAAATCAGTGTATATTAAATAAAAGTCAAACAACAATCCAAGGAACTATAAATAAATATCAAATAAAAAAAAAATAACCAGTAGATGAAGCCCAAAATTAAAAAAGATTGTCAAAAAAATAAAAAAAAAGTAAAAACAGCTTGAAAAAAAGGAGACAATATATAAAGTGCCAGTCATTTGCAAAAAAAAAAAAAAAAGTAAAAACAGCTTGAAAAATGAAGCAGGCCTCCCTTTCTGCCAACATATAAAGTGCCAGTCATTTGTAAAGATTGTCAAAAAAAAAAAAAAAAATTTAAAAAAAAAAGTAAAAACAGCTTGAAAAAAGGAGGCCTCCTTGACAATTATATAAAGTGCCAGTCATTTGCAAAAAAAAAAAAAGAAAAAAAAGTAAAAACAGCTTGAAAAATTTATAAAAATAAGAAAAAAAAGAAAAGAAAAGCAATGTATGGGCCCATCTACTGATTAACAAAAATTGTTTAGTGGCCATCCCCCCCGGCACGATTTTGCTTCGCTCTCCTCTTTTCCTCCAGCCACTCCTGGACACTTCTGCCGGCTGAGGTGGAACAAAAGGTTTCCCTCCCAAAGCGGCTGTGGCCGAACTCTTTTGTTTTAGGACGGCCACAGCGCTGGCAAACAAAGGCCTCCACTTTTTTTCTTTGTTTGGGAGGGATACCTTGCTGTTGCGCCAGCTCCTCCGCCTCCTGTTTTTTCTTCCACCGCCAGGCAGTGGTGCGGGGTACTGAAGGTTGTGCCGGTGGAGGCGGAGAAGTGGCAGTGTCAGCCGGCGGGAGGAGTGGCTGGGTGGCGGGTGCTTCTTGTGGCACGGGGGGGTGGCCAACAATTGGCGGTGCCACATCCACGGGGCCCCGAGTTCGCTGCGTCGCCTGACCGGACAGGTCAGGCAGGTCCGAGTATTCATGACATGGTGCAGCGGACTGCTCGGGGCCCGTGGGCCGTGGCCATACGGCAGGGGTGGGCTCCGAAGCAAGGGCCGAGCTGGATGGCAATGGCACGGCCATCTCCAGAGCCCGCCGTACCAGCTCCCTGGTGCGAGTGAGGTGCCTACAGGGACAGAAAGCAAAGTAAGTCAGGGTGGGAGGGAGGAGAGGGGCATGGTGGATCCCACTTGTCCAGTGTGTACTTACCATTGTGCCAGGGTGCGCTGATTGAGGGGGAATAACTGGATACGTGTCTGGGCCATGAGTACCGGGTTTGTAAGGATGTTCTCTTGGATGCAGATATAATCCCGCATCACAGCTGCCCAGCGGTTCACCCTCACGCCGCAGATGGTGGTTCCTTCGGGGTGAATCCTGGACAGCTCTATACAAACGGCCTCCACAAGGCGGCTGATGTTTGGCATCTGTGCGGCTTGGCCGCCTTGGTCGACCATACACCTACAAAATTCGGGGGGTGGGTTTTTGAGAGAGAGAGAGAGAGAGAGAGAGAGAGAGAGAGTCAGTCAGTCAGTCCTGCCATTGATATCCAATCAAAAGGAAAGAGGCAACGCCAAACAGGTTGAGCACCTACCGTCGCAAGCTCTCCACTCCCGGTGTGACACTGGTCTGCGAGTGCTTGCGTCGGAACCTCCCCTTCACCAGTCTTTCCTGGTGGCGTGGCGGGAAGCGAACCGGGGCCTTGTTGCCCTCCGGCAATCGTTCCCAGAGAGCGACAATCTCCGCCACTTGCTGCTGAGTCACGTAGGCACGGTGACGCAGCGTCATGAGACTAGAGGCCAGGTTGACCACGTGCTCGTAACCCGGGCCAGTGTCAGCTCCAAGGCTACTCTGTTGGAGAAAGAGAGCGAAAGTGAGAAAGGGGAGTGAGTACTCATTGGATATTCCACAGGTATATCACGACTCGTCGGGAGAGACTTACTGGCTCGTGGGACACCCTTTGAATGGCCTCGTCTCCAGGGGAGGTCTCCTGGTCGGCTGGTCCAGACTGTGAGGCGCCGATGGCAGGTTGCGACTGGGACTTGTCAGACGACGGTTGTCGGGCGAAGTCCTCCTCAAGGCCGAAGAGGGTGTTTTCGAGATGTTCTTGTACTGACCCCTCGTTCTCTTGGAAGCCCTCGTCGACACTGTCGTCGTCGTCTGTATCAGTCCCATCCGGAGCGTCGGGATCCCTGCCCATCACTTTCTCCAGCACTCGACCGGTCTGCGAAAAAAGGTACTGGACGCCGATGAGCTCACCTGTGAAAAAGAGGGAACTGTTTTAAAATGAAAAGGGGGGGGGGGGGGAGGGAGAGAGAAAGAGAGACAGACAGACAGACGGCTCGACGCCCGCCTCACCAGTGTACTTCGCAGGCCGGGTGTGATCGTCAATTAGCTTCGTGCGATATAAAATTTCACTCAGCTCATTGACGGTGTGCTGGAGTTGGCCACTGTAGCAGACCATATCACGGTCTGCTGCCTCCACTGCTTGTGCCGCACGGTCCTCGTTCCACCGCGCCAGGCCTTCCAGCAGATAGGCCTGAAAGTGGGCCGCGCTGGCTGAAGTGCCTGAAAGACACAGTGAGTGAGTGAGAGAGAGAGAGAAAGATAAAAATGCAATGCCACCCACTCCCTCGCACAACACAGGTCACAAAGAACAGGTTTCTGGGCACCCTTACCAGGTATGAAGCGGTCCAGATGCAGGTGGAACGACTCCAACGAAGTTGAACCTCGCGCACACCTGAACACCGGCAGCGTCATCCCCCCTTTGACCAGCTGCCCGGTCTGCATGTACAGGTGCACGCCGGGTGGGTCCTGGATGCAGTGGAGGTGGCGCCTCTGTGTTTTCCAGATGTCCTGGATCTTAGCGCGGTCCAAAAGCGGGATACCCATATTGTCAGTGGTGTCCCCGAAGGCCTCCAACATCTCGTCAATGAGCCGGCCAGTCTCCTCCGCCCCGCGCGTGCGGCGGCGGCAGTGGCGGGCCAGCTCCTTTAACGGGATGTTTCCCTGCCTGGAGCCTCGGGGACCCTTCCCCGCCTCACCAGCCTTGGCCTGTCGCAGCCGGGCGACGTCTCCCTCGTCCCACTCAAAAATGCAGAACGAGAGACGCGCCATGAAGAGGCTGTATAGTGGGTGGCTCTCCGTGGTAACACCCGCCGCGAAGCGTCGCATCAGGTGCCACACGTCGAGCCGCACCACTAGCTGATCCCACTGATGGAATAAGAGGGACACCTTGGATGGTCCCCCGTGGGAACAGCAGTCTCGGTCCACATAGAGGACCAGAGGCGGGGAAACACCGGCATCACGGTATCGCCGCATCAGCCCGGTGGCCATGGGGTACAGGCCAGCACCCTCGGCTGCAGTGAGGACGCTGATTAAGACCTGGCCGTACTCATTCCCCACGTTGGTCACCCAGGCTGCCGTTCCTGCCGCGGCACCAGCAAGTTTCTTGGTCACCTGAACGATGAAAGGGAGAGTGACGGTAAGCTGGAAGGAAGGAAGGAAGGAAGGAAGGAAGGAAGGAAGGAAGGAAGGGATGGCGATATTGCTCACCTTCTTGGTTGAGTCCATCTTCAAGAATGAGCCAAAGATGGAGGTGATCCGGGCCTTGGTCTCTTCTATCCTCGAAGCCACCTCCCTGGCATAGATGGACAGCAACCACTTTACACCGGGCACCGGGGTCATCCGTGGTGGTCGAGGCGTAGTCGTAGATGGCTCGGCACCCGATGTGATGAACTTGGTGGCCGCGAACATGAACTTTCTGGACCGCTCCAACCAGGACTTGACGTGCTCCTCGAGCAGATATTTGCGCAGCCGGGTGGCCCCGTTGCCCAGCGTGCGCTCACGCATCTGCCTGATGAGCTTTTTGTCACAGGATAATCTGTGTTGAGACAGAACAGAGACGTTAGGACTGCCCGTGTGTGCCTGTCTACCTATGGAGAGTTGACCCAGCCATCGGAGACTCCTTGTCTGACCTGTAAGTCAGGATAGCTGGAAAGTCATCCAGGTGGGTGCAGTGCAGCTGATCCAAGACATCCTGCGACCAGCCCGCCACCTTCTTCTTGCAGCGCCGGCACTCCAGGTACTCCGTGGCCATAAAGTACCATCCGTCTGACTCCAGGACCCTCCGGACGGTCCTGTAGAGTCCGGCTCCCGACAACCTGTGGCTGCACACCGTGCAGGACAGCTTGTAGCCCCACATGCGGTACGGCATCCACAGGAAGAACGGGCGCTGAAAAAAGGTGTCGGGCGATGTCGGGGGCTGGAGGTGCACGTTGCGGGGGCCGGGAGGATACCACCAAAGGCGAAGGTTGGACGTCAGAACAGGCTTTCCATCCTTGCCCCTGGTGAAAAGGGCCCGACTTACCCACGCATGCTGTTCTTTGGGTAGGGAAGTCCTCCAGCCCTCGGGTAAAAGTAGCTGTGTGTGTGAGAGAGAAAGAGAGACGGCATGAGCAAGAGAAAAAGAAACAAAAAGAATCAGACAGGCCCTGTTCCTTTCCCGGCAATGCAATTCGAACAAACACATCCTTTTAACTCACCTCTCTCCTGGCTACAGACAGCATTTGCGAAGGCTGCTTTCCCGGATCAGCCGTCGGTTGGGAGCGCTGGGATGGCACGGGCCCTCCACTGGTTGCAGACTGGGAGGTAGATGCTGGGGAAGATTGTTTACAAATTCAAACAAATAACAGGTTAAACAGAAAAAGTGAAGGAGCCACCACCAGTTTCCATGGGTGGCGGTCACTTACCAGCCTCCAACTCCATGCTGGCCGACAGCAGCACGTCATCGGGAATCTCGACGACGGAGGCTGCTGCAGAGAGAGAGGCGGTGGGGGTAACAGTGGTGGTTTTGGGAAGGGAGGAGGTTGCTGCTGCCTTTGCCTCGTCTCTCCGCCGCACATACAGCTGGAGCGCATGCATCTTGGTCCCGACTTTGGTGGTCTGGCGCCGAAGCCATTTGATGTAACTGCGTTGCGGTACGAAAGTGGGAACGGTAACAGGTGAACAAATGGAAGCAGGGTCCCACTACCTTGCTGTGCCCTTCCCCTCAGACCCCACCCAAAAGTCTCTCACCTCTTAGCCTCCCGATCTTCCGCATCGTAAAGGGCCTCAAACTTCAGGTGTCCATGTTGGCCGAAGCCGACGAGCCTCTTGCCCTCGTCCAGGGTCCTGGCCGACCCGTCTCTCTCCCGTCGACGACGGATGGCCGTCTTCACATCGGGAAAGAGCCAGGCGTAGGACTCCAGGGCGTTCTTATTGCTCGCCAGCGGGCTATCCGACACCTGGCCATCTTCGCGCTCCCTCTGGTGGGTTGCCAACACCATGACGGCATAGCCGAGGTCATGGGTCAGCAACCATTTAAAAGTTTGACCCCGGTACTGTCCAAACTGGAGCTCGCTGACGCTGCGCACCAGCCTGGAGTCCCCGGGGTCACCGCCTGCTGCCCGCACCTGTCTCCTGGCCTGCTCCTTGACCATCTCGGCCGACTTGACCCTGTACGGCACGGTGGCGCTCAGGCCGTATGCCTTGGCGACCTGGATCGCCTCGGCGGAGGCCTTCAGGGTCAGTTCGCCGGAGGTCTCGCGGCGGAACTGTGGCACAGGATTCAAGCTGGATAAATCAGACAAACCAAGAGAAAGTTACAGTTCCATTCCAAAGTTTTACAACACCTCTGTTTTTCTTCAAATTTAACCAGCTGGAATGCAACGAGCGACCTGAAACAGATCCGCAGGAAACTGGCAGACATTTACATTTAAAGTGTAGGTTATCAAAAACTGAAATTAAAAGAAATTTCAGAATATTACAAATTGGCCTTCATGGAACAACTAATAGGTTACAACCTACATATAGTCTGCACCAAGCCACGTTGCCTCCAACAGAGATCAAATAAAGAGTAACTGAGCATGCAAAAAGAAAAAAGGAACAAGGGAACAACAGGATGATAAACCGCCACCTTTGAACAAAGTCTATAAGCGCCAAGCCCGATATTCCAAAAACTTTTTGAATGAATCTTTGTGTTATTTAACCTATGAATACTTACATGTCAACACCGCAGGCGATGTTGGGTCTATTAAAATAACGCAATCAACCATTACGTCAATTAAAAAAAGAAACCTTTGTTTTAAGAGGAACACTGCTACTACAAACAAAGACTCACGTAAGAACACTAGTGGCAGCCATGGCAAGGGATACCAGAAAGTTAATTCTGAAAGAGTAAGGGAACATAGACACAAAATAAATAAAATGGTTGGTAATACTAGTGCTGGATTTTTTTTAAGGCCTTTAATAATATTACAACTACATTGTTACACTGCAATTTCCTATTGTTAGCATTATTATTATTATTATTATTATTATTCATTATTAACAAACACAATTATAACGCAATTCTGTCCAGACTATTTACAGATATCTATATTACTGAAACCAGTTTGCTAAAATGAAAAAAAAAAAAAAAAAAAAAAAAAAAAAAAGAATACTTTCATTAATATGTACAAAAGAAATAAATTCTCATTAGATTAAACTACATCTTTTTTATTTCACTTCACTATAATCCTTGTACAGTATAGCAGCAGCACTATTTTATAGTTATATTACTTATTACACTACTTGTCAAAGTATCGCTATGTAGTCGCTAAAAAGAAAAAAAAAAGAACACTTTCGTTAATATGCACATAAGAAAATAAAATTAAGTACATTAAAACTTCACGTTTTATTTCACTTCACTATAATTCTTGGGTACTAATAGTAGCAGCAATAGTACCATTTTAATAGTACCAGCGGGCCCACTTGAAGATAAAAGAAAGAACATGACATCGCCGCTTTTAGGCGGGGAGGCGGGTCTTTCGGAGCAAAAAAAAAAATAGAACAAATCTTGTTCAGCCAGTCAGAGTTCACAAAACTTTCAAAAGTAGAACACCTCGACCAATTAGAACACAGGCGTTTCCGCGTGAGCCAATCGCTGCACAGGGCTGCTTGTCAATCACCCGAGAAAATAGAACAAAAGAAGGACAAAATAGCACAGCAGATCGGGATAGGGAGAGACAGAGGTTAAATGGAGAGAAGCAGAGAAAGACAGAGACAAGGAGAGAGAGAGAGAGAGAAAGAAAGAGCGCAATAGCGCCCATGGAGTAAGGAGCGAGTGGCAGGTGATCGGGACTGAGCTTCAGGGCTGCAGAAGCCTGAGGCTGAAGAAAAGGCGCTCCTACTGGGCAATTGCTGGAGAGTAGGAGTGGCCAGACATGTGGTGTCTCCTGCAGACGTCAAGGGATAGGTGGTGAGACAAGTATGTGTCTCGGTACAGTGCTCTAGGATTGCCAAACGCCTGGCAATAAAGACCGAGCCAAGATGTGATGTTGGACTGATAGATAGATAGATAGATAGATAGATAGATAGATAGATAGATAGATAGATTATTAATCCCAATGGGAAATTCACATTCTTCAGCAGCAGCATACTGATACAATAAATAATATTAAATTATAGAATGATAATAATACAGGTGAAAAAAACAGACAATAACTATGTATAATGTTAAATATTAACGTTTACCCCCCCTGGTGGAATTAAAGAGTCGCATAGTTTGGGGGAGGAACGATCTCCTCAATCTGTCTGTGGAGCAGGACAGTGACAGCAGTCTGTCGCTGAAGCTGCTCTTTTGTCTGGAGATGACATTATTTAATGGATGCAGTGGATTCTCCATAATTGATAGGAGCCTGCTGAGCGCCCTTCGCTCTGCCACAGATGTTAAACTGTCCAGCTCCATGCCAACAATAGAGCCTGCCTTCCTCACCAGTTTGTCCAGGCGTGAGGCGTCTTTCCTCTTAATGCTGCCTCCCCAGCACACCACTGCGTAGAAGAGGGCGCTCGCCACAACTGTTTGATAGAACATCTGCAGCATCTTATTGCAGATGTTGAAGGAAGCCAGCCTTCTAAGGAAGTATAACCGGCTCTGTCCTTTCTTGCACAGCGCATCAGTATTGGCAGTCCAGTCTAATTTATCATCCAGCTGCACTCCCAGATATTTATAGGTCTGCACCATCTGCACACAGTCACCTTTGATGATCACTGGGTCTATGAGGGGTCTGGGCCTCCTAAAATCCACCACCAGCTCCTTGGTTTTGCTGGTGTTCAGGTGTAGGTGGTTTGAGTCGGACCATTTAACAAAGTCATTGATTAGGTCCCTATACTCCTCCTCCAGCCCATTCCTGATACAGCCCACGATAGCAGTGTCATCAGCGAACTTTTGCACATGGCAGGACTCCGAGTTGTATTGGAAGTCCGATGTATATAGGCTGAACAGGACCGGAGAAAGTACAGTCCCTTGTGGCGCTCCTGTGTTGCTGACCACAATGTCAGACGTGCAGTTCCCAAGACGCACATACTGAGGTCTGTCTTTAAGATAGTCCACGATCCATGCCACTAGGTATGAATCTAATCCCATCTCTGTCAGCTTGTCCCTAAGGAGCAGAGGTTGGATTGTGTTGAAGGCGCTAGAGAAGTCTAGACACATAATTCTTACAGCACCACTGCCTCTGTCCAAGTGAGAGAGGGATCGGTGTAGCATATAGATGATGGCATCTTCCGCTCCCACCTTCTCCTGATATGCAAACTGCAGAGGGTCAAGGGCGTGTTGAACCTGTGGCCTAAGGTGGTGAAGCAGCAGCCTCTCCATGGTCTTCATCACATGTGATGTCAGAGCAACAGGCCGAAAGTCATTCAGCTCACTAGGATGTGATACCTTTGGGACTGGGGTGATACAAGATGTTTTCCAAAGCCTCGGGACTCTCCCCTGTTCCAGGCTCAGGTTGAAGATGCGCTGTAGAGGACCCCCCAGCTCCGATGCACAGACCTTCAGCAGTCGTGGCGATACTCCATCTGGACCCGCTGCTTTGCTGGCACGAAGTCTCCTCAGCTCTCTGCTCACTTGCGCTGTTGTTATTATGGGTGGGGATGTTTTTCCTATGCTGGCATCAGCAGAAGGATGTGTGGAGGGTGCAGTACTCCGAGGTGAGAGTGAGAGTGGGTTAGGGTGGTCAAACCTGTTAAAAAAGTTGTTCATTTGGTTTGCTCTCTTCACGTCTCTCTCAATGGTGGTACCCCGCTTCGAGCTGCAGCCAGTGATGATCTTCATCCCATCCCACACTTCCTTCATGCTGTTATTCTGCAACTTCTGCTCCAGCTTTCTCCTGTACTGCTTCTTCGCCGCCCTGAGTTGGACTCGGAGTTCCTTCTGCACGCGCTTGAGCTCATGCTGATCACCGTCTTTAAAAGCCCTTTTCTTCTGATTCAAAAGGCCCTTGATGTCACTTGTAATCCATGGCTTGTTGTTAGCATAGCAGCGTACTGTTCTTACTGGAACTACAATGTCCATACAGAAGTTGATGTAGTCAGTAGTGCAGTCAACAACTTCCTCAATGTTCTCATTATGAGATCCCTGCAGGATATCCCAGTCTGTAGTTCCAAAAAGTTCTCTCAGAGTATTCTCAGCCTCCGGAGTCCACTTCCTGAATGATCGTGTGGTTGCAGGTAGGATTCTAACTTTTGGTTTATAGTGAGGCTGAAGCTGAACCAGGTTATGATCTCCTTTCCCAAGTGCAGGCAGCGGGGTGGCGCTGTATGCGTCTTTAAAGTTTGCATACAGTAAATCAATAGTCTTATTTCCCCGGGTGTTACAGTCCACATACTGAGAGAATGCAGGCAATGTTTTGTCCAGCGTCACATGGTTAAAGTCTCCAGCGATTAGCACAAGCGCCTCAGGGTGCTGCGTTTGTAACTTAGCAACAGCAGAATGGATGATGTCGCTCGCTGACTCCACGTCTGCCCGAGGAGGAATGTATACAATAACAACAATGACATGTCCAAACTCTCTGGGCAAATAGTAGGGACGTAAACTTACGGCCAACAGTTCGATATCCCTGCAGCAAGTGGAGATTTTGACGTTAACATGTCCAGAGTGACACCACCGTGTATTAACATAGAGAGCGAGTCCTCCTCCTTTGTGCTTACCACAGGTACTTGCATCTCTGTCCGCTCTAACTGTGCTAAACCCGGATAGCTCCACGTTGGCATCTGGGATGGTGTTATTTAGCCACGTTTCGCAGAAACACAACAAACTGCATTCTCTGTAGGTCCTTACATTTTTCACCAGCGCAGCCAGTTCGTCGATCTTATTTGAGATTGAGTTTACATTCCCCAGAATCACTGAAGGCACCGAAGGCTTGAAACGCCACTTTCTCGCAAGCCGCTTCTTTTTTAGCTTAGTGCCGGCTCTGCTGCCACGATACCGCCTTCTTACCTCGTCGGGTAAATATGGAACCACACCGGCACTGGCATTTGTTCTCAGCGCTCGAAGTTGAGTACTTGAATAGGCGAGTCTCGGCGTGTTAAAATCCATGCCCACGTTGTAAAAGTAAGTGTGTCCAGGGAAGGAATCCACATAAAATAAAGTGGTAGGAGTGATCAATAAATAAAAATAGAAAAATAAAAGTAGAAAAGTACACATACATATACAGTCATACACGGAGCTGCTGAAAAGGCTGCCACTCACGGCGGCGCCGGATGCAGAAAGAGCAGACACCAGGTTTGAAAGGGCAGCATTGGGGCTCATAGTTTTTGTGGACTGTCTCTGGATTTTAACCTCATTGTTTTTAATGAAATGTAATTTGTTGAGCTTTTAACCTTCACCTTCACTGCTTTTTATGGATCATGTATTTAGTGAAGACTTTAAAATGCACTGCATTATTTATTTGGACACTGTTTATGTTGACTGTTTTTAATAAAAGCATTGTTCGGTTTTTATACCTAACCCTTGGCTGTATGTATGTGTCCTCATTTGCCTGGCTCATGGGGGCATGGAGCCAACTCAGACAATCACAAGATGCTAACTGAAATGGATACCTAATTCTAAGTTTAATGTCTCAGTTCCTACATCACATTCTTTCAAGGTTTCCTTTAAGTCTCTCCCACTCTGCATAAGATATCTCTTTTACGTTTACTTCTTTGTTAACTCTCATTCCAAGATTGGTTTTCTTTTCTTTCTTTGAATATTCCTGCTTTGCTCTCTGTTCTGATTGCATCACAGAAGTAGGCATTTATGTTTGGGACTGGACTAGTCAACTGTTTTAGTTCTGTGGGTATCCATGGGTAACCGTCCATTTCTTTGGCCTGTTTTTATACCAGTAACTATTTGCCTTAATATTGAAATTTCATATTCCTTCCCATATTTCTTAGACACAAATAATGGTGTCTGGTCTGTTGTTGGATCACTATAATCAAACCCTGGTTTCTTTAATGTTTCTTTGGAAGGGGCTTGAACTCCAAGGTACTCTAATCCTTGCTTGCTCTGGAGTGACTCGAACCCTCACCTTTGACCTGTGCCTGATTATACTTAAGGACTTGTTTGTAGAGATGGCTGATATCAATCTCATGGAGAATGGAATTAATACATTTTGGGATTGAGTAGGCATTTATGATGACCAACTCTGGACCACAGCAAGCAATATAAAATTGTCCCTAAAAAAATAATAGCTTTATTCAAGTCACATATTCCATGCATCAGTTAATCTACTCATATGCTCACAATAGGCAAAACACATAGAATTTTTGCTAAAATGTTTTAAAATAAATACATCCAGAAAATCAGAGCAGTGTGCACAGAGTAAATTCATGGGGCATGAGGCCATGATTTTGAATTAAATACCTGCCTGTTCTCCTCATTTATTGGTCCTGTCTTCAATTCAAAACCTTGTTCCCATGTGAATTAATTTCCCTGCATGCACTGCTTTGCTGTGGACCGGTGTTGGTCACCTTAAATGCCCAAACCCAATGGTCTGAATGTGGATCCTAATGCCCCAGTGCAGTGATGGGGTCACTGTGCCAAAAAAATGGCATTGCCCTTCAGATGAAACGTAAAACCGAGGTCCTGACTGTTTGTGGTCATGAAGATCCATGGGCCTCCGAATGTATCCTAATGTCCAGGTTAAATTGTCCTGCATGACCTAGTCATTCTGGCCCCCTAATTATTCACTGTCTCTAAATGGCTCTCACACCACTTCACCACCTAATAGTTCATGTGCAGTGAGCGTACCGGCACAAAAATGGCTGTCATCACACCATCCAGGTGGATGCTACACATTAGTAATGGTTGAAGTGGCTCCCCATTCACTATGAAAAGTGCTTTGAGTAGTGAGAAAAGTGCTATATAAATGTAAAGAATTATTATTATTATACACTATCAGAAAGTTTGTTATCTACATTCTGCATGAAAACATGAGATAATATTTTTTCTCAGTCATCATTACAAGTTTCATTTAGCAAGTAACAAATATAATTTTTGGGTGGAGAATGCTTTAAATCTTTTAAAGCCAGTTGTTTTAAGCAGTTTTGTATGATTAACACGATCAAATTCTTTCTCATAATCAATAAAACACATCTGCCCATCTTTTAGAAGGTATCTCTCATTTATTGTTCATAAGCTGAAGAAGCCTTCTCTAGTGCTCTTTCTCATCATAAAGGCACTTGGAAGTTCAGTGTAACTATTTTTCAATTTTACATTTATTCCTCTTATTGATCTTTACAATAATCTTCAGAATATGACTTATCAGACTTATAGAATCTGTGATCTGAACAGTTTTTTTCCTTAGTTTTTAGGTCATTTTATAAGCTATCTCTGATTGTATATATCCACTGTCATAAACCAAATTACATATTCCTGTTATTTCTAGTGCTTTCAATATTTCTGTGATATACCAACATTACCATTGTTGCCATTTTTCATATCTTTTATAACTCTTTTAACTTTTGATTTCTGTCACATATGAATGCTTAGGGACAATCCGAAAGCTGAGTAATTCCACCTCCAGGCAAGATGGAGTGCTGTTGCTGTGTCTCTCATTCCTTCTAGAGCATGAAGAAGACATATAGCACCACCCACCCTGGACATTCCAGGCCCGTCCCTACTGGGTCCAGTCCGTTATAACCGGGAAGACAACCTGAGAATGGCATCTTATGACCTGAGCCAACAGAAGAGACTGAACTTTCTGAAGCCTTTAACCTTAAGAATGCAAGGAGCACCAATCGTTCTTTTGTTTCCTATTGGGCTGTTTCCTTTATATTCCTGCCATTAAACAGGGTTGTGGCCAGTTTGGCACCCAACCCTTTGTACATGTCTCCAACAAATTACTTTATGCTTACGCTTTATGGTGTCAACACTTTCATGACGGTTTTCCTCTGTCATCATAATAGACCTCACTATTCAACCTTCTGTTAGTAACTATGTCTATCTGAAGTAATATTTTACTGTCTGTCACAAACACAACTTATTAAACTTCTGTTCTTCTGTTTGTCATTTCTTTTGTTTTGTTATGCATTTCGTTTAATGTATTCTGTATCAAAGTCTTTGATGACACTGCACTTTTAATTTCACCAATCTTCTTTAACTTATTTTCACTTATTTCCTATATTTGAGTATTCCTTTGTATTATGTTTTGGATTGCATCATGTCAAGGATTTCTTCTTTCATCCTTTGGGAGTGCACTTTCCTTGCAGCTTGAACCAGATTTGTGCGATTTTCTTCAATTATTTCAGTTTGGGAGATTTATATGATTTTTCCCTGACTAAGTATATTAAATCATTTTTGAACTTCTGTTGCAAATGCAGACCTAAATTTTTCTTGCTTTAATAGATTCACATATAACTGATCATCAAAATGCAATTTTGTTAGTCTCTTTATTTTTATCTCTTTTTTATCATTAGAGGGTTTTGGTCAAAACCTGAATTATCACCTGGTTATGTGTGAGCTTGTATGACAGAGTTACTAAACCTTTTATGTATTGGTGCAACATCTAATTTCTACAAATGTCACCAGGAGTCTTCCAGGTGAGTAATGTGCATTTTGGTCATTTATTTGTATTCTTCCTTTGTTGTTTCTGATGCTAAGACCATGCTTATTGATAATAATGACAAGATATCCTTCCATAGCAACTTTAGCAGTAATATCACCCATAATAATTACAGTTTCACATGTTTAGGCTTAACTCATCATCTGCTTCAATTCATCATAGAAGTTGACCATTTCTTCGTCATTGTGCTCACTTGTTGGTGCATAAACTTAACAGCTATCTTTAACATTGAAATGCAATCTGCTACTGGCCAACACCCAATAATGCTTCCTGCCACTAACTTACTGTTATGAAAACCCCTCTCCGTTCATCATCAGCTGAGTATATCAATACAAAATTAATTGTGCTGTAACTTCCCACTTTCTGTTCATCTTATTTCACACAATCCTAAAATATGTCCATTCATGTTCTTCATTTTTAGGATAAAGTATAGGATCTTTAATATATGGAGTACACTTTGAGAGCTTCAGAGTTACATACAGTTAGGTCCATAAATATTTGGACAGAGACAACTTTTTTCTAATTTTGGTTCTGTACATTACCACAATGAATTTTAAATGAAACAACTCAGATGTAGTTGAAGTGCAGACTTTCAGCTTTAATTCAATGAGGTGAACAAAACGATTGCATAAAAATGCATTTTTTAACACAATCCCTTCATTTCAGGGGCTCAAAAGTAATTGGACAATTGACTCAAAGGCTATTTCATGGGCAGGTGTGGGCAAGTCCATCGTTATGTCATTATCAATTAAGCAGATAAAAGGCCTGGAGTTGATTTGAGGTGTGGTGCTTGCATGTGGAAGATTTTACTGTGAACAGACAACATGCGGTCAAAGGAGCTCTCCATGCAGGTGAAAGAAGCCATCCTTAAGCTGTGAAAACAGAAAAAAACCCATCTGAGAAATTGCTACAATATTACGAGTGGCAAAATCTACAGTTTGGTACATCCTGAGAAAGAAAGCAAGCACTGGTGAACTCAGCAACGCAAAAAGACCTGGACGTCCACGGAAGACAACAGTGGTGGATGATCGCAGAATCATTTCCATGGTGAAGAGAAACCCCTTCACAACAGCCAACCAAGTGAACAACACTCTCCAGGGGGTAGGCGTATCGATTTCCAAGTCTACCATAAAGAGAAGACTGCATGAAAGTAAATACAGAGGGTGCACTGCAAGGTGCAAACCACTCATAAGCCTCAAGAATAGAAAGGCTAGATTGGACTTTGCTAAAGAACATCTAAAAAAGCCAGCACAGTTCTGGAAAAACATTCTTTGAACAGATGAAACCAAGATCAACCTCTACCAGAATGATGGCAAGAAAAAAGTATGGAGAAGGCGTGGAACAGCTCATTATCCAAAGCATACCACATCATCTGTAAAACACGGTGGAGGCAGTGTGATGGCTTGGGTGTGCATGGCTGCCAGTGGCACTGGGACACTAGTGTTTATTGATGATGTGACACAGGACAGAAGCAGCCGAATGAATTCTGAGGTGTTCAGAGACATACTGTCTGCTCAAATCCAGCTAAATGCAGTCAAATTGATTGAGCGGCGTTGCATGATACAGATGGACAATGACCCAAAACATACAGACAAAGCAACCCAGGAGTTTATTAAAGCAAAGAAGTGGAAAATTCTTGAATGGCTAAGTCAGTCACCTGATCTTAACCCAATTGAGCATGCATTTCACTTGTTGAAGACTAAACTTTGGACAGAAAGGCCCACAAACAAACAGCAACTGAAAGCCGCTGCAGTAAAGGCCTGGCAGAGCATTAAAAAGGAGGAAACCCAGCATCTGGTGATGTCCATGAGTTCAAGACTTTAGGCTGTCATTGCCAGCAAAGGGTTTTCAACCAAGTATTAGAAATGAACATTTTACTTCCAGTTATTTAATTTGTCCAATTACTTTTGAGATCCTGAAATGAAGGGATTGTGTTCAAAAAATGCTTTAGTTGCCTTACATTTCTATGGAATCGTTTTGTTTACCTCACTGAATTAAAGCTGAAAGTCTGCACTTCAACTGCATCTGAGTTGTTTCATTTCAAATTCATTGTGGTAATGTACAGAACCAAAATTAGAAAAAAGTTGTCTCTGTCCAAATATTTATGGACCTAACTGTACGAGGGGGGACCCAAAAATAACTAGAATTTTTTTCTGGAGGCTGGAGGGGCATTAGTTCCGACGTTTGCCGCTAGGTGAGTGTAGTAGACTGCCCTCTGCATCATTTGGCCAAGCACCATCCTTGAAGTGCTCAAGCAATTGTGTTATGCAGTGCGGAGAAAACAACCAGAATTGTGGGGATCAGGAGACTGCCTTCTGCATCACGACAACGCTGCCCCCCACACAGCATTGAGTGTGTGACAATTTCTCACGAAAAACTGGATGACATCGATTTCCCACACCCCCCTACTCCCCGGACCTTGCACCCTGCAATTTTTTCTTATTTCCAAGAATGAAGAGTGACCTTAAAGGAAAGCATTTTCAGGATGTAGAGGAAGTCAAGAAGCAAACGACGGAGGGACTCAAGGCTATTACTTTGCAATTTTCAGAACAGTTCTGAACAATGGAAAAAGCAGTGGGACAACTGTATTGTAGTCTTAGAGAGAGTATTTCGAGGGTGATTCAATTTTGGAAATACTCTGAGAAATATACACTTTTTTTAAAAAAATTATTCTCGTTATTTTTGGCCCCCTCTTGCAGTGATAAAACTGAATATTTACATCCTTAAAACAACTATTCTTCAAACACATTCCATTAAAATATGTTTTCTATATTAGAACCTTTACAAAAAGAATAGTAGATGACTTTCCTAATCATTTCCCACTATCTTCTGCGGTAGGATTTCTTCCTAACTGTAATATGGATACAGCAAGTATCTCAAAATTGTTTAAGTACATTTAAAGTTTTACACCTTTAAAAAGTCTGAGTCAGCTGTGGAGGTTTAAAACACATTCTTATTGTACTCACATAAACTATGAATTCTTGCAAAATTGTAACTTGGCTTAAAAAATACTGCAAATACTTTGAAAAACAGGAAGAATTCCTTTCCTGTCTTCTGGTTTTCAACTGATGAGATTATACAGTACCCATTGCTTAAACGCACTGGAAAACAGGATATGTGGATTCACCATTTAGCTACAGTATTTTGTTTTTGTTTGTTGTTTTTTTTTTTTCAGACATGCTGGCTGGTCCCAGCAGTATGTTTGGGGTTTGTTTACTATAAAAGTAAGTTGTATTTTTTTCATAAGTTGTTCTGTATAGCTGAACTCTTGCAAGATAAAGACCTCCATTTGTTATTTAACATTGATCTTCTTCAGCACAGTACTGGAAATAGACCCTTTCAATTAGATTTTCAGAAAGTGAACACTGCGAGAGTTTTTTAAGACTTGTATATTTAGAATAATGTTCATGCTTGTTGAACTTAGGGTTAAGTCATCCTAAGGACTAGTTATTAGATTCTCTCCAATACTGTGGCACAAAACGTTTTCTTTGTAAGTGCAGTCCAGGAATCACTGATAGCTTGTTTGATTGTAGCCAGTGATTCTAATTATAAAACAGGACTTTCAATCCCTTCATTAAGATTCTTGTCTAAACCAGTCACCTAACCTTTTCAATGTCTCCAGGGTTGGTTAATTATTCAAATGATCAGTCACTTCAAATTACGTTACCTTCCAAATGTCTGCAAGGTTTGTTGATCAGTCAAGTAACTTCCTGAAAAGCATATAGACTTACAAAAAAGACAGGTGTTATTTGACAAAAGCTGCAATTACGCAGCCTAAACAAAAGGTAGCTATTTATAACGGTATGCACGTGACCGGTCTCTTCCTTTTGTGACTCATTGAACTAATATCTAAATAGAAGCATTTTTCTTCAAACTAGAGTGTCGATACTAAAACACTGTATCAAGACAGAATATGATTATTGCAATGTTTCCCTTCTGGTTTAAAACAGCTTTTCACTTTAAAACACCACAGCTAGGATTATAACAAGATTTGTTATATAACAAGCTGAATAAACATTTACAAATATCAGAGCAGGCATTTTCAGACATCTTAGAAAAAACATGAAGCTATCTTAAAAAATACGAGAAACCTGATAATGAATTTATTTCAGAATTTCTTATATGCTCAAATATATCTCAGATGTATTTTGAGGTATAGTGCAATGATATCCTATGCAGTTAGCAATATCTTGAATATTGTTCTTGTAAGACAAGACTTCCTGTTATTTTAGGATATTTTGAAATGCATTTGAGACATCTCAAAATGATCTGGATGCTATTCAAAGATATCTTTATATTTAATCATGATACCTCACATTACTTTTCAGATATCCTCACACTGACTCACAGATATTTTAAAATTGGTTTACACTCCATTTGAAATATTTTAAAATACACTTATAGATATTTCAGATTTTATATTAAGATGATAGACAAGAAGTTCTACTGAAAAAAAAGATAGTAGGAATTGATTTAAATATTTCATGAACTGAATATTCACTTATCTTAAAACAAGGTAAATCGTTGATAATGAATATATTTTGTATATCTTGGAACACACAAGAGGCTATTTTTGGGTATTTGAGAACCACCACCTTAAGGTGGTGGAGGGGTTTGCGTGTCCCAATGATCCTAGGAGCTCTGCTGTCCGGGGCTTTATACCACTGGTAGGGCCACCCAAGGCAAACTGGTCCTAGGTGAGGGATGAGACAAAGTGCGGTTCAATATAACCTCCTATGATGAATAAAAAATTTGGACGGTGTATTCACTCACCCGGACGCGGGTCACTGGGGCCCCACTCTGGAGCCAGGCCTGGAGGTGACGCTCGATGGCGAGCGCCTGGTGGCCAGGCTTGCACCCATGGGGCTCGGCCGGGCACAGCCCGAAGAGGCAACGTGGGTCCCCCTTCCCATGGGCTCACCACCTATGGGAGGGGCCAAGGAGGTCGGGTGCAGTGTTAGTTGGGTGGTGACCGAAGGTGGGGACCTTGGCAGTCCGATCCTCGGCTACAGAAGCTGGCTCTTGGGACGTGGAATGTCACCTCTCTGAAGGGGAAGGAGCCTGAGCTTGTGCGCGAGGTTGAGAAGTTCCGGCTAGATATAGTCGGGCTCACCTCGGCGCAGAGCTTGGACTCTGGAACCAATCTCCTTGAGAGGGGCTGGACTCTGTACCACTCTGGAGTTGCCCCCGGTGAGAGGCGTCAAGCTGGTGTGGGCATACTTATTGCCCCCCGACTTGGAGCCTGTACATTGGGGTTTACCCCGGTGGACGGGAGGGTAGCCTCCCTCCGCCTTCGGGTGGGGGACGGGTCCTAATTGTTGTTTGTGCGTATGCACCAAACAGCAGTTTGGAGTACCCACCCTTTTTGGAGTCCTTGGAGGGGGTGCTAGAGGGGAGGGCATACCTTCTGGGGACTCCCTCGTACTGCTGGGAGACTTCAATGCTCACGTGGGCAATGACAGTGAGACCTGGAAGGGCGTGATTGGGAGGAATGGCCCCCCCGATCTGAACCCGAGCGGTGTTTTGTTATTGGACCTCTGTGCTCGTCACGGATTGTCCATAACGAACACCATGTTCAAGCATAGGGGTGTTCATATGTGCACTTGGCACCAGGACACCCTAGGCCTCAGTTCGATGATTAACTTTGTGGTCGTGTCGTTGGACCTGCAGCCACATGTCTTGGACACTCGGGTGAAGAGAGGGGCGGAGCTGTCAACTGATCACCACCTGGTGGCCCAAACATGTTGTGAGGGTCTGCTGAGAACGTCTAGCAGAGCCCCCTATCAGAAGTAGCTTCAACTCCCACCTCCGGCAGAACTTCGACCATGTCCTGAGGGAGGTGGGGGACATTGAGTCCGAATGGGCCATGTTCCATGCCTCTATTGTTGAGGCGGCTGACCGGAGCTGTGGCCGTAAGGTAGTCGGTGCCTGTCGTGGCGGCAATCCCCGAACCCGTTGGTGGACAACGGCGGTGAGGGATGCCGTCAAGCTGAAGAAGGAGTCCTACCGGTCCCTTTTGTCCTGTGGGACTCTGGAGGCAGCTGATAGGTACCGGCAGGCCAAGCGGAATGCGGCTTCGGTGGTTGCTGAGGCAAAAACTCGGGCATGGGAGGAGTTTGGGGAGGCCATGGAAAACGACTTTCGGATGGCTTTGAGGAGATTCTGGTCCACCATCCGGCATCTCAGGAGGGGGAAGCAGTGCAGTGTCAACACTGTGTATGGTGGGGATGGTGCGCTGCTGACCTCGACTCGGGACGTTGTGGGTCGGTGGGGGGGAGTACTTCGAAGACCTCCTCAATCCCACTAACATGCCTTCCAATGAGGAAGCAGAGCCTGGGGACCCAGAGGTGGGCTCCCCCATCTCTGGGACTGAGGTCACCGAGGTTGTCAAAAAACTCCTTGGTGGCAGGGCCCCGGGGGTGGATGAGATACGCCCGGAGTTCCTCAAGGCTCTGGATGTTGTAGGGCTGTCTTGGTTGACACGTCTCTGCAACATCGCATGGACATCAGGGACAATGCCTCTGGATTGGCAGACCGGGGTGGTGGTCCCCCTCTTTAAGAAGGGGGACCGGAGGGTGTGTTCCAACTACAGAGGGATCACACTCCTCAGCCTCCCTGGAAAAGTCTATTCGGGGGTTCTGGAGAGGAGGGTCCATCGGATAGTTGAACCTCGGATTCAGGAGGAACAGTGTGGTTTTCGTCCTGGTCGTGGAACAGTGGACCAGCTCTACACCCTTAGCAGGGTCCCGGAGGGTGCATGGGAGTTCGCCCAACCTGTCTACATGTGTTTTGTGGACTTGGAAAAGGCGTTTGACCGTGTCCCTCGGGGAATCCTGTGGGGGGTACTCCGAGAGTATGGGGTACCAGACCCCCTAATAAGAGCTGTTCGGTCCCTGTACAATCGGTGTCAGAGCTTGGTCCGCATTGCCGGCAGTAAGTTGAACCCGTTTCCAGTGGGAGTTGGACTCCGCCAGGGCTCCCCTTTGTCACCGATTCTGTTCATAACTTTTATGGACAGAATTTCTAGGCGCAGCCAGGGTGTTGAGGGGGTCCGGCTTGGTGGACTCAGGATTGGGTCACTGCTTTTTGCAGATGATGTTGTCCTGTTTGCTTCATCAGGCTGTGATCTTCAGCTCTCTCTGGATCGGTTCGCAGCTGAGTGTGAAGCGACTGGGATGGGAATCAGCACCTCCAAATCCGAGACCATGGTCCTCAGCCGGAAAAGGGTGGAGTGCCCTCTCAGGGTTGGGAGCGAGATCCTGCCCCAAGTGGAGGAGTTCAAGTATCTCGGGGTCTTGTTCACGAGTGAGGGAAGAATGGAGCGTGAGATCGACAGGCGGATTGGTGCGGCATCCGCAGTGATGCGGGCTCTGCATCGGTCTGTCGTGGTGAAAAAGGAGCTGAGCCGTAAGGCAAAGCTCTCAATTTACCAGTCGATCTATGTTCCTACCCTCACCTATGGTCATGAGCTATGGGTAGTGACCGAAAGAACGAGATCGCGAATACAAGCGGCTGAAATGAGTTTTCTCCGCAGGGTGTCTGGGCTCTCCCTTAAAGATAGGGTGAGAAGCTCAGTCATCTGGGAGGGGCTCAGAGGAGTCAGATGAGGTGGCTTGGGCATCTGATTAGGATGCCTTCCGGATGCCTCCCTGGTGAGGTGTTCCGGGCACGTCCAACCGGGAGGAGGCCCCGGGGAAGACCCAGGACACGTTCTCCCGGCTGGCCTGGGAACGCCTTGGGATTCTCCCAGAAGAGCTAGAAGAAGTGGCCGGGGAGAGGGAAGTCTGGGCATTTCTGCTCAAGCTGCTGCCCCCGCGACCCAACCTCGGGTAAACGGAAGAGGATGGATGGATGGATGGATGGATGAAAATGGACTGCAGCTATCTAAAAGTTTCAAGTTGCTTATAGTATTTAGACTTTATCGGCAATAGATATCTCTACTTTTTAATCCTCAAACGCCACTGCTGGGGGGCTTGTTTTGGTTTGGACGTGCTCTGCCTCTAGGTATGTCAGGGGACTGGGACTTTGTGAAGTGGGGTCCAGCTTCAAGTGGGGAGGCAAAATAGGGGGGGGGATAAGGGGGGAGAGAAAGAGAGCAAGCTATATCTAATCTATCCTTTTAATCCTTATAATTATAACTACCAATGTAACAATAGGTTGAATGGCAATAACTTGTGGGAAAATTGGAAATTAAGGTTAAAGCTGTCTCACTTCCAGTTAAGACTACAAAATGACATGAAGAATTCAGAATCAATGTCTCCATGATGGGACAGTTAACTTTGTGAGCTGGAAAGTTAAAGGCCTGAATCACAAATTAAAGAGAAAGAAAGTATTCTCTCACCTAACAGGTCTAAACGCTAAAACAGTATTTTTACATGAGACCCACTTACTAAGCAAGGATCATTTGGCCAAATGTTCCATTCCAGCTTTACAAAGAAAACTAGAGGTGTGGGAATTCTCATACATAGAACAGTTTCATTTGTGGTATCAGATGTAGTATCTGATCCTGAAGGGAGATATGTGATTGTCATGGGCAATTTATTTAACTGTAAAGTGATTTTGATAAATGTTTATGCACCCAATGTTGATGATAGGGAATTCATGCAAAATGTATTGCATCCATTCCCAATGTGAACACTCATAAAATTATAATGGCTGGGCACTTTAATTGTGTTTTAAATCCACTCTTAGATAGGTCTCCTGTCACAGGGGGGATGACATCTAACATTGCAAAGATAATTACACAGTTTTTAACTGACCACAACTTATCAGACCCCTGGAGATTTCTAAACCCAAACTCAAGAACATATTCCTTCTACTCACCAGTGCATCATTGCTACTCAAGAATTGATTATTTCTTTAAAGATAATAATTTCTTGCCTACTATTAAATCTTGCAAGTACGACGCTATTGTTATTTCCGACCATGCTCCTCTGATCTTGGAGCTAAAATCATTATGCCCCACATACTCATTTCGCAGATGGCGTCTTAACCCACTTCTATTAGCAGACGAGAACTGTACAGAATTTATATCAGTTTCTTCCTAGAAACAAATACATCCTCAGAGGTCTCTGCAGGAATACTCTGGGAAACTCTAAAGGCCTTCTTAAGAGGACAGATTATTTCATATCTTTCCCATAGAAATAAATTAGAAACCAAGCTAACCAGCGAAATTACTAGAATAGATCAAGAACATGCCAGGTGTTCAAGTGAGGCTCTTCATAGGCCTCAACCAAAAAAACTGAACAATTCATTTTTAAATCAAGACAATATTACTATGAACATGGAGAGAAAGTTAATAAGCTCTTAGCTCAACAAATCCACATGCAAGAAGTTCGCAATGCAATCACCAACACGAACGGAGATAAAATCATTGACCATACAAATATAATGCACACATTTAGAGACTACTATAAATCCTTATATTCTACTGAGTTTAAAGAAGACAACACACAATCCAATGCATTTCTGGATACATTACAGATACCACAAATAGATACTTTTAGTGCAGAGGAACTGGATAAACCTCTGGCGCTATCAGAATTACTAGATGCTAAAACGCCACTTCAGAGCGGGAAAGCAGCAGGCCCTGATGGCTACCCTGTAGAATTTTATAAGAAATTCTCCACTCGGCTAGCTCCCCTCTTATAAGCAACATTTACAATCAAATTCTACCTCAAACTTTTCCTTGCCTTCGGTAATATCAGAAGATCAAACTGGATTTATTAAAGGCCGACACTTTGCTTCCAATCTTCAACGCCTGTTTAATGTAATATATTCACCTGCAAAGTCAAACACCCCAGAGATATTATTATCGTTGGATGCAGAAAAAGCATTTGATATGATTGAATGGAACTACCTTTTCACTACATTAGAGAAATTTCGGTTTGGCCTGAATATTTGTGCTTGGATCAAACTACTATATACCAATCCAGAAGCTTTGGTTTGTATTAACAACATTTGTTCAGACTACTTTAAACTAGAACGTGGTACCAGACAAGGATGCCCCTTGTCACCACTGCTATGTGAAATTGCTTACCAGATAAAGGGGATTATCAGAGAAGGACTTGAACAGAAAATTTCTCTATATGCAGATGATATGGTACTGTATATACCAGACCCACAAAATACTGTGCCTGCAGTCTTAACAGCACTTACAGAATTTCAAAAGATCTCTGGTCTCAGAACTAATTTGAATAAAAGTGTGCTCTTTTCACTGAATTCTCAAGCATACAATATTAGATTGGACACCTTCCCTTTTATTATTGCAGATCAATTTAAATACCTAGGTGTAAATATCACAAGTAAACATAAAGCTCTTTATCAACAAAATTTCTCCATCTGTTTGGAAAAAATTAAGCAAGACTTGTATAGATGGTCAACCCTCCATCTCACTCTAGCTGGAAGAATTAACATTGTTAAGATGAATATCCTTCCTAAGCTTCTCTTTTTATTTCAAAACATTCCAATATACATCAATAAATAATTTTTTAATCAATTAGATTCAACCATAACCTCATTTATTTGGAACGTTAAACATCCACGTATCCAAAAAGCGTCCCTACAAAGACCTCAGGCAGAAGGTGGCATGGCTCTACCTAACTTTCAGTTTTATTACTGGGCAGCAAACGTACAAGCTGTAAAAACCTGGACACATTTAGATGAACATACACAGGCTTGGTCCGCAATAGAAATAAAATCCTGCAGTACCTCTTTATATTCCCTACTTTGTGCCCCAATAAATGCAAGTTATCACCAAAATACTAATAATCCAATTGTGCTTCACTCACTCAGAATATGGAACCAATGTAGAAAGCATTTTAAGATGGAGAATCTTTTATTTGTGGCACCTCTGCATGAGAACAACCTTTTCCAACCCTTGCAAACATATGCAGTTTTTAATATCTGGAAAACATCCATCCATCCATCCATTTTCCAACCCGCTGAATCCGAACACAGGGTCACGGGGGTCTGCTGGAGCCAATCCTAGCCAACACAGGGCACAAGGCAGGGAACCAATCCCGGGCAGGGTGCCAACCCACCGCAGGACACACACAAACACACCCACACACCAAGCACACACTAGGGCCAATTTAGAATCGCCAATCCACCTAACCTGCATGTCTTTGGACTGTGGGAGGAAACTGGAGCGCCCGGAGGAAACCCACGCAGACACGGGGAGAACATGCAAACTCCACGCAGGGCGGACCTGGGAAGCGAACCCAGGTCCCCAGATCTCCCAACTGCGAGGCAGCAGCGCTACCCACTGCGCCACCGTGCCGCCATCTGGAAAACATTTGGGATTAAATTGCTTAGAGATCTTTATACAGACAACATCTTTGCATCCTATGAACAATTATATTCCAAATTTAGCTTTCCAGCAACACATTTCTTTCACTATCTTCAAATTAGAAATTTTGCTAAACAGAACCTGCCTAATTTTCCTCATTTCACACCTTCCTCTATGTTGGAAAAAATATTGCTCAGTTTCAAGGACTCAGACAGCATTTCTGCAATATATAAAATTATTTAACAGTCCATCCCTTTCAAATATCCAAGAGGACAATGGGAAAAGGATCTCTCACTCAACATATCAGAAAAGGAGTGGAAGGGAGCAATGAAGAGAATTCACTCGAGTGCCATATGTACAAAGCATACAATTATTGAACTCCAAATTATATATCGAGCAGATCTGTCTTGCTTAAAACTGTTCAAAATGTTTCCAGGGCAAGATCCAACCTGTGAACGCTGCAGTTGAGCTCCAGCCTCACTGGGTCACATGTTTTGGGCCTGCACCAAATTAACATCATTCTGGACAAAAATGTTTAAGTGCCTTTCAGACAGCCTTGGTGTCACAATCCCTCCTAACCCATTAACAGCTGTGTTTGGTGTTCTTCTAGTTGGGCTTAAAGTGGAAAAGGACAAACAAACTGTGATTGCCTTCACTACACTATTGGTACGCAGCCTTATTTTGCTGGAAGAATCCAACTCTTCTCTTTTAAGTCAGTGGGTAACTGATGTTGTATACTATTTGAAATTGGAAAATATCAAATTATCAGTTAGAGGATCTGTGCAGAACTTTTTCAGAACCTGGCAGGATCTAATCAATAATATTTTAGAATAAGCTCTTAAAGCACTGAGGAAGTAGATTCTCTTCCCATTTCTTTTTCTTCTCCGTTTATCTTTATCCACCTATTAAACTTGTCAATTTATTTATTTTTACTAGCTTTAAGTTTTACTCCGTTGGCCATTCTCTCTTTCTTAGGGGTGGGGGTTGATTTGTTTTCAATCCTATTTTGGGTAAAAATTGATCTGTTTGTATGGAATGATAACAATAAAATCAATTAAATTAAAAAAAATAAAAGTTTCACAGAGGGATCTGAAGGCTACAACCCTTACCTACCTTATTCTTGATAGAAAAATGAAGACTGTTATATTTTTATTGTTTGTTCACATTTACTGTTTCTGATGATACACAGTACAATCCAGTGATGAGTTACAAAAATGTCCCATATTATTTGCTGTTTTAAATATTGTCAAAGCTGTACATTTGCATGATTTAATGTAATTTGCATAAAGAAACTGCTCCTTTTGTTGGCAAATGTTTCAAAGGGTTCAGGGGTCCCCACTCCTTTGTACAGTCAGGAAAAAGGTTAAAGACTGTAAAAAAACTTACTTTTCTTTGAGTGATGCAGGTTTTGTATGGTTGTGTGTATATTGTTTAATGCAAGTTTGTTTTCAGAAAAGTGGCAAAACATTGCACAGCCTACATTGCAAAAGCAACTTTAAAAAAAAACAGCATTGTTTTAGTTTAGACCACAATTACACAATACAAAGCAAAGTTTCATATAACAGACAGTGATAAACTATAAGGAAATATTTCTGAATATAAATAATAGCTGATGTAACTTCCTGGTGTTAAACTGTCCACAGTGAATTGTATTAAAGTTGGTGGTTCTTTTGAATTGCTCATCTACAAAGAACATGTTGGCATAACGAAATTAAATAATTTCAACATCTTATATTTTAATGCTATTCTATTTGGCATCCCTTAAACCTTAGACAAAATTCTGCTGCTAGCATAATTACCTGTTCTAAATCCACTGAACATGTTACACCTACTCTCTCCGAACTTCACTGGCTCCCTGTTTACTACCGAATACAATACAAAATACTTCTCTTAACATTTAAAGCTCTCTAGAATCCTGCTCCTCCTTACCTTACTGATCTCCTACAGACTTTCACTCCCCCTCGCTCACTCAGATCCTCATCTACAGGCTCTGCTTTCTGTACCACACATCAAACTCTGCTCTGTGGGAGCTCGAGCATTCTCTCAACTCTGGAATTCTCTTTCCTCTCATATCTGTCAGGTAGATTCAATAACACAATTTAAAACAATTACCTTTGATGTTTATAACTACTTCTGTACTTTTATTGCTATTTGATTTTATTGTCCTATTTGTTTTTATCTTTATTACTAAGAAAAACACCTATTAAATAAATTATTATTATTATTATTATATTTTCTTAGTGTGGTATTCATGTTTGAATATTGTGTGGCCAGACTTATTTTTTTAACTTTCTAATCATGATTACTGCTCATTACACACCACAGCACATTTATGTCAGTGTGCCACATTAGTTTGCCAAATTTTAGAATATCACTAATTTTTGTTTAAGAAAAAAAATGTGAAGAGAAATGTATCAACATTTATGAAAAAGAAAAACTAAGATGAAAAATCCTTTAGTTTTTTTTTAATTTAGAGTTAGTGGCAGAAGGCTCTGGACTAAACAGGAGTTCCAGGAAAAATCAAATGAGGAGATTTACTGTTTTGATTTGTGCAGGACACATTGACCAATCAACTAATCCTGACCATGGAAGGGGATCTCAAAGTGGCCGAGAAGTTTAGACATCAACTGTGACAAGCACAGCATTAGATTATGCTATAAGTGTATTAGCATGGTCACAGAGATAGGCGGCATGTTGCCTTTGATAAATCAGACATTGTTACAAAACACAGTCACAAAATTCCAATAAATGAGGTCAAGTGTCTAAAATTTAGGCCCAAATTCAAGGCTATGTGTTCATAAATGAGCTTTGCTCCTAAAACTTTGGCCTACACAAGGGACACAATGGGAAAACCTAGCAAACAAAACATTCTTTAATCTTCAGAAAACCAAACGAATAAATAAAAAATCAAGAAACTGTGCAAAAACTCTGACTGTTTGAAAAATATTGAAGAATTCTACAAAATAATTAAATAGCAAAGTCTGAAAAAAAATAAATGTGTGCCTAAAAAGATGCCCCAGAAACAAAGCCAATCATGCAAATTGAAACCAAAAAACAGGGCTACAAAAAAAAAATGTAAGAAAAAATCCACAGATTTAGTTACAGTTACATATCTCACAAAACACAATGCCCATCTGAAGTATCTGACCCTGTGTCTGGAGTTGTCTAAGCAGAGAGTGGTCCCCTAGGTATATGTCATGGTGGTTCCACCTATCAAACTCTTATCTTCAAAGAACAGGTCACACTAAACATGTTAGTTTGTGGCCATTTGCAGTATTTTGTTTGAGGTTATCATTTCGGCTGCATATTTTGTGGATTGAGGTATGGTGGTGCAGTGGTTAGCACTGCTGCCCTACAACTCAGATCACATTTTTGGCTACAATAATTGGTCCAGCATATTTGTCCGATGCTTGCCTTGCCCTTTGGGACAATTAAAACACCACTGCACTATTATAATCCACTCAAAACTAGTTCTTCCATCCCCATTGATTTTAATGTATTTCATGAAGTCCAGTGAACATCCCCAATACTTCTATGACTTTGCTGAACTCATGGTGAAGCAAATTCCACAGAGTTAACTTTTACTAAGCTGGAAGCCAAAGAGCACAAAATCTTTGGTAACAGCATTGTGAACCTTTGTGAAGTCTGACAGTGGCCACAGAAGCTTTATGCCTCAGTGATTCTGTTTTCCAACAATTTTCCTTTCTTTAATTGTTTTGTAAATACTACATTGTTTTAGTTACTAAACTAAACTAATGCTAAACTTGTTTTCTAAGTACTTGCAGTTTTTTTTAACTGTTCTTTTTAACTACCTAACAGAATGATTAAAATTGATCGTTTTTAATGATTTGCTGTCAATCCCAATATTCTTTGTGTTTCAATAAATATTTTGGCACAGCATTCTCCCTAACAATTGTAAGTTTTAAAGTATATATTACTTGCTGTGGAAATGTTGTCAAGAAAATTCTGGAAGGTCCTTACCAGAAATTTCCTTTATGTGTGCAGGCATCACTAACTTTAACATTAACTTAAGAAACGACTAATATTTATCCTTCTTTTGGTACTGACTAGTGAGTTATTCTCACAATAAAATTTAATCAAACAATGGTACTGGCGCCTGGGCTGTCTCAATTTGCATCACATCATTGTGATACACTGTTGTTATCAGACAAAATGTTGTAATATAGATTTAAATGTAAAAGTCGCACAGCCAGCCACTGTCCATGAAAATATATTGGCAATGAACAAATTGAAAGAGCAGCACCACAAGTTTAGAATAAAACTGCTTTGAGGTAAACAAGGACTATTCACTATAACATGGAAAGAACATGCAGACTATACACCCCTCACAATATGAACACAAGACTAACCTACTAACCTATTCTGTCAGACCTTATCTGACAGAATATGTGGCACACCTTCTGGTCCAGGCTTTGGTCTTGTCATGTCTGGACTGCTGTAACTCTCTGCTGTTCAACCAGATGTGGTAGTCACGTGTTACTACTCCTTTCAGATCACCATCTGGGCTCCCTGTAATGGCAATATCAAACGAGGGTAGTATGGTGGTTTGAGGGGCTATCCCAGTGATTCAGTATCTTGGGTTCAATTTCTGAACCAATTACTGTCTGTGTAGACTTTACATGTTCATGTATATTGTACCTGCCTGGGTTTGTATCCAGGTACTCCTGTTTTCTTCCTGCATCACAAAGTTTTGCAGTTTATTAATGGTTGATTCTAAACTGATCCCTTTTTTTTTGTGGATAGGGCTGAAGCATCTGGTGACATGAAGATATAATCACCTCAGATGGTACTTTGGTAAACACAAAATTTTCATGTAACTGTTGGGTGTGTGCAATATTGACAAAATTATGTGTCAAGATTTTCTGGGATTTTCAATAACAAAAGATAGACAATATATTGCATCCTTCAAAAATATGACTTAAAAGTCTTATATTGTACTATCTCCAGCTTGCTCATTTTAATAGAATATTAACTGTTGTCACACACGTGCACGCTTGGGAGGCAGTCTAAGGGCTCAACTGACGGTAAGACACAGAGTCGGGGGTTGATGAGCTGCACTAATGCCTTTTCTCCCTCTTTCACAGACCAGCAGAAAGGAAATCCAATGAAAGCTCCACCCATTTCCACTGCCAGACCACACTCTCCTACTGACCTCACTTCCGCCCAGAAGCATCCTCTTCCTGCTCACCACCTATAAAGATCCAGTCACTTCACCTTCCAACTCAGTCTTAGTTTGACTCAGTCTTGTATGATTACTCTGTAGATTGCTTATCCTCTTGTTTTGTTTCACTATATGGGGTGGTTCCCCCAAACCTTTTTCTTCTCTGTTTTGTCTCTTTGATACTGTTTCTTACTAATGATATTTATGGAAACAACATACTGCATTTAAGGAAAACAGGCTGCAATTATTTACTTAAAATAGAAGCATTCAAGTTAAAACAATATACAAATATCAAAACCATCCATCCATCCATTTTCCAACCCGCTGAATCCGAACACAGGGTCACAGGGGTCTGCTGGAGCCAATCCCAGCCAACACAGGGCACAAGGCAGGGAACCAATCCTGGGCAGGGTGCCAACCCACCGCAGGACACACACAAACACACCCACACACCAAGCACACACTAGGGCCAATGTAGGATCGCCAATCCACCTAACCTGCATGTCTTTGGACTGTGGGAGGAAACCGGAGCGCCCGGAGGAAACCCACGCAGACACGGGGAGAACATGCAAACTCCACACAGGGAGGACCCGGGAAGCGAACCCGGGTCCCCAGGTCTCCCAACTGCGAGGCAGCAGCGCTACCCACTGCGCCACCGTGCCGCCATCAAAACCACCAATGCAATATTATTGAGATCAAACAGTGCATGTATGAATAAACCATTTCAAAGTGGCCTACAGGATTTATTTTGTAAAAATTTGCACAAAGACCAACAAAATCTATTATAATGAAAGCAATGGATACTTTGAATATAAACAAGACATAAGTACAATACTAATCATAAATTGAACTACAGGGAATGGACAAACATTCAAATGTTCTGCTTTATGGTGAATTGTGCAGCATATAGAGGGTGCTGTCGCTCCTCTAACCCAACAGACAAACGTCCGGGACACCAGGTAAAATCACAAAAAGGTTTTTTAATTCTTTCCTTCATGTCTCTAAGCACCCCAACCACCATACACAGGCAAGTAATATTAATAAATGCAATAATTATTCTCAACAATAATAATTCTCTCCTCCACACCTCCCAGCAAACTATGTCAACTACCTCCTAACTCCATCTCGCTTGCTGGGTTCTCAACAGTCCCTTATATAGTCCTTGACCCGGAAGTGCTTCCATTCTTCCACCCACGTGACTTGCCAGCACTTTCCGGGTCAAATGGAGGGCTTGAGTTTTCTTTAGCCCCGAAGCTTCGGGGCATCCGTCCCCGAGACTTGGGAGTACTTCCGGGCTATACGGGAAGCAAAAATCCTCCTGTCTCCCTGCAGCATCTCCTGGCGGCACCCACGGTACCCAGTAGGGCTGTGAAGCCGAACTCCATATCCCAGGGTGCCCTGTGGGAATTCAGGGCACTGCTATACTGCAGGGAAATCACTATCTAGCAGTATCCAAAAGTAGCTCTCTTCCCTTATTCTTCCATTCTTTGGGCATGCCGGCCGTCCATCACATGGACTATAAGTCGTCATATTCAAACTTCATGTTCTGTCAAATACTGCACAAAGAAAAAAAAACAATTATAGCATTTATTGAGCACACACATTGGTCTGTCCTGTAAGGCTACATGTAGTCTTGCTGCGCCAGTGATAACCATGAGTAGTGGAAACAATTAAATAGCTCACTTAGTGTCACATTTTTAAACCAATTTAATGCCTCATGAAGGTGGTGCTCAAAGTAGGGGTAGTGGTTTTGAACTGCAAAGAGCAATGGTGCCCTCATTAATATGATACGACACAGAGCAAGCTTATTATTACTGAAATGGTATGAATTTCAAAATATGTGTTTGATGAAAACAATGTATCACACCCCATCAAAAAGAGCTCAGAAGGACTGCCATTAGGAGAGCTGATAACAAAGAGACTCAGGAGATGCTGATTTCAGTACTCAAAACACCTGAATATGCCTGATGACAACAGTAGAATTATACAGGTGGCTGCACAGCATCCAGTGTCTCATGGCAAATCTAAATGAATAACTAAAGTAAGTTAACATTACTGTCTAATGAGAAATGCAAACATGCCATGCCAGAAGAGCTATAGCATTTTAACATGTACATACTATAGCCATATGCTTATCTAAACTCTGTTTGCTGTTATGACATACAGTAATGTAATAGTCAAAATAACAGAAAGATATTGTAGCAAACAGACACACTTCTCAAACGCATCTATTCTGTTGCAGCGCTCATTTAAAGCATAATTAATTATTATGCTTCACTTACTGAGCTCCTGAACTGAAAACAGCAGTGTTTATTCTCATTTGAAAATCATGTCTAGCACCTCGAGACTAGGCTACATGATACAATGAAAACACGGACTATCAAGTTGTGTTTTTGATTTTTTTATTGCAAGGTGAACGACATACTCATTCAATAATGTCAACTCACACATTGTTTAAACAACAATTAAGATATTATTGTAGACAATACATACCGCACACCCAAGTAACTTTATTTTTTTAACATTACAAAATTATAATAACATTGAAAATGAGAGCTAAATATGAACCTTAAGAATTACATACACATTCAGTTTCATATTTATATTCTACCTTTAATACTTGTGAATAATATTTTCTTTTTTTAAAGTTTCAATTTTTGCATAATGCAGTTTACACAGTGTAATGTTGCACAGTGAGCATCCAAGAATCAAAATGGTGTATTCACATTTTGAAACTACATGTCAGCTCATGATATTGGCTTTGACTTTCTTGAATTTAACATATTGTATTGTTGGTATTGTCACACACGTGCGATTAGGAGGCAGTCAAAAAGCCTAAAGGTGAGTGAAGCATCGGGAGACAAGGGGTTGTCATGTGGTACTTATCCAAATCATTTAATCTCCCAACAGGAAAACTGAAGAAAAATGCAGTGTATCCGGAAAGTATTCACAGCGCATCACTTTTTCCACATTTTGTTATGTTACAGCCTTATTCCAAAATGGATTAAGTTCATTTTTTTCCTCAGAATTCTACACACAACACCCCATAATGACAACGTGAAAAAAGTTTACTTACGTAAGTATTCACAGCCTTTGCCATGAAGCTCGAAATTGAGCTCAGGTGCATCCTGTTTCCCCTGATCATCCTTGAGATGTTTCTGCAGCTTAATTGGAGTCCACCTGTGGTAAATTCAGTTGACTGGACATGATTTGGAAAGGCACACACCTGTCTATATAAGGTCCCACAGTTGACAGTTCATGTCAGAGCACAAACCAAGCATGAAGTCAAAGGAATTGTCTGTAGACCTCCGAGACAGGATTGTCTCGAGGCACACATCTGGGGAAGGTTACAGAAAAATTTCTGCTGCTTTGAAGGTCCCAGTGAGCACAGTGGCCTCCATCATCCATAAGTGGAAGAAGTTCGAAAACCACCAGGACTCTTCCTAGAGCTGGCCGGCCATCTAAACTGAGCAATCAGGGGAGAAGGGCCTTAGTCAGGGAGGTGACCAAGAACCTGATGGTCACTCTGTCAGAGCTCCAGAGGTCCTCTGTGGAGAGAGGAGAACCTTCCAGAAGGACAACCATCTCTGCAGCAATCCACCAATCAGGCCTGTATGGTAGAGTGGCCAGACGGAAGCAACTCCTTAGTAAAAGGCACATGGCAGCCCGCCTGGAGTTTGCCAAAAGGCACCTGAAGAACTCTCAGACCATGAGAAAGAAAATTCTCTGGTCTGATGAGACAAAGATTGAACTCTTTAGTGTGAATGCCAGGCGTCATGTTTGGAGGAAACCTGGCACTATCCCTACAGTGAAGCATGGTGGTGGCAGCATCATGCTGTGGGGATATTTTTCAGCAGCAGGAACTGGGAGACTAGTCAGGATTAAGGGAAAGATGACTGCAGCAATGTACAGAGGCATCCTGGATGAAAACCTGCTCCAGAGCGCTCTTGACCTCAGACTGGGGCGACGGTTCATTTTTCAGCAGGACAACGACCCTAAGCACACAGCCAAGATATCAAAGGAGTGGCTTCAGGACAAATCTGTGAATGTCCTTGAGTGGCCCAGCCAGAGCCCAGACTTGAATCCGATTGAACATCTCTGGAGAGATCTTAAAATGGCTGTGCACCGACGCTTTCCATCCAACCTGATGGAGCTTGAGAGGTGCTGCAAAGAGGAATGGGCGAAACTGGCCAAGGATAGATGTGCCAAGCTTGTGGCATCATATTCAAAAAGACTTGAGGCTGTAATTGCTGCCAAAGGTGCATTGACAAAGTATTGAGCAAAGGCTGTGAATACTTATGTACATGTGATTTCTCAGTTTTTTTATTTTTAATAAATTTGCAAAAACCTCAAGTAAACTTTTTTCACGTTGTCATTATGGGGTGTTGTGTGTAGAATTCTGAGGAAAAAAATGAATCTAATCCATTTTGGAATAAGGCTGTAACATAACAAAATGTGGAAAAAGTGATGCGCTGTGAATACGTTCCGAATGCACTGTAAGTCCTTCCATTTCCGAGTTCCAAAATGGCTGCCAAGACGTCACTTCTGGCGCCAGCCATGATGTCACTTCCGACCACTATGGATGACTTCGCTTCCGACGCTGTAATTTTCTGCCAACCACTTCCTGTTTTCATTTCATTACTGTATATAAATGCCATTTTGTTTCATGTACTTTGTCAATTGCTACCATTACAGTACTTTTGATCATTTCAACCATTTTTTCTGGTTTATTTTTGTCCGTTGGACAATATATGGGGACGGTCCCCAAAACTTTGTTTTTGTGGAGCTTCTTTTTTCTTATATTTCCACAGTACTGTATATTAAATTTAATTTTCTGAAACATTTTACATTTCTGGAATGCTGTGAAAGTGTCAGTCACATGTACAATGTACAATGAGTCTGTAAAATCTCTCTTACACTTACACAGCAAATTGTTTAATTAAAAAGAGCATTCATCTTTTAGCTTGCAGAAATTTTGTAAATTATAACTATTTAGAGAAGCATGCAGGTGGTGTGAAGCGATGTGTTTGTCATTCATTTTCACATTACATATTTTTATTGCTTAAATGGCGAATTTGTTTTTATTGTATATCGTTTACTAGCCACATTACCTGTCAAAGATAGATAATGGAATAGATTTTTAAATGTTTGTTTACATGTACCTTCAGCACCTTTCCACAGTATCCTTGTGTCTGAGACTCTCCTGAAAAGTGCTCCCTCTGACGATTGTGTTCCTGTAACGCAATTAGACTATTAGATTAGACGCGATTAACGATTAGATTACTGTAAGTCACTCCTCTCAGGACTACCCTAAAAAGACATCAATCAATTGCAACTAGTGCAGAATGCAGCTGCTAGATTCTTAACCAGGAAAAGAAAATCCAAACACATCTCTCTAGTTTTGATGTCTCTACATTGGTTACCTGTGTCATTTAGAATTGACTTTAAAATACTGCTTATGGTTTATAAAGCCTTAAATAGTCTCGCTCCATCTTATATTTTGGAATGTCTTACACCTTACACTCCAGATTGTAACCTTAGATCTTCAAATGAGTGCCTGCTTAGAATTCCAAGAGCTAAACTTAAAGAAATGGTGAAGAGGCCTTCTGCTGTTATGCACCTAAAATCTGGAATAATTTACCAATAGGAATTCGTCAGGCTAATATGGTAGAGTACTTTAAAACACTGCTGAAAACACATTATTTTAACATGGCTTTGTCATAGCTTCATCTTAGTTTAATCCTGATACTCTGTATAATCAATTAGTTATCATTATTATTCATATTGGCTCCAAAATCCGTACTAACCCATACTTTCTCTTTTGTTGTTTTTCCGGTTTTCTGTGGTGGCGATCTGCGCTGCCACCACCACCTAATCAACCTAATCACCTAACCACCTAATCAAAGCACCATGATGTCCCCACATTGATGAATTAAAGGCCAGAAGACCTCATGACCATTATCATCAAATTCCTCCATGTGAACCCTGAATACCATGAGGACTGATTGAGGTCATTTATGTTAGGTAGAATGCCTAGAGGGAGTCTTGTGGTTTCGGAACCCCTGCAGATTTTTTTTTTTTTCACCAGCCGTCTGGAGTTTTTTTTTGTTTTTTCTGTCATCCCTGGCCATCAGACCTTACTTTTATTCTATGTTAATTAGTGTTCCCTAATTTTAATTCTTATTTATTTTGTCCTTTTTCTCTTTCTCCGTCGTGTAAAGTTCTCACAGTTCTCTCCTGGGGTTCAGTGGCAGCATCATCTGCCACACTTTCACGCACACACACCTATTAGTCAATCCACAGCTAGGATCCTACCTGATTCTTGCTAGTGGCCACACTCCCAATCTAATGGACATTGACAGCTAAGGTGAAGTCTTCAGTAAGTGTTTCTCTTAAGTGCTTTTTCTGTACTTCTTTTTACCATGTTCAGGTAGCCCTAAGCCCCTGTGTCAGCTCTTGGCCACATGAGAAAAGTGTCCCTCTATGATCCAGGCCAAGGATATTACACTATTTTTGTGGATTAAGTGTATCATCTGATAACTAGGATGGCTAAGAGTGGGGTAAGCAACAAAAATTAGCCTTGTCTCAAGCAGCATTTATTAACACACCAACCCTGAGTGTAAGCAGGTGCACGAGTAGGCCCTGCAATGGACTGGTACCTTCTCCAGAGATGGTTTCTTTCTTGAGATCAGCGCTACTCATGTAGGCTTCAACCCACTATGTCCCTGAATTAGATAAAGTAGGTTTAAGAATGTAATGTTGTGAATTGAAATAGAAATAAGATTATAAAACTTTTTTAAGTAACAACAAAATACAACTAACCAAAATAAAAACCACGGCATGTATAATAATGTTTTCTGAAGACAGTCCATAAAACAAAACACAACACTCAATCTAAACCTGACTCAGAGTGCTACAGTATATGACAATGGAGCTTCATCAAAAGTGTTACTTTGTACAGAATGAAAACTGCAAGTGAAATAAAAAGGCTTAGAATAGGTTGTGCGTGCTTACTTTACATTTAAATTAAATAAATTCTTTAAAATTTTGAAAAAATGCTGAATTGATCCTCGTGAAGAAAATATGATTATATCTAGTTTGAGATAATACACAACATCACTTTTCCACTAAGTTATAGATGCTGGGTTAGGATTCCTTCCTGTTAAGCAAACAAAATGTGGCATAGGATATTACAACAGATTTTCTGAGGACAATAAATCACTCCAGAAAATGTATTAACTGATCAGATGTATCCCATTTTTTATGCCTTCTAGAAATCATTTTCCAAAATTAGATGTGAAAAGTGAGACATCTTGACATCTGTCATTGCTAGACCTTGCATTCAGTTAAGAAAAAAAGAGTAAATTACAGAATAACAGAGTGATTTTTTTTTGTTTTCTCTTTTCTCTCCACGACTCTCCAAAATATAATTTTCAAAGATGAGAAACACTGGTTTGGTGAACTTGAAGTACATCTCTCATACATCTCTTATACATATGATGTTGCAGCACCAGATGTATCATTTTGATTTTAAATTTGGTATGATTATTAACTGCTATCCTCTCCTATAGGGAGGAGCACTGGTATTCAATGTCTCTTCCCTGTGAATAAGCCCAAAGTCATAAAAGGTACAAATGTTGCTACATGTACAAACATTAGCCACACAAGAAACAATATTTATGACATCAGTTTAACTCCACTCTGCGTAGCCTTTTTCTGTCATAATCATTTCTTACTCAGAAGGGATGGGCTTGATCAGATACCCACACTCATTCTCCACAACAGATTTTAATGATGTCTTCCTTTTGTGAATGAGGTGGGCTCTTTACATCCTGTCGGGGCTTGTATGATCACATTGAAATGCATTAAATGCAATTACTTGCTCTAAATGTTAATGGAATTATATTAAACTAGCTGTGTAAGCCCATACTGTAAAAAGCATGGGGTCCTAGAAACTTGAAATTGTCAGAAAAAAAATTGAAATGTAGAGATGTCAGGTAATTGAAAGGAACTACTCTGGGCATCTCTCTCCTAGGATTCGTTTTGCCAACATGCTCGCCTTGCTTGTATATTAGTGGTGGGAGGAAAAGTAAAAGGAATACCATTTTCCCGATGTTAGCAGCTAAGCAACTTTGTTTTCCTTCTGAGGTTTTGTTTTGCTGACGTGCTGACCTCGCTTGTGTTATTAGCGGCTAAGTGAGTTTCTGTGAGACTCCACCTCTCACTTCTGGGCCTGACAGACACACACAAGTCCACATGTAGATGTTTCTATATAAGATTGAATTACAAATGGTGGGATGTGTGTTCACTTTGTAATGTATCATACCATACCATTTTCTAAGCCCACTTTATCCTGAGCACGATTCCAGGGGTCTGGAACATATCCCAGCAAGCATAGGGCACATGGCAAGAACAACGCTCACACACACACACACACCACTAGGGCCAACCTGGCATAGCCAGTCCACCTAACCTGCATGTCTTTGCATCTTGGGAGGTAACCGGAACACCTGGAGTAAACCCACACAGACACAGGGAGAATGTGTAATCTCCACTCAGGATTCGGGACATAAACCATGGTCTTTTTACTGTCAGGCAGTGCCACTGTGCCACCCTATCTCTACATATATAAAATCCAACGTCTGTCTGTCTGTTTGTATGTCTGTCCGCTTTTCACGAGAGAACTACTTAACAGGTTTAGATCGGGTTTTTTTCTATAATTTGCTTGAACATTCCGGCTGATTTTGCGACTTCTCTCATCATGCTAAAATTTATAGTTCACTTGCAGGAGCGATATATTCATGTTAATCCAAGACAGAGGCTGCTGGCAGAAGGGAGGGGGAAGCATGACGTCAGGAATAGGGAGCCGGGCAGGGCCCTCTTCGCTGTCCTGTTTCACTACTATGTGGGCGGAGCCACGGAAGATGGCTAGTTTGTAATATGAATATGGAAAAAATGTTTAGATGTTTTTGCATAAATATTCTGTTTTCTGATTAATTTACATTCTTTTGAGCAAGACAAGAAATGTTGGACAATGTACTCTTGTATGCTTCTTTGTGAACAAATGTCATAAATTTGGCAGATTGGGAAGACAGGATATTAAAAGAGGGAGCACTGTTAACATCAAGAGTTCAGACCTCAAAATCATTTTGGACAGATGGAATTAAAGAATCTGAATTTCTGTTCAAGGAAAAATTGTCAAAATCAGCCACTGTTTCACTAGGATTAATAAAATTTGTCTTAATCCATGTATTTTATTAACTAAATATGAACTATTCATATTTTACATAAAAATAAGTCATGCTGACACCCTTTGTATCTTTCAGGTGATCAATTATTGTGAAAACATTTTATGGATTTTGCGCTTTCAGGGTCACAGTAATAGCAAGGGTTATAATTATTTTTCTAGAGCAGTGAATCAATAAAAGGCATAACACAGTGGAAGAGAACTTAAAGTACCAAATTCCGCACTATAATCCCTGTTTACAAACCCATCCATTGGGCAATTGACTGTGTGGGTAAGTATCAAAAAATGATTTTCTGAAGGTCTGATTACTATCTGTTTAAAAAAGTGCAATCATTCCCACCAGGCCAATTTGGAATCTGAAGTGTGGCCACTGTGGGGTGTCTCACAAACCCTTGACACAACTTTACAGATGCAGTACCAGGTGTAAATCAAATAATTAATTTTCACAAATACCTCACACACACACTCAACAGCTCAAACAATACAATTTATTTCTTCTCCACTGCTCCCAGGTGAGCTTCATCCAACTACTTTCCCATCTTTGACTCTCCGGCTGAAGTGAAGCAGCTTTCTTTATACAGGACCCAGAACTATTCCGGTGCTACCACCTTGCATCCTCGAAGCACTTCCAAGTCAGGTGGAACCGTCCCATGACAGGAGAGTCTGTCTGCAGCAGCTTCCCCTAGATGCACCCAAGGAACCCAACAGGGAAACCCACTAACACTACACCTCCTATTCAGCCCTGCAGGAGTCACACTGGCAGCCATACCAGAAGGATACTGCCACCAGTGTACTGGGGGAACACATCGCCCTGGGAGGCATTCTCCCTCCCTCCTTCCTTTATAATGAGCTCTAAACTGGAAAAGATACCACTAACCAACCTGGTCAAGATGTCCGTTCATCTTTCTCCTTCCATTATAAAGGCCTTCCGGCCAGATAAGGTACCATCCACCCCAGACAGGATGCCAGCCAACCCGTGTCATCTATCTTTGGGAATCAGAGTTACCAGTGTGTCTAGAATCCTTAAATCCCCAAGACACATCCTGTTAGCACTCAATGGCTCTGTCCTTCATAATATGCAGAAGGAGTTCAAGTATGTTTTATTGAACCACCATACAGTTACCTATCAATAGAGAATGACTTCTGACTTCTCCTTTCCCCTTTACCAAAGCATTACTTCTTTATCTTTACTGTTTTTATATATAGAATCTATCACCCCCTGAAGATCTCCTCTTTTCTGCACTTGCATGATATAGCGTGTTCCTGTCTTTGCTGATATTTCTTAGCTTTATAGCTCTCTGCCTTATTTTTGCCAGTTTCTTGCAGTCACCTCATCTACCTTACAGCATACAGGGGTTTCATTGGGGTAAGCCCTTACAGTCAAAGGTCCAAATTCTTCATGACATTTGGCTTAAAGACTTGTTTTTAGCTGCTCTTCCAGAAGAACAACACAACCGGTAAAAAAAAAAATCTCAGAGCGAGGATATGCTCAGTTGTGTTATGATTTCAAGGTTTAGGAAAATGCTAAACACGAATTTGGTATTTTTTGTTGTTTTTGGTCTCATTTTGGATGGATTATTTTTTATGTTTTATGTTTACAGCATTACTATTTTATCCCTCATTTTCAGTAACAGTCACTGCCATCATGTGCTCTGTGATGATAGTAATGACACATGTTCCTATTGTGTGACTTCCTAAGATTGTGTAACACCTCCCAGGGCATGGGCCAGTGTCAGCAATAAAGCTAAATGTAAGTTGCAACCAGGAAAAATAATCAAGTGAAACCGTGCTGCCACACTTATTTGAATCTTTATTAAATATAGCTTTAGTTTTAAATACCTCTCAAGTTCTTTCTTTGTCAATATCCAATGTAAAATGGTACATAAATGGCATACATGCTCTACACATAGCAGTATAACATAATATTTGTAAACTGTTATTCTGTACTAATTATATTGTCAGTACTTATTAAACTGTACAGAACTGAGCTAGCCAGCAAAAAAGCAAAAATAAGGAACTGGTTATTGACTTTTGCCGCTCCAAACAGCCTCAATGTTTGGTCACTATTCAAGGAGTGCATGTGGAGGTGGTCCACTCCTACAAGTACTTGGGGTCCACATTAATAACAGGTTGGACTGGTCTCGGAATACAAAGGAACTATATAAGAATGGGCAGAGCAGGCTATTTTTCATTAGGAGACTGTGTCCCTTTAGAGTGGGAAATGACATCCTTCACATCTTCTATCGTTCTGTGATGGCCAGTGCGATTTTCTATGTTGTGGTGTGCTGGGCTGGTAACATCACATTAAGAGAAGCCCACTGAATCAACAAGCTACGTAATTAAAAGGGCAAGCTTAGTTATGGGACACACTCTGGATTGTCCCAATGAGGAATTTCAGGCAACAAATTATTCAGCAAAAGTGTGTCAAGAAACGCTACTGGGGCTCCTTAATACCAGCAATATGCCTGTATAATGCCTAACTGTAAATGTCACAGCCAAGTCTGAAGTTTCCTTCCTTTTGAATTGTCATGCTTTATAGTCAATTCTGTGTGTGTTCAGACCAAAGTGTTTATGTATATTTAATTATATATTTACTTACTTACTTATCTACTTATTTATGTATTTATTTAAAGAGCTTCTGTAGAAAGCCAAATTTACCCCTGGAGACAAATAAATAAATAAAGTTCTAAGTTCTAGCACACATTCAGGACTTAACCCAGTGCTGCAATATGTACTGTAGCTATACAAGCTGTTAACAGTTTACCTAAACGTTCACACTTGTTAACATATATGTGACGCGGACACTTAAAAACACGGAACACATTAAAGTCAAAAACAATTCAATTATTAAACTGTTGAGATTTGAGTGTGCAGGAGCATATCACATTAATACAAATTATACAGTAGTTCACACATATAAAATATTGCCTGTAGGTGGCAAAGTTGTATGCCGATAACACAGGGAGGTCGTTACCCTTTCAAAAAATAGTAAAGTAACCTTATAACTCATCTACAGTATGATACAAAACAGGCACTGCTGCACTGTAACTATTAATGCATGTAATTTACAATATTACCATGTGATTTCATTTTAGTGCGCCTAAACCCTACATTACTTACCTGCAACCAGAAAAAATAATTAAGGCAGTGAAACCATGCTGCCTGTCTGTGTACCCACACTCATATGAAGGAGAGATCAGTGCTCCACATTAGTGCTGTGGCTCAGATTTAACAGCTCAGTGCAGGCTGCTCACTGGGAATGTTTCTGCCACTGAGGGTAAACTTTAACTTGAAAGATTGCAGCATGACCGAGATGTCATTTGGACAAACTGTAACTTTCAATTAGCTTAACTGGCAAAGAGGCTTATTTGTCATTGCTTGGCAGGAATGATGAAACATTCCCTAGGACCTGAGTTTGGATCTCAGAAATGGAGCGTTAAGTGCTGTATATTAGAGCAGATTAGATTGAATAAAATTGTATTAATCCCATGGGGTGAAAAGTCAAGCAAAATGACACCTACATTCATAATGGCTAACATGGTACAACACCCTAGTACTACTTAATCCCACAGGAAAAGTTTATAATTGCAAATCAAACAATTTAGACAAGTTGAAAGTGCACATTACAGACTTTAATTCAAGAGTATTTGCATACATTTCGGTCACAGCATGTACAAATGACGTCTTTTCTACATGGTCCCCCCATTTCATGTTTGGGACAACTGCCGTCACAGGTGTTTCTGATTACTCAGGTGGGTTTACATTGCTTTATTAGTGCGGCCGTAAGATGCTGAGGCTTGCTTCTACCCTTTGGACTCTGTAGTTGCCATTGTTCAACATGAGGACAAGAGCTGTGCCAATGAAAGTCAAAGAAGCCATTTTGAGGCTGAAACGCAAGACTAAAAGCATTGTAGACACTAGAAAAACCTTAGGATTACCTAAAGCAACTGTCTGGAATATCATTAGGAAGAAATAACTCATTGGTCAGCACAGTAATTGCAAAGGAACTGGTAGGTTCAGGAAGTCCTCCACTGCTCATGACATAAGAGTCCTCACTATGGTAAAGATAAATTCCCAAATGCCTATCCAACAGTATAGAAACAGTCTTCAGGGGGCAGATGTGTATGTGTCAGAGACTACTGTCTGCAGAAGACTTCATGAACAGAAACAAAGAGGCCAAACCACTAGTAAGCCATAAAAACAGGATGGCCACATTAAAGTTTGCTAAAAAATGCTTCAAAGAGCCTGTAGAATTCTGGAAAAATGTCTTGTGGACATAGGAGACAAAGATGAACCTGTATCAGAGTGATGGCAAGAGCAAAGTGTGGAGATGAAAAGGAACTGCCCAAGATTGAAAGCATGGTGGGGGTTTTATTGCTTGGCCATATATGGCTGCAACAGGAACTGGTACACTTCTTTTCAATGATGATAGAACTGTTGATTCTGAGATGTATAGAAAACATCTTTTCTGCTGAAGTTCTAGTAAATGCCTCCAAACGCATTGGATGGCGCTTCGTCCTAAAAGACGATGATACCAAACCTACTGCTAAGGCAAGAATTTTTCAAAGCTAAAAAATGAAAATGATTTGAATGATCAAGTGAGTCACCCAATTTAAATCAAATTCAGCATGCCTTCCATATGCTGAAGAGAAAACATAAGAGGACAAGCCCCCGAAACAAGCAGGAGCTGAAGACGGCTGCATTAGAGGTTTGTAAGAGCATCATCAGAGAAGATACTCAGCACCAGGTGATGTCTATGAATTGCAGACTTCAAGGAGTCATTGCATGCATGGAATACTGTATGCGACTGCTTTAATATACCTACCATTTCTGAAATTGCCCTGAAATTGGTGGAACATGCAGAAAAACTGTTGTGATTGGTGTGACCAACGTGTATGCAAATACTCTTAAATGAAAGTCTGCAATGTGCACTTTAATCACGTGTGAATAGTGTGATATGTAATTTTAAACTGTGGAACATCCATCCATCCATCCATTTTCCAACCCGCTGAATCCGAACACAGGGTCACGGGGGTCTGCTGGAGCCAATCCCAGCCAACACAGGGCACAAGTCAGGGAACCAATCCTGGGCAGGGTACCAACCCACCACAGAAACTGTGGAACAGAAAGGTAAAATAAGGAAAAATGTGTCTTTATCCCAGACATTATGGAGGGCGCTGTTCATGCAGTTTTTCTCCATTATATTCTGTTTTCTAAGAGTTCTTGAAACAAAGTGTCCATCTTGAGGGCTTTCTTATGTGTGTATTACGTTGTACATTATATTAGCAAGCGTGCTGTGGTAGGTCAAACCAATGGACAGAAAACGTATTTCCAGAATACACATGAATTACAATAACAAAGTTTATAGAATATAAAATAATAAAAATAGAAAAGCGAACCGTACTTCACACTTTAATTATTTTTTGACAATTTTGAATCAATATTAAAGAAGCCCAACTTTTAGTTCTTTACGGTATGCGGAAACATTTTGCAATTAAAATTATGCATATGAAAAAATTATAGAACTTACAGGTTGCATGGGATCAGTAGAAAAAGAACAATGGATTTGACAATTTGGCCAGTGGGAACTCTTATCTGGTCCCAAACCGAAAATAGAACCAAGAGAATGTAGTAAAACCTAGAGAACAAAGTAGAAGTATAAAGGTTGGTTTAATTACAAAATAAACACACTAAACAGGGTAAACAACAAAAAGAAAATAATTACACAAATGGGAGAAACAAGTAACCCTACCTTTCCCACTGGGTGTACCTATAAAGGTTTCAACCCTAACTGTCAATGTAGGGTGCCTATTGCACTTAATTAAAACTTCCACAACCAGTACTCCCATTATACACCATTTCTATGTTTTTACAACTCTAGATATCTTTTTCTATCACCCGACTAGCCCTTGCAAGATGTTTTTCTCCAAACTCCATGGCCTAAACTCCTTAGTTCCTTAGAATCTATTCTGATCTTCTCTGAATTACTTCCACATGAGGAACAGATCTTCCTTTTGGACCAGGGACTCTAGGTCAGAGCTTTACCTTGTGGTGCCTGCGGTTTCTGCAGCCACTAATGGCCCTGTTATTAATACACAGCAGGGTATCATGCATAACAAATTACTCCCTGCTACCCTCAGCTGGGCTGACCCAGAAAACATCAATCCGCCTGGAAAACAACAATGAGAATACAACAAATGGGAAAGAGCCTGCATGCACCAAATGACATCCTCCTTTCACGACCATTCCTGTTTGTAGATCCTGCAATAACATCAGAAATTAAAAGCAAATTATTTTTTAAATGTTAGTATTCCCAGCAGTAGATATCATAGGCATAACTTGAATCACATATAATTTTAATGAAAAATATTTGCTTTATGGCAGGGCAGTGGTTAGCTCTGCTGTCTTTCAGCTCCACACCCTTGGCTGTCAAATCTCAACTAGGTCACTGTATTTGTGGAGCTTGAATATTCCTCTCCTGCTCCCTTGGATTTCTCTGGGTATTCTGGTCATCATGTTAGCAGAACAAACAAATGAAAGATTTTAAATGCTTTCTCTGAAGTTAATGCAAAACATGAAAGCAAGGATAATAACTAAAAATGCACACATATACTATATATAACTTCAGTTCTCAAATTACTTCAATGGCTTCTAATTCCATCCATCCATTATTCAACCCGCTATATCCTATCACGGGGGTCTGCTGGAGCCAATCCCAGCCAACACAGGGCGCAAGGCAGGAAACAAGCCCCGGGCAGGTTGCCAGCCCACCGCAGGGCACACACACACACACCAAGCACACATTGGGGACAATTTAGAATTGCCAATGCACCTAACCTGCATGTCTTTGGACTGTGGGAGAAAACCCACGCAGACACAGGGAGAACATGCAAACTCCACGCAGGGAGGACCTGGGAAGCGAACCTGGGTCTCCTAACTGTGAGGCAGCAGCGCTACCCACTGCGCCACCGTGCCGCCCCTGGCTTCTAATTAAGTTCAGAAAATTTTTCAAAAAATCCTTCCTTTCATATATAGACTGGCAAATGGTTTAGCACTTCCACACCTTATCTTAAAGAATGTATTTAATGCTGAAATTCCATGTGGTTCATAATAATGTCAAGATCCAGGACAGCTGAAGAAATTATAAAGGTTTATATTCTTACTTGCATGTCCTAATCAAAATGCAGCAAATTGCCATTCTCCTGTTCCTGTGATTATTAAGCATAACTACCATACCTTGGAGTTTCTGTCTTAGCTGAAAAATCTCAGAGAAGTAACAAGATATGTTTTGAATCTCTTAATAATTCCAAAAATGTAAAAGATCAGTACAGGGAGAGCCTTTAGCTATGGGGTCTCCAGCTTTTAATACAAATCTAAATACTTGCTATATTAGCATAGCATACTCTTCTTGCTCTTTTATGTTTTGTTTTTACTTAATTGTTTTGAATAAAAATTTCTGTGCTGCCTGGTCAGATTTGGAATAAGCACTTTTTCACAAATAATGGAACTGCTTTCCAATTTTTGTGTTCAGTTGAAAGTATAATCATTTGCCTGTGCAGTGATCCATTTTAGAATGCAGCCAATTTGGGTCAGTTGAAGTCTGGACTTATTCTAAATATACAGTATAGGACACAATTTGATTCCATTTGTTTAATTGTAAGCATATCCTGTCTGATGTTTCTTTGTTTATGTTTCAGCATTATTTTTGTGTTTGTGATGCATGTATTTTAATCATACTTCAATTGTAATCATTTTACATTATTCTGTGCTCTTACATGAAAGTGTGCTTGATAAGAATACATTCAAATTGGTCATAGGCTTTTTCCAAATCCAAAAAAATACATGAAGGGATATGATCTCTCAATTATTTATATATGGGGAAAGAGTAGATCCAATGTTCCATGGCTAGGACAGAATCTACATCATTCCTCCTGGTCCTGAGACTCAGCTATTGGAAAGAGTCTCCATTCCAGAACCCTGGCATAGTCTTTGACCACTTCTTATAAGTGTGGTACAAATCAAACATATTATTTAAAGAAAGACACTTATCCTCTACTGGGAAAGTTTGATAAAACCTTTTTGATTCAGTAATCAGGCCGCAGATTATTTATTGAGACCTTTTACTAATATCCAGCCCTACAACTTACAGCAATTTGCACACATAATTTCTCATTCGCAACAGTCACACATTTATTTTCTTTCAATTTGCTGTTCATTAAGACATCTATTTACTTACACACAAGAGAAACAGGAACAAAGTCTGGAAAAGAATGAGTTAACTGCCTTTACCTTTACACTCTGCTCTCATTCACTTTGCAGATTAGAACAAACAAACATACTGTACATCCACTGCTTCTGATGACGTAACCTCCAACCTACTGCAAGTTCAAAGCCACAAAGAGAACACACAATCATTACTTAGAAAACACAAACCTTACAAATCTATACTAATGACACATTTTCCAGATACTGCATACAATTTTCTTATTTTACTTATAACCCTATTTTCCTGTGGTAGTGGAGGTATTCAACATAAGGACAAGCTGTGCCAATGAAAGTCAAAGAAGCCATTATGAGGCAGAAAAACAAGAATAAAAGCATTAAAGAGATCAGTAAAGCCTTAGGATTACCTAAATCAATTGCCTGGAATATCACTATGAAGAAAAAATTGAAGAATCCTCACTATGGTAAACATGGTAAAGATAAAGGCCTAAATGCCTGTCCAACAGAATAAAAATAGTCTGCAGGAGATAGATATGCATTTGTGTCAGAGACTACTATCTTCAGACGTCTTCATGATCACAACTACAGAGGCCCCTCTGCCTGATGCAAACCACTAGTTAACCACAAAAACAAGATGGCCACATTACAGTTTGTGAAAAAGTGCTCCAAAGAGTCTGTAGAATTCTGGAAAAAATCTTGTGGACAGGCGAGACAAAAATGAACTTGTATCAGAATGATGGCAAAAGCAAAGTGTGGAGACGAGAGGAAACTGCCCCGGATCAAAAACATACTGTCTCATCTGTTAAACATGGTGGTGGGGGTGTTATGGCTTGTGCATGTATGGCAGCGGTGGTATTCGCTCTCCTATGGGTTGCAACTTCTTAGCACCGAGCCATTCTAGTATTCCTGCCCCCATCAGCGAAACCAATTCCTGATCTAACTACACTCAAACTAACCCTAACTCTAGACACAAAACACTCCTATTCTAATGGATTTGGGTCAAACCCACCACCTTATCCCCAAAAGAACAAGTTTCCTCCTACAGTTCAGGTTCTACAATGGTGTCATCCAGATTAGGAGTTGCAAGCAGATGGGAACAACCAACCTCCACTTAATTATATCGTTGGCTTTGCATCTTTTGAGATTCCACTCTGCTGGGTGTTGCTTCTCTGGGGTTTGGACCTCCTTAATATTGGGTGCCAAAACTGAGATAGAAATCAAACATATTTATTAAAGAAAGAAATTATCCTCTACCAGGACAAGTTTGATAAAACCTTTTTGAGGAAAAAACCTTGTCCGTTGTGTCTTTAATTATCTCCTCAATAAATAATGAACAGGGAGCATCCTTCACAGCAGTCTGTTACAGAATGATCGATAAAACAAAGGGTATAAGTCCACTTTATAAGCAATTGAATCTACAGTTTCAATCAATGCATTCTTTTTACTCTGGTTGGTTTGTTGGTTTACATATTACGTAACAGAAAATGAAAATGTATTTTTATTATATTTGTGTTTTTCTTATATCTTTAGGCTTAGCTATCGTCTTTGAAATTATACACCAGTTGCTCTGAGTTGGTCTGGTGATGCAACTGGCAGCTTGTGGGGGGAGGTGTGTGAAGAGAGAGGTCCATAGCAATGCGCAATTTTAACTAAATATGGAGCGCTTGAGCTTTTTGTATGCTGATGTGGTGATTGGCTGATTGCGCATTCACATGCAGATGCGTGAGGTTCACTTGATTCCAGAGTCAGTAATGAGCACAACTGCATCCCTAACAGAATAAAGGAAACCTGAGCAGGAAACAAGGAAATTAATATGAAAGTAAAGGAAAGAAAGATGAGGGTTAAATGGAAGGACGATAAGAAAGAGGGAAGCAGGATCTTTACATAGCTGGTGCTATAGGATGAAGACAAGCGAACGGGTTTGGCCTTGACAGGAGCAGGTGGCCGGGATCATTCCTGCTGAGTGAAAAGGTAGTAGGAGGGACCCACCGCTACAAGTGGGCTCCCACCTTAAGGCTGTGGCTGAACGAGGTGGGTGAGGTGCCAGCCCATGTGAAGAATGACTGCGCCTGCCAGAGGATGTTTCCCTCAGTTGAGGAAACCTTAATGGTGAGTTGAGGAGACATCAGGTTAGAAAGGAAGCAGAAAGTGATCATGTGTATTTGATCCTTCTTTTTAAGGATTATTTATTGATTAATTATTGATTTTTAACCTCCATCTTAATAACTGTTTTTATTTCACTTTTTCAACACTTTTTTATTTTTTAAATAAAAGCACTTTACACTTTGTACCTACTCCTGAATGTATATGTCCTCATTGCACAGCTCATCCTGGTCATGTTATTCATGGTTCTAGGTTCAAGGACAATGTGGCAGCTGGAGCCAATCCACAAGTACCCAAAATCTCAAGTATCTTGAGTACCATGCTTCTAGACTATGGGTTCAGAGATGCTGTTGCATGCCATGTGGCCATTGTACTTGTGGATTGACAATTTTGTTATTTATTTTAGGTTGAGCCCATTTCATACCTCCTGCCTGGGATGAGAACTGGCAGTCTAAGGTCATGGTCCCCTTTTGCAAAAATGGCGTGTTTTATTCAGATGCTTGTCCAAGTGTAGGAGTTCAAGTACCTTGATATTGTATTTAGAAATGAGGAAAGAGGTGATTATGGGATTAACCAACAAATTTGTGCAATGGCAGCAGTCTTGTGAATGCTGTACTAGATTCTGGTAGTTGAATGAGGAGTTAAGTCCTCCAACGCTTTTTTCCTTTTGTCAGTCAAGCAACATTCCCATCTTCAAATATTGGAACTAGCTTGGGTAGTAACAGACAGAATGAGGTAACAAGTGACTGAAATGAGGTTGCTGCTGCTGGTTTCTGGGCTCTCCCTTTGTGATGTGGCGAGGTTTATAGCAATATGGCACACCACCTTGGAGTAGGAATGCTTCTTCTCTGTATCAAAATGAGCCAGTTCAGTTGACTTAGCAATGCAGTTAGAATACTACTTGATGCCTTCCTCATTGGAGAGATTACTATATATCTCACTCAGCTGGTGTGGGAAGTTCAGGAATTACCGAGGAAGTGTTGAAAGAAGTTGCTGAGGACAGGATGGCCTGGTTATGCCATCTCAAGATGGTCCTACTGTGATTTTCATCAAGGTAAGGAAATTCAACGTAATAATGATGTTGATTTAACTATCGTTCAAAAGAAATTGCATTGATTGGTGTTTGTAAAATGCCCCATTTGGGTGAGTGTGCCTAATCAGATACACACTGAGGCTTTTGTTCTACGTGATCCATTCTAGAATCAGCAGGTTAAAGCAATAAATACCATTAATTCAATGAATGTAATTAACCAATCTACAGTATTTTTGTCAGTTTTCATTGATATACATTAACATTCAATGAGTGAAAATCCTCCTGGTACAGGGAGAGAAATGCAGGTAAAGACCATAGATGGAATGCCAATGCCTGTCTAGTTATATATTTGCCCCCCCTGGTAATTCAGTAGTAAGGAAAAAAATGAGAATACATTGAACATACAAATTACACACAGATGGTTTCCACTTCCACTGTCAGGTTCAGAACTGCAGGAGCTGTGAGGCAACCATGCTAAACCACCATGCATTTTTCCTAAACCAATTAAATGTATCTTTTGTATAAAATGAATAATGTTTCTGTAATTGGTTTGTTTTGCTTAGGCTGGATCTATTACTGTTCTACAGTGCCATGATTAGATCTTTTTTATAACAGTATTTCTCCTGACAATAGAGATGGGGGCGATTATAAACAAGAATCTCTAAATATACTATATATATGTATTGTTTTCAAACCACAGTCTGTCATTTGATTTCAATGAGGAATGTCTTTATAAAACACAGTCAAAAGAAAAGATAAACACTAATCCTCCAGATGGCTTAAAAAAACACAAGAGTATTTTATTACTGTCTAGTCTTTTTCTCTTAATGTCTCATCGTTTGTCTAACCATACTTCCTTGGTTTCTTTAAGGGCTGAAAAGAGTAAATAGCAAGAAGGAGCTCTGTCTCATCAATATTAAGGTCTTCCTTTCTAAATCACTTAAACTGCAATTACTGTAATAGATGTAAAGAATATAGAATTTGGATGAGTGAGTAAGGTCCAGAAGAGAAATGAGTCAGGAGTAGAGACTGCAGGGCCACCACAGCACATACTGTATAAAGACTGCAGATTCTGTTAAGTCCAACAAAATATTCAGAGACCTGTAAAGGCAACCAGTGTGTTACTGGAGAAAAATGCAAAGGGCAAACAAAATGTGGGAGGCAGAATTTTACTTTGACAGAGCAGCTTGTTCACATTCCTTTTCCATCTTCACTATCCAAAACTCCACACCTTCTTGTCTTGTTTTATCTTCGCTTTTAATTACTTTCTCACTTACTATATGACTAAACAGAGCTTTGCTAAGTCATTAACTTAAATAGCCAAAGGGCACAGAAGCACCAAATGGTTTCAGAGGGCACATGGGGCACCATGAGACAGTGAACCAGCTAACCCATTCCAAGGCCTATCTATCCAAAAATATAATTTTGTTGGCTACCCTATATTAAAGTTTGCAAGATCACAGTGCACCATACAGGTGCTCCCTTTTTGAAAATGTAATAAATTTATCACAGCGGGAGTCAAAGACAGCCTATTGTCTTAACAAAATTCGAAATACTATCACCAAAGCTCAAGTTGAAGCAAAGGATGAAGTCAAAAAGCAGGTCAATGTCATAACCAAAAAAGAGACACGAGGAAAGATAAGTAAATGAAGTAAACTCAGTATAAGGAGTTTGTTCATTATTCCTGTGTGTTTATTTTTTGTTCTGTGTAGATCCTGTGATTCCCTTCCATGTCCCAAAAGATGTACATGTTATGTTGAATGTTGACCAAAATTATCTTAGTATGAGTCTCTGTGAGTTTTTCATGTGACAGACTGGAATCCCTTCTAGGGTTGACCATTGTCAGCCCAGTGCTGCCTGGACACATTTTGGCTCTCATCAATTTTATATTTAAAAACAAAAACTGGGTACAGAAAACTGATGATTAGTAAATAATAAAATAAATGAGTTATTAACCAAATTCAAATATATAAATAGCGTTCAGTTACCAGACAGACCTAAGACCCAAGGTTTTTATATAACACTTAAGTTCTGTATTTATTTGTTTATTTAAGTAGCATTACTGTCTCTTTGGTAGTGTTCCTCATGTGTTCATGTGGGTTTGCTTGTGGGATGTTGGTTTCCTTCTACAGTCCAAAGACATGCTGTCATGTCTGTTGATCAGTCTAAGTCACTTCGGTTTAAATATGTATGTGGTTGTGCTTGTGATGGACTGGTGTACTTGCCCTGAGCCCAGTTGTCCATTCATAGGGTCTTGGTCTTTGCTAAGCAGAATTTGAAAAGTGGGTGAAAAATAGCTGGATTAAAACAGTCATTTGATCATCCCACACATTTATTTATGTAGTCAGTTAATTTGTCATGTATTTATTTCTCTTTCCACATTTTATTCCTGTTTGGATATTTACATTTTACTTGCCTGTTTATGTGTGAACACTTTAATTTATTTCACACTATGTTTTGCTATTTTAAAATGCCTGTCTCCATTTCTTTTTACATTGTGCACTGACACAGAGGTAGAGCTTGAAGCTGAACGTATTATCTAATCAGTAGACTTGTTCTGTGGCACTTCAGCCAATGATTTCAAGCTGCTGAAACTTTATCACAGACTCAGATAGTCATAAAGTCAGATTCATTTGTAACCAAAATAAATGGTAATGATGATTAGTGCTATTTTCTACTTCCTCTTTGACAGATTGTTTCACAAATAAATACAAAGCACTGGGTTGCACTTAAAGTATTAATACTATACATTACATACAGTATAAACAGGAAAAACATCATTTTCTTAATTGAATATGATATACTATCTCACTTATACATGCTTTTCTGCTTTACAGAAAATTGGTTTATAAACCATAATGAAGGTGAATTTTTACATATATGAAGACCAGGGGCCTCATGTATAGCAGCATAGAATTCACACTAAAACATGGTATACAGACAAAAACAGAAATGTGTGAACGCACAAAAAAATCCAGATGCATAAATCTGTTCGTACGCCAACTTCTATGTTCTTCTGCTACATAAACCCCAGTCAGCGTGAAAGGTGACGCAGGTGCCTGCCACCTCACCCCGACTCCTCCCAGAATTATGCCTCTTTGAATATGCAAATCAATATAAATAGCCCCTTAAGTTCAGCATTCTGTGAAAAGACAATGGCAAAAGCACGGGAAAGAAATAGCAAGTGGAGGGAAGGAAAAACGTACTATTTGTTAGTTTAAGCAGTAGTATAAACAACAAAACGAAGTTGATTGAGTGACATACAGTAGAGTGGTGGAGAAACTTGAAAGTTCAAGTTCAGAAAGTCGCACAGTAAAAAAGAAGTGGTCAGATATCAAAGTTGCCATAAAAATGTGAGTCGTAGCCCACTGTCTGAGGGTCATATGGAAGCATATTAGGGTACAGAGAAAAGAAAAAAATAGACACACAGTGGAAAAAAAAGGTTGAAATGTCAACTTTAATCTCAAAATTTCCACATTAATCAAGTAGTTTATTTTGTCATTAAAGTAGAACATCATAAACTTCAACTTAAAATCGTTTAATTTACTAGTTTCTCAAATCCCATCGTAACTAAAGTAGTACGTTAAATGCTTTGTATTCTATGTATTCTTCTATGTACTCTATATGTGTGAATCACTACATGCTTCTTACACGGGCTTTCTCTTACACCGACAGGACACAGAATACAATATATTCATACTAGCCGATGCCCGCCGTAGCATACGGCGGTGTAAGAATAGGAACGGAAAACGGTGAGAAAGGAATTCAGAAATCAAGAAGAAATAAATACTTCTTGAAAGACGGAGTTGTGAATAGGTGTTTTGGTGGAGACGACAGATAATGAGTCGAAAAATCTAACCCTAGAAAAAGCCACGTACAACTGACCGTGGCTGAAGACTGGTTGTTGTAGATTAACGCAAATCTTTGCAAACGTTTGTCCTTGGGACTTGTTGATAGTCATGGAGAAGGCGAGTCTGAGTGGGAATTGTGTGCGTTTAAATTTAAAAGGGAGATTGGTGTTGGAAGGAAGGAGAGAGATTCTGGGAATGAAGATTGTTTCAGAATTTTGGATAGAGATCAGTTTGCACTCAATAATATTTGTATGCATTTGGGTAATGATGAGTCTTGCTCCATTGCAAAGACTTTTTGATGGCATAATATTTTGGAGGAGCATAACTACAGCTCCCACCTTCAGATGAAGGATATGGGAAGGCATGCCAGTTGGTGTGAGGGTGTGTAAAAACTCCTGTGGGTATGTTAGTTGATCATTAGGATCGTCACTGACTACTGTATCTACAGTCTTGAAGGTCACTTTTTCACCCTGTATAAGATCAAGAACTTTGTTGTTAATATGTAGACAATCATCGCTTGTGACATTCAGTATTGGTCTTGTAGCAAGTTCCTGGGGAGTCACAGTCCAGAAATTAATATCACTGTAAAGTTGAGCAACTGGGTCCTGTTGTTGTGGTAAACATTGAGATACTGGGATACTGTTGTTCATTTTATAACAAAGGCTTAGGAAACAACCGTCGCAGTATAACGAAAATAGGAAGGAGTGAAATGAATAGCAAGTAGCAAAACCAATGCCAATGGTCAACAGAGTACCTTCCTGTAGCAGGCTACGGAAAAGACTCCCAGGCGCACACATGGCTGAAGTGAAAGGTGACACGGTCAGGCTAGATATAGGGTGGTGACGTGACACCAATGGGGTCATGAGAGAGGAGTGGGGAACGCGGTAGTCCAAAGGAGGAATACGAATCGAGAAAAACGGCGTGGAGGTGTATGGGAGGCCTCAGGCAGCGTGGAGAAGGGTTTGGAAGAGCAGGAATAGGAATCGAGAAATGCCGTGTCGGATGCGTATGGGCGGGACTGGTTTTGAAGAGGAGCCGCAGGCAGTGTGGGGAAGGGTTTCGAAGAGGACGAATAGGAATCGAGAAATGCCGTGTCAGCTGCATGTGGGCGGTACTGGTTTTGAAGAGGAACCGCAGGCAGCGTGGGGAAGGGTTTGGAAGAGGACGAATAGCAATCGAGAAATTGGTTTTTGAAGAGGAAGCAGGATGAACCAGAAGAAAAATATATATAAGAGATTACAGCTCTCTGAACAATTTCAATACTAAGATATATACTTGATATTTTCATGATGACAGGAATTAAAGCATGTATTAAACATGGGGGCACGGTGGTGAAGTGGTAGCAATGAACTGGCACACCATCCAGAGAATGTTCCTGCCTCCCAGAAGATGCTTGCTGCGTGATCCTTGATGAAATAATTTATTGCAGCAGTACTGTCTCTTTCAAACGTACTAATCCACAATTCCTGTCCTTCCTTTTCTTTCTCCAAGTAACCAATCGCCACTCTATAATAAAGTTTCAAGTCTTCTGTAAGCTTAGAACGCCAATTCTTTAAAACTTTTAAGGAACATTGAAATATCTTCGTAGTACATGTTTAATTGTTTCATCCATCTATCCATCTAGGGTCGTGCCAGTCCCAGCAGGTATACAGTACAAGGCAGGAACAATCCCTGAACGGAGCGCCAGTTCATCACTAGCACTGCGCCACTGTGCCCACACATTTAATTAAGTATACATTATTTAAATGAACTTAAAAATGTATTTGCATAATGCAGGGGTGTCGAACTGCAGGCCTGGAGGGCTGCAGTGGCTACAGGTTTTCATTCTAACCCTTTTCCTAATCAGTGAGCAGTTTTCACTGCTAATTAACTCCTTTTCCCTTCATTTCAATAACCCGGTTTTTAAGGATTCAGTCCTCTGAATTGATTTATTTCTTAATTAAATGGCAGCCAAACAGAAATGAGACATGAAACAAGCCAACAGATGACCAGCTAAACTGGGATTTCAAACTCCAACCAATTTCACCCCAAACAGTTTCTTAATGAGAAGTTGATTCTTGCTGTTAATTAAGCCCATTATTTAATTCAATGGCTATTTGCTGCTCCCATTCTGCCACAGCAGATATTTCCAAATTTGTCGATTTTTCTGTTTTTTCTAAGAACACCATCAAAATGTTTTGGTGACCTGAGAGATCAACTTTACTGAGACCTTCACCTTTCTTTCTTTTCAGATATTGTGTGATGGGCACAGGTGAGCTGTTCATATGGCGGCTTGTTTGATGTCTCATTATTGTTTGGCTACTAATTAAGGAAAAAGAGACAATTAAGGGGCCTGAGTCAAGTTAATTAAAACTAAAGCAAAAGAAGTTAATTAGCAGTAAAAGCAGCAGATGGTTAGAATGAAAACATGCAGCCACTGCGGCCCTTGAGGACCGGAGTCAGACACCTGTGGTATAATGTAATATACATATTTTACTGCATTTCATCTTAAAAATGATATCAAGAGCTCCAAGAAGATAGCGCCTGGAAATCTAAATCGACTTAGAAGCCAGTCGTCGTCATATATAAATACACGATTTCTTCTAATGAATTGAATTGAATTCCTTTATTGTTATTGTATGGTACAATGAGATTCAATATGCAAATCCTCCATAAACTTATTTTAAAATAAAATGATAAAAAAACAATAATAATAATACAATTAAAAACAATTCAACATATACAATATGAAAGCATAAGTAGTATATACATGTACATATAGGTAGAATTTCCCCTTGGGATTAATAAAGTATCTATCTATCTATCTATCTATCTATCTATCTATCTATCTATCTATCTATCTATCTATCTATCTATCTATCTATCTATCTATCTATCTATCTATCTATCTATCATATTGTGCAGATAGTGCAAATGGTTCAGAAAGTGGTTCATGTTGTATAATATTACAACAGTAGTACAAGTTTACAGTGAGGCAATTGTACTTATAAGTACAGTAATCCCTCCTCCATCGCGGGGGTTGCGTTCCAGAGCCACCCGCGAAATAAGAAAATCCGCGAAGTAGAAACCATATGTTTATATGGTTACTTTTATATTGTCATGCTTGGGTCATAGATTTGCGCAGAAACACAGGAGGTTGTAGAGAGACAGGAACGTTATTCAAACACTGCAAACAAACATTTGTCTCTTTTTCAAAAGTTTAAACTGTGCTCCATGACAAGACAGAGATGACAGTTCTGTCTCACAATTAAAAGAATGCAAACATATCTTCCTCTTCAAAGGAGTGCGCATCAGGAGCAGATCATGTCAGAAAGACAGAGGAAAGCAAACAAATCAATAGGGATGTTTGGCTTTTAAGTATGCGAAGCACCACCGGTACAAAGCTATTGAAGGCGGCAGCTCACACCCCCTCCGTCAGGAGCAGGGAGAGAGAGAGAAAGAGAGAGAGAGAGAGACAGACAGAGAAAAACAAACAGTCAAAAATCAATACGTGCCCTTCGAGCTTTTAAGTATGCGAAGCACCGTGCAGCATGTCGCTTCAGGAAGCAGCTGCACAGAAGATAGCAACGTGAAGATAATCTTTCAGCATTTTTAGACGAGCGTCCGTATCGTCTAGGTGTGCGAACAGCCCCCCTGCTCACACCCCCTACGTCAGGATCAGTGAAAGTCAGCGCAAGACAGAGAGAGAGAAACTAAGTTGGGTAGCTTCTCAGCCATCTGCCAATAGCCTCCCTTGTATGAAATCAACTGGGCAAACCAACTGAGGAAGCATGTACCAGAAATTAAAAGACCCATTGTCCTCAGAAATCCGCGAACCAGCAAAAAATCCGCGATATATATTTAAATATGCTTACATATAAAATAGTGTGAAGCCGCGAAAGGCGAGGCGCGATATAGCGAGGGATCACTGTACATACAGTTCTACCATGAGCACCTGATGGAATGATTGAGTGTGTTTAGAGCTCTTGGGATGAAACTATTTCTGAATCTCAAGGTCCCTACAGGAAAGGCTCTGAAGTGTTTGCCAGATTGGAGAAGTTCAAATAGACTGCAGTCATGGCTGAGTGGAATCCATGTAGATGCTGGTGGCTTTCCTGAGGCAGTGTGTGCTATAAATGTACTCCAGGGCTGGAAGATGTATCCCAATAATCCTCTGCGCTCTCGACACAATCTGCCGTAGAACTTTCCGTTCAGCTGCTGTAGAGCTGTGATTCTGCAGTCAGATGCAATGGATTAAAATACTCTGAGTGGTGCCCTGGGAGTAACAACACTAAAGCAGCTTTGGTATTTGGAAATGCTTGGCCATTCTGTGGACCATTATCTAGTTACAGGTTGATTATTAAACTAATAAACAATATTTGGTTATTTGCAATGTATTTGATAAAGCCACGTCAGGGATGTGAATCTAAAAAACAAAGAGAAACCACACAGGAACAGTAGCACTGATTTGACGCTGGGTGCTGGCAGTTTGCAAAACTGAGCCGAAAATTTGTGTTTGCAATGGATTGAGCTGACGTAAGAATGTGTGTGGCTTTACGCCAAGTTTAGTTTATATACATCGCGATGTGAGTGTGGAAATGGGCGTACGCAACATTTTTGTGCATAAATAATGTTTTTACATGAGGTCCCAGGTCTGGGATAATTTTTAAATATGCCTTGCTATAGCACCAGATTATATTCATTGTCATGGATGTTGGAGACACACAACCCCAGGTTCAGTCATTCCCACAAATGATGCTGCATTTAGAGACTGTCTCAATAACCGTGTGCTGAATCGGGAGGAGCAGGATGTGGAGACTTACAGTGAGGTGTATTTGTGTGCTCATGTGTTACAGGTCTATCAACTTATCATGATTGTTGCTGACATATCTTTAAGCATTAAAGCATTTGACAGAATGTGAAGTATTTGGAAAAGCCCAAGAAAGATCAAAAAATAATTCCTTTGGGTGCAGAAACTTGATCTTTTAAAGGGTAGGTAAACAGGTTTATTAAACAGTATTTCATAACGGGCAAGTTTATTAGGCTTTGTTTTGAATACTAATTCTGCTCTTAAAGTAATTCTAGACCCTTTCTTTTATTTATGTGACTGGACGACAGACTTGCACAAGTTGTTTCATAATATTGGGACACCAACTACATGTCTAATAAAGTAAGGCAAAGATAAAGCTGGGTGTGATGGCCTTAACAAAACATAGTGTTTCAGCCAAATCAGATTTACTTGCAGCGTTATGCAGCTATAACAACTTGATGGAAGTTGCTCCAGATCAGGTTCCGGACCCAATAGCAGATGCCATCCCTGGTGACCAGCAGGTTTTATAGATTCCCAACCAGAATGGGGGGCCAGCTGTGGGTGCTGCGGCTGAGACAGTTGTCCTCACTCAGTGAATCCTTGGAGCTACACGTGAAAAATGAGAGACAGTCACTGTGAGTGCCCCCTCTCATCCCAGAGTGGTATTGCTTACCACAGCAGAGCCAGGAAGACAATCCTCAAGTGAAGGCTTATTTGAACAAAAATGGGGGTTGTTTTTGGATCCAGAAAATGCTTAAAAATATTTTCTATTTAAATTATTGGATTGGGTTATACAAAAATTCACTTCATGAAGAGTTTTTCAGGAATGAATTAGCTTTGCAAAGCGGGAGAGACCTGTGCTCATACTGTATTTGTGAAGGCTTGTGTTTCTTTAGAAAGCAATGATGCAGACTTGTATTAAGTATGCTCCGACTACCACTAATACCAGCTGGCTGTTAAAGGATTTCACAGTAGAAGTAACTGTGCAATGTGCAATGGCGGTAGGGAAACACTAGCGGTGATGCTTTCTCCCAGTTTTAACAGTGCAAGGGTGACTCTGAATAAATTAAGAGTGTGATTCATACAAGTATCTATGTCTTTCATATGCCCTTTTTACATTTCTATTCCTAAGTTTGAAGATGTATAACTCCTCTCTCTGATGGCATTACCTTATCACAACACTCCCAGTGTCATCCTGAGACTGGGAATAAGCATTTGATTGGAATCATAATTTGACTGAATTTAGTGTACACCACTGCATTGTGCCCACATGTGGAATGCCTGATATGATTCTGAGGTAAATAACCAGGAGATGAAATAAAAGGCTAAAGACCTGGTCAGGGATGTGCCAAGGACAAGACTATAAAGGCACATTGACATAACAAACCAAAGAACGAGAATAAACTTGAAGTCAGATAAAAAAACAAAACAGGGTTGAACCCAAAGAGGTAGAATTTCTTTAGGCTAGACCTCCTTGAATACAAAGCCAGCTATAACTAAGAAGGTTTTATTTCTGAGAATATCCTCAGAGAGATACCTCATGCTGCCAAATTTATATCAGAAGATCTAGTGATATTGCAAATTACAGAGACTTGATTAAGAACGGCAAACAAAATAAAAATCAAAAATAAATTCTACATGTCCAAAATCCCTACATGGAACAGTAAAGAAATAAAAGCACCTTCCTAGGCAACAATATAAATAAAGAAAGTTATACAATCACTACGATTTATACTTTTTAATGGCCATGGATAGTAAAGTTTATTTGACCTCTTCTGTTTTTTTATTCATTTGTGCAACATTGTATTCTTCATCCATTCCTCTATAGTGGAAATGTCAGTACAAGGTCCTTAGGATAAACTCTAAATGAGTGTTCAGGAGCAGAGCCCAGGAAAAAACTGGAACAGGAGGATGACATTTAATTTTTAAACCTTCACAATGAATAGTCTTTGGTTTATTTGCAGTACTTCATTCATTTTTTTAATAATTAATATTTTGTGAGGGAAGATGACAAGGGCCAACTGCTTTAATCAGCACATTGTGGTGTGTTTTCATTTGAAGAAATGGAAAGGCCCGTCATTAAACCTTCCAGTAAATGAAAATTCAAGGGCACAATGCAGTCTATTTACAAAATGAGACATAGGTTTTCTGCATCACTACTGAACCAGAAAACCAAATAGCGTTTAGTAAACATGACATTATTTTGTAGTTTCCTAAGGAGTCATTAAGAATTTTGTCTTTCAGGTTTCCTTTACTATGCTGGGTAACTTTAATTCACATTGTTTGTCTAATGACTACCAAAGTCTTAGCCAGCATTCATCTGGCCTGTTTCCATTACTGCCTGACAAAGGACACTCACTGTACACAACAAAAGGCCTTTTGTTTTCTTCATTCATGAACCTTTTTATGTCTTCCACAAGTTATACTCATGTTGAAAACACATTATTTTGATAAATGAATGAAGATTCTTCTGGGAACTATATTCACAGGTGTATAGATATTCTGAAAGACCCATGCTAGTTATTGGTGCTAGAAGGCGATATGCAGTATGGCCTAATGTATAAGGCATTGGACTGTAAGGATATTTGTTGAATCCTACTGTGGACTCAGAGTACTTGCTTGCAGTCCAGTTGTAAACAAAATACAAAAACCATTACACTGTTACTCTGCAATTGAAATGTACCTTTGTTAAGGTACTCTTTGTGTTCGTGTATAATGAATGGGATATACTGTTTTACTCCTTATTAACCGGTAATAAGGATGAAATATGATTAAAAGATACCAAGTGAAAATCAAGAGTCAATTAGAATTATATGCAAACAATTGTTGTATGTTGGTATGGCACTAACTATATCATTTTTTTTTTACAACCCTCATATAAAATGTCTGTCCAGGGTCCAGAAGCCTGCGGTAGCTGCATCTTATGAATATGAGAAAAGCTCAAATGTGAATATTTCTTCTATGGCAAGTTAAATGTTAATCACGGCAATAATTAAAAACATCCTTATTTACATGCAAAAGGACTGATTTGACAGGTCCTCTGCTTTGTCAAAACAAAAACTGCAAAGAGATGTTTGGATAGCTGAATGCACTGCACACTTGAAATTGTACTTTTACATAGATGCTATGTACAAAGCAAGTTAGAAAACAAACAGGCAACCAGTATTCTCCAGGCAACCATCTGATTAAGTTATTACCATTAGGAATAAAGCACAAGAAACCTTTTGATAAAAAGAGGCCATTCAGCACAATACATTATTGCCTTTCAATCCTTATTTACCTAACTTGTTCAAAAACTGTCAAGTCAGCATATGAGGTTCTCCCAAATACTAATGTATGCTACACTGCTTAGAAGTGTATCCCACATATATCATGGATTATTTTTCCTAAAGAAAAAAATCCTTTAGTATAGTTTATTTTAATTTCTATAAAATTAACCCCTACATAAGCCCTAGTGTATCATTTGAAAAACTTATTTCAAACTGATAGTTGGCATCAGGCCTTCTAAGTGCCATCCCTCCGAGGGCAGTGCTGGCGATGCTGTCTTATATACATTCATAAAGGATCTAAACAAGAGCATTAACAATAAACTGGTTAAGTCTGCAGGTGATACCAAACCAATTGTAATGGCTGATAATCTGGAATAAATTGAATCATTTCAGAGGGACTTGGACAGCATACAGGCTTAGAAAGATTTATGGCAGATAAAACTGTATGTGAGTAAATGAAAGGTATTGCACATAGAAAGTAGAAATGTTAGATTTGGATACATAATGGAAGGTTTAAAACATGAAAGTATGCCTTATGAGAAGGTCCTAGGAGCCATAGTGAACTCATCATTATCTACAAGACAGTGTACAGAAGCAATCAAGAAGGCAAATAGGATGTTAGGTTATATAGCATAGCATGAGGCGTACAAGTCAAGGGAAGTTATTCTTAAGCTATAAGGTATACTGTACTAGGGACACCTCATCTGGAGTACTGTGCACAGTTTTGGTCTCCACATTACAAAAAAGACTAACAGTGCTAGAGGATGTCCGGAGGACCTTTTTTACCTTTCCTTGCATCAATAGAAATAGTATCTTGAAATGTGCAAACCACCCAAATGAGAGTGACTGAATATACTGTATAGTGTGCCTTCTTAGTCAAAATTCTGTCCGTAATTACAGCATTACAATATTATCATTTCCATTGCTTTATCAATAATAATAATAATAATAATACTAACTATTTAAGAAACATCACCTGGATGCACTGGGGCGCATCATCAGTGATGTATCCTGAGGTCATTGGGCGTTTTGGGTCTCGCAACATCATACACCCTCACTCAGGTGACCCAGCCTGTGCTGATCAATCCCCAACTTGCATCTCAGTAGCGAGCCACAGATCAGCCCTCTTTATCTGCGACTCAACTTGCGGATTTAATGGCCTTCTTTTTGGCCGCTCTTGTTATGCCCAGCCGTGTGAGGACTCTGCAGAGCTAGCGTCCTTCAGATTCTCTGCAGCCAACTTCTTTGGCCTCATAGAGTACCCTCCAGCCTCTGTCCCTGCACTCCTTCACCAGCTCCTGGTACTTGGTGCATTTCCTCTCGCTAGCTTCCTAGATAGATAGATAGATAGATAGATAGATAGATAGATAGATAGATAGATAGATAGATAGATAGATAGATAGATAGATAGATAGATAGATAGATAGATAGATAGATAGATAGATAGATAGATAGATAGATAGATAGATAGATAGATAGATAGATAGATAGATAGATAGATACTTTATTAATCCCAATGGGAAATTCACATTCTTCAGCAGCAGCATACTGATACAATAAATAATATTAAATTAAAGAATGATAATAATATAGGTGAAAAAAACAGACAATAACTATGTATAATGTTAAATATTAACGTTTACCCCCCCTGGTGGAATTAAAGAGTCGCATAGTTTGGGGGAGGAACGATCTCCTCAATCTGTCTGTGGAGCAGGACAGTGACAGCAGTCTGTCGCTGAAGCTGCTCTTCTGTCTGGAGATGATACTATTAAGTGGATGCAGTGGATTCTCCATAATTGATAGGAGCCTGCTGAGCGCCCTTCGCTCTGCCACAGATGTTAAACTGTCCAGCTCCATGCCAACAATAGAGCCTGCCTTCCTCACCAGTTTGTCCAGGCGTGAGGCGTCTTTCCTCTTAATGCTGCCTCCCCAGCACACCACTGCGTAGAAGAGGGCGCTCGCCACAACTGTTTGATACGCTCTTCCCAGGGCACTATCAATTCCAGCTTGATCAGCTGTTTTGAGGCCTCAGAAGTAATGATCATGTCTGGCCGGAGTGATGTTGTTACGATTTGCTGCAGGAACTTCAGCTGCTTTCCCAAGTCAGACTGCAGCTGCCAGTCAGAGGCTGTGTGGAAGAGGCCAATTATTACTGTCTTTGCCTGGGATTGCTCTCCCGCTTTAATGAAGGTAACTGCCTTCTTTGAGATATGGAGGAGTTTGCTTGTGTTGATAGCTGAAGCCAAGCTTTCAGCAACTGCCTTGAGCGCCTACCTTGTCATGGCACCACCGTTAATGGCCATCTGCCGGAGCCTTAGGGCAGCTGCTGAGTAGATGTTCTAGAGAGCCTCTTCTTGAGCAAAGTGGACAGGAAGGTGTCTTGCTCTTCCCCCAGACGTGGAGGTTTGCTGGACTCAGCAGGGCATTGTAGACCACCTGCACCAGGAACTAGACACAAAAGAAATCTCCCTGGATGATGTCCGACCAGGTGATCCTTCTCTGGAGAGTACTCTCCCACCTTGTCCACACACCCTGTTGCCAGAGTCCTACTGCCCTGCTCACTCTCTTTTCCTCCACCCCTGCTTGGACCTCTTCCTGGAGTAGATGGATTCTCTCCTTGCCCTGAGCCTTTGGGAAGTAGCCCATTCCTGCTCTACCTGTTGCCACGGTGCCCACCAGAACCTTCTGTCTCAGGCGTGACTCTGCCACCTCCACAGCCTTCTCTACCCTCTATTTCCTGCCTGTCCTCACCTCAATAATAATAATAATAATAAAAATAAATTTTATATATATTGCATTTCTATAATATTTTAGGTTGTCTTTTGAAACAGGATATCCACAGTATTATTCACTATACAGTAGTGAGATTTTCCTTTCTCTGATGAATTGGCTAGTAATTTTTAAAGATTTGCCTATAACATTCTTTCTTTATAAACACAAATTTCCAAATTCTGCTTCATTTTAGTTGTATTTTCCTGTTATCTTTTGCTTAAACAACATAAGACATGGTGCTCCAATGTGTTTACCACTGATGTTATTCTTAATGAAGCCTTCTTGGTATATTCAGCCAAGAATATTTTTTGTATTATTATTTAATTAATCTCCAGATCCCTCCACAGGATTCTGGTGACTTAATGAGTAATAAGTCCAAAGACTGGTAATCAAATGTTTGGAGGATGACAGTGTGTGCACTGGCAGATTAATGAGTAGTTTGATAATGCAGATTAATTTGTTATTTGCTTTTATGAAGATTAGCAAACTATGTTGATTAATCAGAGTAAGATTTTAAAAGTTGATCTGCAACAAGTTTTACTTTGTTTTTAAACTATTTTAAAGTAATTTATCTTGTGTCATAGTCTCTTCAGCAGATTATATATTTATTCTGAGCAGTTTGGGGAATTTTTCCACATTCTATTTATTTAAAAATTAGCTTTGCTAATTGTTTTATTTCATTTACTTGTTGCTACCTTGATGACACCATGCTTTTGTTTTATGTTACATTTTGTATCCGTGTGTTTCCTTGTTGAAGGATGTCACTGCTTATGCATCAACTCAGGAAGTTTCAGATGCCTTAGAGTTAAAGGCCAGAGGTTTTGTCTGTACCTTATACAAAAACGAGACAAAATCTATCAAAGTAAAAGAGTAATACTAAATATTCTTGTTCTTCTGAATTTAACCCTTTGGATCCTTGACAACAATTTGTGGTTTTGCCCTATGTAAGAAAATTTGCTTAATCTGTCAAATATTCTTATGAATGAATTTTGATTCCAAGTTCAGTGCTTTCTTACTTCTTCCACTTATAAAACCATCAGTGAAAGTGAGACCTTTTATTTTATGGAAGGAAATGCTCTTTGGTCTCATCCTGCTGGTAAGAGCATGAAGCAACAAAACAATGCTTTAACCAAGTTATTTTGACACTGATTTTGGTGATCAAGCTCAGAGGTTAAAGTGGAGACTGAATAAAAGGCTGTCAGTCTGACAAAGACAGAGAGAGGATTATCATACTAAGAATACAATATATGGCTTCATAGTGCATGGCTATTAGTATACAGTTACCTCTTAATAAAGCTGTAGGGCCCAGTATAGAGGAAGTACCGTAGTAGAAGGAGATGGTGGACTGAAACAGTGATTATGCAGAAGGACATGCTTATGAGATATCTATAAATAAGAAGTCAGAATTAGCATAAGACGGCCTAATTTGGGGTATTCATAAGACACTATGGCATACGCATCCACACTAGAAGGACCGGGGGAAGAAACTTATCCAGAGCATTACCTCCCCCAGAGTGCTAGGTGACAGACCTCTGGGTTGCAGTGGTGCCTCGGACTCCTGCAGGGCTCCATGGGACCTGGAGTTTGATACAGTCCTGTTGGGATCCGAGGACGCCAACAGGGGGTGCTGCAGCTGCTGCTGAGCCCTTATGGACAGCACTTCCAGGTGGAATAATGAGCACCTTGTGCACTTCCAGGTGCTTTATAGAAGGAGCCAGCAGCCACTACTCTGGAAGCCAGACTCAGGTGGGAGAAGACGAAGCTTGCCAGGAGGAGTGGAGGAAAGAAGGAGAGAAAGAAGAAGAGTTTTGTCTTGTGCATTTGAAATGTGCTGTACTTGTGGGAAATGGGGAAGGCGTATCCCATGAGGGAAAAGAAAAAGAAAAATCTTGTGTGCTCGTACTTGTGCCTCTGTGTCTCTCTGTGTCAGGTTTGGGCGGCAAGAGCGCCATCTGCAGGTCACAACACATAATGATTTACGTCTTGAAATGGAAGAACGTAATAAACAAGAATAGTTTTGTCAAATATTTGAAATTTTAAAACATGTGCTTCTATTTAAATATTTAAAGTCTAAATATTCTTGATTGTAATAGATCGATAGAGGTCCAGTGATGGCTAGATCAAAAAATCAAAACTAACATCATATTTGGCATCACTCAATTTAAAATGTTCAAAGACAATACATCAATAGAAATGTGTCAGTTTTCACCCTCTGATAGAGGTCCATAGAGGATCCCTAGTAAAGGATCAAAAATCAAAAATGACATGATATTTATAATCACTGACTTTGAAATAGTTTAAAACCATCACCCACAAGACATTTAAAACTGTTTATTTTTAAACATCTGGGAGTGGCTCTTAGAGGGCTAGGACTGCCAGTAAAGAAATATTAAAAGTATTTGTGATCGTCAACCTCAAAATACCATTATATGACACTCCACGTCTCTTTTAACTGATCCCCATTTTTCAAAGCTTTGTGAAAAGCAGTAACTTGGACCTCTCACTTTCCATTAGGGGGTGAACCCCTGGGGTCAGTTGATGTGGGCTGCACAACTTCCTATCCTTCTGGTTTTTGCTGAAGACACCTATTGATTTACTCTTTATCATGAAGATGTAATTTCCTGCACAAAATATTGTAAAAAATGGCCTATAAAATTTGTTTTTTAGGTCAAGATGGTCAAAATTTGAGGGAACCCCAAAACAGTTGAATGCTGTATCATATGTATGGGTTTTCTTCTATCAGTGAGTCAGGAACTGCCGGATGAAAAGGGAGGCAGCCCCATTTATAGTGACCCGGATGGGCTCCAGGTGTTATGTCTGATGACACTTCCTTTCAGGAGAGTCTTTCAGGTGTGTAATAGAAACCACAGTATAGAGAGAAGTGTGTGCATTGCAACAGGTACGCACGTCATAAATGTAGGAAGGACGGGTCCTTGCGTGTGTTTGAACTGTTAACATTTGAATGTGATGATTGCATATAGCACTGAACTGACCTCTCTGTACTGTTGTTGCATCCGTGCCACAATGTTTTCTGAAATGTACTATACGGGCCATAAAATGAATAATTCCAAATATCATATATAACTACGTCTCTGTTTTTTTGTTTTTTTGACATCACAGACCATAAGCTGCATACTAATTCAGTGTGAGCAGGAACACTCAATAAAACTGAATGAAAAAAAAATCAAGTGACAGTGAGTTACGAAGAAGGCAAATTCACCAGCGTTATATAGTTTATGTCAACATTTTGTTATTTACTACTAAAATATGACAAACTTTTCTGTTTTAACAATGTGTTTACACAGATTATTGTAGAAACGGAACACACATGAAATGCATGTGTTCCAAATAATGATCTATTATTTCCACTCTAAAACTCCAGCATGTCACTCCCAGATAATCAATCAAGGCATGAGCTGGGTGAATATTGTGCACGGTCTGCGGCGGTGGGGGATGGAATAGCAGGCTGCTTGCTGCTTGCCTTAATCGGCACATTTACAGGACAAAAGACGCTAAGAGAGAAGTGTGAACGGATTTAAGGTTGGCCAGATCTGCAAGTTTTTTCGTAGGCTTTCGTAATTCTAGTGTTAAAGGCATTTTTACAAAAAAAACGCATGCAAGCAACACTGCATTGCAGTCACTGACCTTTGTGGATAATCTGTGACTAATGAAGTAACCCAGGAGTATTAAGTCTATGGAGAAAGAGGCAGGTGGAGGAGAAGGCAAGGAAAGAGAGTACTGGTGAGGAACACATAAGGCGTGCATAACAGAGAACTCTGGCATGACATGTCATTTGCGTTTAGTTCCTAAGTTGCCCCAATTATTGGCAGAATAGGTGCCTAATTTCCAACAAATCTGAACTTAATAAGCATGTGGAGAAATGGATAGATGGTAAGAAAAAGCAGTTCAGCTGTCTCCATTGGGTAGGTAAATCTAATTTTTACTTAACTCTTACAACATATTTGACTTATCTGTTCAGACAGTGAAAGTTTGTAACTTTTTCCCACATTCCCACAATTAATCAACAGTAAAATAATAAACATCTCAAAGTTTATACAGTTTCTAAAAAAGTCTATCTTGCCATGTCTTTTGGTTCAGTTTTGACACACCATTACATTACCACTGAACATGGGGCAGTTTGTTTACTCACAGCACATAAAAACATCCTAAATGTCATCTTTTCAGCTTTCAGTAAAGTGCCCTAACTTTGCAAAAGGCTAAAAAAAATATCCTAATGTCACAGTTTTATACAACAGCTGTACATTTTGAACACTGCCACCTCCTTCAAGTCCATTTTGATCCACCATATACTTTAATGGATTTTAATTTACATGTACTTTGTTCAAAACCTACAGTATATACTCGTATATAAATTGGGTCTTGAAACCCAAAAAATTGATCATTAAATCAGACCCCGACTTACAGTATATGCCCGTTCAAAAATGCAACCTTTATTTTTTTTTACATCTTCTTGCCCCTCCAATCTCGCACTCAGACACATTGAATTTTGTTACAGCAACACAGTTATCAATTTCTTTAACTACTTCAACAACTTTTAATTTAAAATCAGCTTCATATTTTCATCTGATTGAACGCTCCATCGTAGATAAAGGATGGTCTTACGCTAAAGGTGTATGAGGGTGTAGATACAAAAAACACAAAACAGTGCAAACGTTGCTTTGTAATAGTTTGGGTATTACCGTGTGGTCATGTAGGCGCAATACATAGAAAAAAAAAGGCAGTGTGCTCTGTGGTTACTCTCTCAGGTGGGCGTTAGCATATCATAATCTCTTGGACCAATAGCGTGAGTTTTCCTGATTTGATTTATATGACCAATATTATAAAATACCAGAAATTATACGGTAAAATCAAGCACCGCCTTATCTGTGGAGAACTTAAACACAAGTACATACGGTATATAAACCGTGTAAATATCATCTGTTTTAAAAGGTAGGATCATTGGTACTACAGTTAAAGGTAGTCAATTAATATAAAAATAGGTTCGGAGTGAAATATTTTACATCCAGGGCACCTAAAAGGTGTGTTGGAATTATGTTAAAAAAGACTCGCAAGGCAGAGTATTGAGTAAGCATCTGAAGATATTGTAAGACTGAAAATAAAGTAATCGATCCATTTTTCTAAGCTTGTGTCTTCAGCAATAGGGTAACAAAAATTTGAAGTTGACTTCTGCTGGAATCAACCTTGTGCAAAACACTAATCTGTCACTTGTATACACCAGACTAACTCAGAGTCATCATTTACCACAATGGACATGTCTTTGAGATGCAGAAGTAGTCCAAAATATCTTGCACTTGAACTTGCACACCTCCACACAGACAGTGACCAGGTAATTCAAGTCCTTGATTCTGCGAAAGGTGATAATTGTTGCTCAATCATGTCAACTAAGTATGAGAAAATGATATAGCACATTTTGGCCAAGCCATGTATCACAAGAAAATATTTACACTTTAAAAATTGCAAAATACAGAAAGGCAAGACATACTTAAAAGACATAAATTATCTGCAGTTGGAGACGTTATGCAAGAATGGCCAAATTATGTAATCCTTCAAAATGATTGGACACATTATTCAGTTTATATTTAGTGTGCAATAAGAATAAATAAAGACACAGAGATTTTCAAAACAAATGCACCCTTTTGTGTAATGGGTAGACTTTTTTCCTATAGTAGGAGGACACCACAAAATAATTTAATCCTAATTAAAGTGTGGTCTTTTGACATAAAGTGTGCACCAAATGTTTTGTTGAACAGAAAAGGAGACTGTATTATTCCACTGTTAAGTTTTTCCCTTTTATTACTTTGAATGCTTAAATAATAACAAAGTAAATTAGCATACAGTAACACTTTCTGTATAAAATGGTGCCTGCAATTTTCTAGAGACCAGAAGTACAAATTATCCTACCCTGTAGAAGAAAACTTCACATGGACATGGTGATAATAATCAAACTTTGTTCTTATAATGTTTGGCATGGCAATTAAAACTGGAAGCTGTGAGATAATAGCATTAACCACTGCTCAGTCGTACCTCCCATTGCCAACACTACATGTATTTAAAACTGGGTTTTATACTTTTCTATATACCAACATTATTTTTTCTTTTATCAGTTTGTGAGCTTTTAACTGTTTTAAGCAGGTTTCATAAGAGGTTGATGTTTTTTATCAGTGGTTGTTTATCTGTAGAGGGGCAGGTTTACCTCCAGCTATGGTAACGGTAAAGACAGGACATATACAGCATTTAAAAAAGTAAAGATAATATCAGAATGTTTTTTTGTATTCATAGCTATTTTTTATGCAGATTTTAATGTTTGTGGTCACAACTTGCTTCCTGCTCTTTTAGATTTAGGCAAGCATGATGACACATGTGCAACTGTTAAATTTATGTGTTATTGGACAGAATGTTCTCGTCTTTACTGGGGAAAAAGGGAAACCACCAAAAAGAGGCTTCAGAGCCTTCAGTGCTTCTGATACTGCTCATTCATGGCCAGGTGGAGCAACCAGCTCCCCAAAGTGCCACTTAAAAAAGGTCATGGAGAAGAATGTGGACTGCCCTTTCAAAATATCTAAGAGTAGAAGAAAAGAAAATGTGCTTAGCTCACCTATCTCATCTTTAGATGCAGCAACTCTGTCTTAAAGTTTTCTGCTGGCCCCCCAGATGGGACTTAGTAATTCCTGGTAGTAAGTACAATGTGAAATGGAGGAGTACATAAATTTGTCAGTGTATCTTGCGTTAAAAGAATTCAACAGACTTGTCACCAAAATCACACATGCTATTAGCTCTTTTTGTATGTTAAAATTTTTAACTGAAAACAGAAGATGAGTTCACAGTTGTTCCTTGTCTCAAAAAGGAACCCACTCACAAACAAAACTACAGGTATGTGTATGCTATGAAATTATAGCAGGAGCTAAAAATATTGGTGGGACTTTCTCTATGCTCTCTCTTAACAAAGAAAGCCCCCCTGGAAGTGTGTACTAAGACCTCTCTTATAGTCCGTTCTACACCCATGACTGCACAGCTAGAAACAAGTCCAACATCTTTTGTCAGATTTGCTGATGACACAATGGTGATGGGTCTTATTTTCAAGGACGATGAGACTAAAAACTGAGAGCTAATCAAAGCCCTGACAAACTGCTGCCAGGAAATCTGTCTTTCTCTCAATCTGGCTAAGACCATAGAGATAACAGAGGACTTCAGGAAGCAAGGAGGTATACACTCCCCCTTCAGCATCAAGGTTTCAAATTCCTCAGTGTGTGTATCACTGAGGATGTTACATTGTAGCGGTGCTACTAGAATTTGAAACTGCAACTCCCAGCAGTCCCTGCAGTGGCTCTGATTCATCTGCTGAGGGTGCAGGGGGTGTTGGGGTCAAAGGAGGTCAGTGCAGCTTTTAAAAAGGGGGCCTGTGACCAAAAGGAAGAGGAAGTTTGTAATTTGTGTTTCAAGTTCCTGTCTGCCTGCCTTCTGTTGGGTTACCTGTACTTATTCATTTTGTCCTGGATCATTTCGTGGTTGGAGTCTGGATTGTCTGCTGTCTGCATGTGTACATGAGGACTGTAAGTGGACTCATGGCCACCCTGCGAGGAAAGGAGTGCTCCTGAATCCGTCCACCCATCTTCACCCATTCAAGAACTACTGGTAGGACTATCTTTACATTCCCTTTCAACATGCAGATCTCTGGACTATCTATCTTCATCATTACATTTCATCCGTTGCCATTTTTCATGCCGTTTTTGCTGTGTGTGTTTTGTTTGTGCTTTGTGCATTTAATGTATAGTCACCATAAGGGGAACAGGGGTGGTATTGTTGTTTTCATTTATTTCATTTGTTTTCATTACATCCTTTAATTGTTGTTTGATTACCGGTTTTCTTTGTTTTTATCTCTGTTTGTGAGTGCGTGCAGGTAGGGCCAAGGCTGGGTGCGTCCCGGGAATCTCCACCATAAAAATAAATAAATCACCGTCCTCTCAACGGTGTGAATCTTAGCAGCACTGGACCGCTACAACATGAACTATTCACACTGGAAAAGGGGTGAAGAAGGTGCAACACCACCTTTGTTATCCCAGACAAATTAAGAGGTTGGGCTGCACCCTTGGATTATTTTACACCTGCACTACTGAAATCATCCTAACTGGATGTATCATTGCCTGGTAAGGGAACTGCACTGCCCTCAATCTGAATGTCTTTCAGAAAGCAGTACATTCTACTCAAACAACCATAAAAGATGAACTTCTTTACCTACAACACATTTATGTGAGGTGGTTTCCAGGGATAGCCAGAAAAATCATCAATGATCCCAGTCATCCAAGTCATGAACTGTTCACATTATTATCTTCAGATGATACAACAGCATCAGGTCCCAGGCCAGTAGGTTTTTCCATCCAGCTGTTAGAATGCTGAACTGTGTATAGTCCATGATGTAACTTCCTCCATCCTGTCCAGGAGGTGCTGTCTTGGAGCACTTTTAGCCACATACTCAGGCCACCACAGTGTGCTAACAAGTTCCTCTGGGGGTCTTTTATGCCTGCTGCTATCAGACAGTTCAATGCCTCCTCCAGAGGCCCCCAACTAAATGCTGGTACTATTTAAGTTAATTATACAAATTATGCACAATATACTTCTATTTTTTTTTATTGATTGATTGACCCATTTTATTATTTGTTCCGTGAGTCTGTGGCCTTGTTTTTTATGTTTCTGCTGGTGTACATATACTTCTAAATTTCCCCTTGGGATTAGTAAAGTTTATATAACCTAATCTAATTTAATATTGATTTGTATTAATCCTTACCTAACACACACTCACATCGATGCTGCCTTTCTTTCATCTCTACACTCCATTGTGCCTTAACTATATTGTGTTATTAATATGTATTGCTCAGAGTACAAACTGTCAGTATGTCTAAGAGTTTACTTATGTAATGAGTTTAATTGTGTGCAGTGTTTGATTGGTGAATTGATATTTGAATTTATTAATTATGTGTATATTCTATTGTGTACATTTACACTAAAACTGCTCTGGATCTTGCACACATTTTTTTCACTCCAACTTTGCATTAGTGACAATAAAGTGACTCGAATTGATTATAGTAACATAAAAGTATCACACTAGTTTTACTGTGTAAGCTTGTTAATTAGGCATGCAAAAGCATTGGATTAGTTATATTGGATTGGATTTACTATTAATGCAACTATCAATAAATTCATTCTGTAATCCACTTTGCCTAATTAAGGGTCACAATGTTAATGTAACTTTTAAGTTAAAACAATAACAGTTTTCCAGTTTTGTAATGCCCTTCCAGTATATTTTATACTGTTGTAATGAGTGTTATCTGTCTTATACAGATAAAATGAGAAATACTTAAATAAAATGATTAAATAAAAGCACTTCTTTTGTAGCCATTGCTGATCATTTTACTTCAGTACAGGCTCATTCCTCCATCTACATCACTGGTTATGAAAATCTACCTTTTTGATAAATATGGCTGTAAGTCACAAAACTCTTAAGTAGCTGAACTTTATACAGTAATTTATGAGTTTCTTTTTTTTTGTAACTGTATGTTTGAGTCAGATAAGCTAACCTCCCCTGATGATTAATGATTTACCAACGTCTTTTAGTTGCTGCACTGATTTTGCCATCTAAGGAAATAATGAGTGATGAAATTATGCCCTCACAAAAGCAGAACTGCTACAGCTTTTTGCCCTTTTACAATATGCACCTTTTAACAAAATCAATTTTGTACTGAAGGTACTCAGAATTTGAATCTAGGAATATTAACACATAGTTCTTTGTAGTCATTAAAAATAATATTTTTGATTCTTTTATCAGAATTTAAGCCCCAGGAATTCCTACCCAGGAGAAAAGAAGAAATGATGTTTGGTGTGTAACAGTAGGGGGTGCTCTCATTGATTTCATACTCAAGATGATGCAAAGGGGGCCAAATGACTAAAAATGGTGCATTTATTGAAAGCTAAACAGTAGAGGGATACTCAAAATAAAAGAATATAACATAAACTGCCAAAACTAACAGACCACTGTATGACGATGGAAACAAGTCATATTGAGGATTGTTTTAATAAATGTTCAGACTCACCATATTGAACTGCATGTTTAAAAAATCACTCAAAGTTAAAAGTATAACAAAGTCAAAAGAAGTGATGTGCTTTGCGGTGGGTTGGCATCCTGCCCGGGATTGGTCCCTGCCTTGTGCCCTGTGTTGGCTGGGATTGGCTCCAGCAGACCCCCGTGACCCTGTGTTCGGATTCAGCGGGTTGGAAAATGGATGGATGGATGGATGGATGGATTATTAAGCCAATGCAAAGACTGCAAATTTGAACTGCGAGCTGATTAACTACCATCAAGATACACTACACTGATGTTTTTCAAGCACGCCATATTGAACTGTTTAAAAAGTATTGAAGCAAACTCTTGTGTTGAAATCTTTAAATGATACTTTGGCTGTTTTAACTAATAGTAGTGCATCCTGCTAGGAATTTAATTAAACTGTGGATCTTGAATTGATTTAAACTTTATTCATTTGAATCTTCATCTTCATCATCTTTTACTTATTTCATTGGAATATTTAAAAACAACTTAATTATCAGCCTTAGGTAATTAGGGTTAGCACTGGGAATCAGCCTTGAGAAAAAAACACGATTTTGTAATATAAACATGATGAAAATTGATAGAAAAAAGACCCCTGTGGACTGAAGAAACTTTTTAAGCAACTATGCTCTGTATTGTTACTGAAAGTATCCTTAAAATACAATTTCCTACCTTTTGCTGCTATTGATTTTATTGTGTTTTATTAATTTTGCTTTATTGCAATAGCAGGTATATATTGTTTGGTTGAGTCAAGGAATAAAGATCACCTAGTGTGGGTGATTGCCGTATTCCCACAGGGGTTAGCAGCTGAGAATAGAACACCTTTAACAGGTGGCAGTGCAGTGAGTGGGCACCTGCTTTGGCAGGGGGTTGAGTGAGGCTCAAGTCTGAAGGCAACTGTTTGGTCAGCTCATGCCAATCTAGTAAGTTTCATTGCTTGAGGTAGCTGTTCATATGTGGGTAAAGCTGTACACATGGGGTGCTATAAAACAGCTATACTGGAGTCCCATTTTGCTTGAAGCAGCTGTCCATTTGTGGATAAAGTCATGCACATGGGGCAATATAAAGCAACTACCCAGAAGTCTCAGTTTGCTTAAGGCAAACAAAACCTGGGGGTCTTCACTTGAGGCTACTTTAAATTCCCAACCATAGTCACTTCTGGCTAAGTTCTGGTACCACATCCAATGTTGGGGCAGCCCTACTTTTGTTATATAGACACCAGGCTAGAACTCTCTTTAGCCTTTTTGGTATGTTGATACATCATCTTCTGTCATCTGTGTGCATATGCTTTCGCTTTCTGGTTAGCAGTGGCCAGATCTTCCTTACTACACTGCTGTTGTAATTATGGACATTGGAGTAGGTGCTCAGTTTTTTGCCAATTCCACATTTGCATGTTTCGGGTTATGGACAGGTCCAACTATTGCATGTTGACTTACAACCCGCCAACTCCAGTTTGTAATCTTCAAGGCCTTTCATGTTGCACAGTCAAGGTTGGAACCAGCAGGCAGTCTTTCAGCTGCAGCTCTCCATATGGTGGTGTTCATTGCAGTCAAAACAAGTCACAACAGCTGACTGCTCCAGTGGCTCAACTTACTATTCTGTGACTTTGTTATTGTCTTGGCTGTTTGTGTACATATAGCATGTGTTGTGGGTCCATGACTTGTATTTCCCTTATTATTATCTACCTGACATCCGATGCTGCAATTCCAGTGAGCAGGCATAGTGTTGGGTTGTGACAACTGTCATTTAGAACTGCATCAGTCTTCTTTCCATGGCTTGATCTTTTTCACACTGGGCAGGCAAACTCGACTGTTGTGTAGCAAAGGCCTAGTGTTGTTGATTGTAGGGTTGATGGATTTGCACCCCATTGGCTGTTCACCAGCTTGTGCTGGATGTTATTCTTTGCACTGACTGTTTCTCACAGTCTTTCAGTGTGTTGTTGAAGATCATCGTGCGGTCGAGCATTACCCCAAGATTGCTGGATTGTTGCAGTGTTTGAGTTGGACATATGATCCTCAATTTCTTATTTTTTTTGTGCTTGTGCAGGTGGAATCTCTCTCTCTCTCTCTAGTGACATAGTGAACTTTCAATCATTCTGAAAGAGCCTGATGCATTAGGTAGTCTCCATTTTCTGAATAGGACAACCTTATGTTGTGTAATAGCAGATGGGAGTGGAAGCAAGATCTCCTGTCAGCGCAAACTAGAATAAATTAGCCTGACCCTAGCTTCTCCACATGCTGCCACCTTTCATCCATTGCATGTTTGTACTTGTATGCTTTCCCTGTCCTCTCTCTCCTTCTCTCTCTCCACAGATTGTTGTGCATCCCTATCATCTGCTGGGTTGCCTAAACTCTAGTGTAGGAGAACATTGTATTTTCATATCCAGACCACATCTCTGTCTAACTTTCATTTGTACTGTTTCCTCTGCCTATCGCTTTTTTGGATCAATCATGTGCAGGGTGACCCCTCTCTACCAGTTCTTACATTTCCACTGGGAGTAAACTGGGGCTCTCCCAACACCAGTACCATCAATGAAGTTGTTTCTTTCTTCTCAATGTGATAGCTCTGTTCCATCCCAGTGGTGGTACTGACAAACTATTGTCAGTTAGGCACATCTTCAAGAGATATTTTTATATAAAAGATAAAACCATTTATGTTTTGGGAAGGAATGACTTCTCCTGAATCAAGCTTGCATGACCCAGTGCTTTTGAGAATGATAATGAATCACTATCCATGTGACATAAATAAAGCAACGGAATATTTCCACTCTGAAGAATATTTCATTCCAGTATTTTAACTCAAGACTGAAATTAGTCTTGTACAGAAAAATGACAATTTCCAAATTCAAGTTCATTGTTTTATATTTAATCAGAACAAAATCACATTTTATGGCATAATAGAAAAGCCTAATGTACTTAAGCAAACCTTGACCTTCTACTGGGTTCTCTTTGGTGAAATGATTTAAGACAAAAATGATCTGATGACCACAAGAGAATCTCATTTGGAAAAAGAATATTGGAATGAATCTACGCATTGATCCATTTTTGTGGGTGATATTGGTTAAGCAGTTGTTCTGCCAAAAATGAAGCTAGCAAATTTTAAATTGGAGAACAGAAACAAACCTGGTGAAAAATCAAAAGATCTAGAGCTAACCACATCTATATTACTAAACGACAGTTGTATAATTATATGCACGGACACTGGACGCAGGACGCACCGAGGTGCATGCGCACAGCGCCTCGGCGCCCCAGAGTCAAACCCAGCGGCTTCCCAGAGTCAGTAGGTGGCGCCCAAACAACACAACCTAAAACTAAACTTGTTCTAATCCACTGTGCCAGCAGTCAGTGTGGCATATTTGAATCACATAACGGTAATTCAGTATTAAAAGTAAGTTGAATTATGATTCCTAACAGTAAACGACTTCTACCTAACGACACAGCCACAGAACAACAAAGACGAGACCGCATGGATAGAAACAATAAATGGAGGCTCCTACAACGCGCTTCAGAAACACCAGAAGCAAAGAAGTCACAGCTCCCCAATGAAAGAGCTCAACTAACGGAAATACAAAAACGAGCCCGTATGGATAAACACAATGAACGAAGGTGCCCACAACGCGCTTCTGAAACAGCAGAGGCAAAGGAGTCACGGCTCCAAAAAGAAAGAGCTCAACGATTAGTAAAACAAAAATGAGTCCGTATGGCTATGACCTGTACACTAAACCTCAGGTAAAGCGTGCACACCAGGTTGTACAGTATATATGCACAGATGCCAGAGGCAACAGGCAAGTCGTACACACTACCACTGCTGCCAAAAGCGAGACTGCATGGATAAAAACAATAAACGAAGGCGCCTACAACGCGCTTCTGAAACACCAGAACCAGATGAGTCACAGCTCCAAAAGCAACTGCTTTAGTACAAATATGTTTATTTAATTAAATGAAAACTTTACCAGGATGCTCCCACCCTCCATCATTTTTTATTCCTCCACAGATCGGAGGGAATAGAAACTGATTGCCATTCTTGCATTTGCGATTCTTTAGAGAATCGGGGGTTTACTGGTTTCTCAGAATGTTAACAAAAATTGTAGTCAGAATGCCTACCTAAATTTCTAATAACCAAAAATGCTTTAAAGCAGGGGTCCCCAACCCCCGGTCCGCGGCCCACTACCGGTCCACAGCCATCTGACAGCCGGGCCGCGAGAGAACTGCCGGCAACGGCGACTCACTCAGACTTTTCAGAACGCTTGGCGGGCAGGGCTTTGCAGCGGTGCAGAGAGAGGAGAGAAACTGAGGTGAGAGACTATTACAACAAAGTATTTTTATGGTCCCAACAGTTTCCCCATATGACATGAGTCTATAGAAATCACGTTACTACGAAGTACATTCAACAGATGCTTTCATTACAACGAAGTGACCTTGAAATGCTTGAACGAATCATCCACAGAGCAATTAGATCTGTAGTCGCAGCTCAGTTGTGCACATTTGCACAGCGATCCCCAAACAGAAACATTGTAAAAAAATCTCTTTCTTCGAAATTTCCTCGTACAGTTTTTTTTTTTTTTGCTGTTTTTTTTGTCTGTGGTTTTCATTGATTCCTTTTGCTTATTGCTTGTGAACATTTGAAAAACATCCATTGGAATTTAACTCATTGTCACCCTCCTATAGAAATGGCAGACACGAAAAAAAGATTGCAGTGTTAATGTTTGTGATGTGCAATCTGTTGGATTGACAAATGTAAAGCATATGTCTTTGTTATATGCAAAAAAAGAAGAAAAATCTCAGATTGCAAACGTATGCGAACTGCTTAATAACTTTAATAATAATAGAAATGTTATGTAAATTGTGTATAAAACTGCCCCCCCCCAACCAACCCCCTCCCCCGACCGGTCCATGGAAAAATTTGCATCTAATAAAGTGGTCCTTGCTGTCAAAAAGGTTGGGGACCACTGCTTTAAAGAACACTAATTAACACACAAGAAAAGTTTTGGTTTTTATCCAGAAATGTTGCCAATGGGGAAGATATTTCTGCCATCTTTCTATGTTTGACACAATGGCATTAAGTACATGATGGCAACAGGGGACCAATTGCCAACAACAAACTTCTCAAAATGGCTGCACGGTATCACAAACTGTAAGCAAAAATATAGCTATTTTGGCATGATCTATGTTGACTGATCATTCTGAAAAAAATATGGTGAGCTTCTGTGAGGGTTCACAAGCCACAAAGCAAAGAGTCAGATGCATTGCCTTTTGGAGCATCAACAGGTTTGTTTTGAATGCAATGCAAAAAGAAAATAATAATTGACATCTTATTCAGACTGGAGCCTTCGTCAGACTGATCCAAGATGGCGGTGTGGTTGGCTATCCATGTTGTGACCCAAATAGGGCGCTTAGGAGGGTGGAATCTGGAAGTGACATCAGATGTGGAAGGACAGTCAATCTTCTATTCTGCTGATTGCAGGAGAGAAAAGGCATCAGGCAGCAACACCTTCTCAAAATGTGTGTGTGTGATGTATATATACATTTATCGTCTCCTTTTTGGTGTAGGCATCTGCTTTAAATGCACTGATGCCATACCCACCTACTTTACATAGAGAGTTACACATGTATGTATAAGTTTCCACATATCTTTGTTTCAGTTTTCAATGGTGGTCTTACAGTGAGATGGTGCACCATGAGGTAAGATGGTAACTATTTTAATGGTTAATGCACATGTTGCTTAAATAGCTATAAAAGTCTCACTATGGCAGTTGGTTTGAATTTGATTTTTAAAAATATTGATAAATACAATTATCAAAGAAATGATGTCTTTAGGTGGAATAAATCTCATTTTGAAAAATCTGTAGACTAAATTGGTTGTTCAAGAGTTATTCTAGTTAGCAAAAATCTGATAAGTAATTAACTGTGTTGTTTAATCATCTGCATCAGCTTTCTATCATAATGATCATGAAGGGGAATAAACATCATACTTGGCAACCAGGAAGCTAGTAAAAAGGAGCAACTGAAGCAAACCACATGGGCTAACCATTAACTTCCTTTATGTAATAGATTAGGATATTTCTAGATGAGAATGATTCACACAAACTTTTTACACTTAACATCTTTTTTCCCATTTTTTGCTTCCTCTTTTTAGGTTTGGCATAAACACTTAGCCTGTCGCATCTCCAGTTTTTTTTATAACAGTTCTGATAGTGTCAATTTTTTCCAGTGCATAAGAAACATGAAATATCAGTTATATTCATCTCATTTTAAATAAGAGAAGGCCAAACTCTTCATCTTAAAATTACGAAGGAAAGGTGATTGCCGCACAGAACACATTAAATTTATGATATTCCAGCTTTTTGCACATTTAGAATCCTTAGATTTATACTTGATATCACTTTCATGATGAAATGTGCTAAAAAATGTATGTTACAATTTACAGATAAACTATTAACTTCATTTAAATAATTAATACTGTTAATAATTACACATGTGGAGGTGGCTTGGTGGCGGAGTGGTAGCACTGCTGCCTCGTAGGGAGTCATGTCCCTGGTGTTCCCTGCCTGGAGTTTGCATATGTTCCTGGTGAGTTTCCACAGTGTGCTCCCGTTTCCTTCCAAGGATATGCAGGTATGGGAATTTGGTAATGCCAAAATGACACTAGTGTAAGTGTGTGCTTATATTTACCTTGCAATGAGATGGTGGCCTGTCCAGGCATTGTTTCAGCTTTTTGCCCAATGCAAGATGAAATGGGCACGTCTCTGGATTGATGGAAGTAATCATTAAACATCCATCCTTTGCAGAGATATTATGAAACGGTGTCCTGGGAATTTAATGGATGTTTCAGGCAATTCACAACACAGTAGAGCCGAAAGTTGTTTTCGCACCGTCATGATATCTCGCACTGTTACCCGGTGGAATCCTCCAGATTTACATAAAGTACATACACAAGTATAAACAGTACACTGCTTGCATAGCAGTAGGGTCCGCAGGCGCACAAGTCACATGAAGTATAAACCCGGCCTAAACTTGGCTTTATCATTAGCTCTGCTATTTTGTGTTACGGAGCACACTTCCAAAAACTTAAACACTTATCAAAGCCCCCTAGATTTTCTATCTCATCTACTTCATGTAAATGTCCACTTCACTTGTCATAATTGTCTATCACCTTTAGTCTCCTCATTCCTAAAAAAGTTTCTTCACCACACACTTTGCCCCCTTTTAAGATTTACCCCTGTCACTCTTCCCCTAGGAGGTGTGTCTGATCCTAACAATTAGAAACCTCTCCTTCCAGCCCTCCCAAACCCTCAGAGAAAGGATAGGAAGTGACACATCACAGTATTATCATTAGAACAAAATGAATATGAAATTATATTAACTGACAAATAGGAACTGATGAAAGCAAATGCCAGCAAGGTTAGCACTTGCTGCCTCACAGATCTTAAGTCCTGGGGTGAACTACATTGTAGGTCTTTGCTTGTGTAAATTTTGCAAATTCTCCCCTTGTCTGTATTGTTTTTTTCTGTGGTTAGTCCAATATTTCTCTGAAATCAGAAAATGATCTGGAAAGTAATGTGAACTTTTGTGTGCATTTTGGTAGTATGGTCTTGCTGTACAGGATGATCTCTATGTTATGCTGCCAGAATATATTGTGGCCTAAATTTCTCAGGTTTTATAATGAAGGAATGAATCTGAGAAACTTTATAAGAAAAGGAATGCTGTCTCATTGTTATTTTGTAGTGATTAATTTGTGCTTATAATTGCCATGGGTTCAAAGACCAGTAAACAAGGTTGGCTGGATATTCAAAATGAAAACTTTATATTTATTATTATTATTATTATGCTCTAGAGAGGAGAGGAATGAAGGTCAGTAGGAACAAGACAGAATACATGTGTGTGAATGAGAAGGAGGTCAGTGGAATGGTGAAGATGCAGGGAGTAGAGTTGACGAAGGTGAATGAGTTTACATACTTGGGATCAACAGTACAAAGTAACGGGGATTGTGGAATAGAGGTGAAAAAGAGAGTGCAGGCAGGGTGGAATGGGTGGAGAAGAGTGTCAGGAGTAACTTGTGACAGACAGGTATCAGCAAGAGTGAAAGGGAAGGTCTACAGGACAGTAGTGAGACCAGCTATGTTATATGGGTTAGAGACCATGGCACTGACCAGAAAGCAGGAGACAGAGCTGGAGGTGGCAGAGTTAAAGATGTTAATATTTGCACTGGGTGTGACGAGGATGGACAGGATTAGAAATGAGTACATTAGAGGGTCAGCTCAAGTTGGATGGTTGGGAGACAGAGAGGAGAGATTGTGTTGGTTTGGACATGTGCAGAGGAGAGATGCTGGGTATATTGGGAAAAGGATACTAAGGATAGAGCTGCCAGGCAAGAGGAAAAGAGGAAAGCCTAAGAGAAGGTTTATGGATGTGGTGAGCAAGGTTATTATAGTTAATGTAAACTAAAATTAAAACTGAAACTATTATTAAAAAACATTTTCATAAACTGAAACAACATAATTAACAAAACTGAAATGAAAAACTAAAACTAAACGTAACTGGAAAGACTAACTGAAATAAATTAATTATTTACTAAAAATATTTTTAGTTTTCATTTTTGAATGAATATTCTTGCCATTAGACTTTCAAATTGCCCGAATATACAGTATCTATCCAGTGAACGGCGGCTGGTGAAAGAGGACAGGTGTTCACACAGCATTTGCGGTGACAGAGCATGCTGAACATGGGCACGTAAAGTGTGTGCCGCCTTTCTTTGTGTTTATTGTATATCAAGATGTAATTCAAACGCCTGAAATCAGAATCTGCTGGTCAACAAAACCTTTACCATATGGACAGAAAAATCACAAGTTAGTAACATTTCAGTTTATTTCTCAGGTGCCTGCTTTTTGTTGACAATAATTCACCTGCCACTTCACACAGGAGAAGGTATAGAGAAAGTATAGTAATCATGAAAAAATTTGACCTTGAAATTTTGATGAATTCAAAAATACAGTTTTTTTGGAATTCTGTCTGTGTGTGTATGTGTGAAGACGATAACTCAAAAACACAATGAGATAGATGGATGACATTTAGCATGTGGTTGGTACACCAAAATTATACATCTGTATTAACGTTTGGGCCAAATCCATCAACCAGAAATGGTACTTCACCTGAACACATAATCAATTATTTTTTTATTCATGCAGCTGCAGAGTCCGCTTTTTTCAACTTTACTTTTATAATAATTGTTCAATATATTATTAATTTGATTTGATTTGTTGTTGATGGTTCTTTAATGTACATAATATAAAAATATAATCATTGTCTTGTGGTTTACTCCTCAAATATCCATCCCCATATCTGAGTATATAAGAAAGTCGAAGAGAGACCACCCATGATTTTTGAAAATAAACGGCACTGATCGAGAGACTGATGTTCATCATACAAGATCAGTATATTGTTGTTGACCAATCACTTTTGCTTTAAAAACATCGTTTAACAAACCTTGTAAAATTCCTGAGTTGGCAACGTCTCTGCTGAACTACAGGTAGGCAGGTGAAGAGAATCTGCCAAGTGAGGAAAAACAAAACATACTAATGTGTTTTTTGTATTTATTCTAAATTTATTAATTTATCTTTTTTAGTTCATATTCACAGCTCAAAATACCTGATATTGTGAAAATAATCCAGTAGCAGTATTATATTTTTAAATATTCATCACCCATTTTAAGGTTTAAAGTTTAAGGTTTCTTTATTTAGTCATGTTTACACAAGAAAAAATGAAATTTGCCTTCTCAGTTGCATCTAATAACAGACAGAATGAAAAAAAACAGACAAATAGAAACAAGAAAGGTTAAGGTAACGCAGTTAGATAATACATATTTATACCAAAAGAAAAAAAAAGTTACAGGATATATATCAAAACCTTAATCATTATCTCCAATATTTCTTATTGAAAAGTCATATGGCACTAGGAAGAAAGGAGTTTCTGGAGCGATTTGTGTGGGTTTTCAAAGCGACTATCCTTCCTGATTTACTGGACTTTAATTCTACATGTAATGGATGTCTGTCGTCAGTTGAGATGATTTCCAGTTTCTTTAACATTGCCCTCTGACACACACTAGACAAATCATCTACATCAGTCCCAGTAACTTTAGCTGCATACTTCGTAATCTACTGGAGCTTTTTTGAGTTTTGGTTTGTCAGACTATTAAACCAGGCAATGAAACTGAAAGTGATCACGGACTGGATCATACTGCGGTAAAAGGACAACATGAGGTCCTTGTCTACTTTAAATAGTTTGAGTTTATGGAGGAGAAATAAGCGCTGGTTGCATTTAGAGAATAATTTTTTTGTATTTGTATTCCAGTTAAGATTGCTATCTAGGTAAGTTCCTAAGTATTTATATTCAGTCACTATTTCTACCTCCTCTCCCAGAACTACAATAGGTGAACATACAGATTTCTGTCTCTTAAAATCAAATATCATTTCTTTGGTCTTTTTTACATTCAGAGAGAGAGTTTTTATTACACCAGTTTACCATACAATCCACTTGATTTAGATAGTGGCTTTTATCCTCCCCAGATATTTTTCAATGTTTCTCTCTCTCTCAAGTTGAAATATCATATTCTTTTTGATCTTAATTAATATCAGCCATATCATACATATTACATACCATGGATTTTTCCTGCCTTGCATGCAAACTTGCTGGGGTAGGCTCCAGGTTTCCTGTGATCCTACTCTGGATAAACAGGTTTAGATAATGTATATATTGTTCGCAGATGCTGTCTCTGTCATTTTGTGCCCATCCATACTCCTATTACCTGCTCTTACTCTGCTCATTATGGGTTTACTGTTCTTATGCATGGGCTATTCAAGTCTCACTACCCCTCATCTTGACACTACATGCTTGTTTTTCTTTGTTTCCCTCAATGCCTTTGTTTCCCTCAATTTTCTGATTTGTGATGTTTTTTCAGCCTGCAGGTGGCAAAATTCTGTCTATAAATTTTATGTCCCTGAGGTGGAATCAGAAATCAATATGGCTGGTAGAAAATAACAAAGCCCTGTATTTGAGGTTTTTGAATACAATATTGAAAGCATTCATTGTAAGCTCATTGTCTTGGAGCAGGATATGATGTGTGCTGTAGAAATTTAGAGTATAAAACCCTCATACCTTAAAATACACCTAAATTTCATTACAAATTGACCCATTCTGAGCAATAAAAGGAAAAGATGCCAACAGTCAGTGCAGATTTGTTCAGCACAAATGACACAGAAAATATTTTTAAAATTATAAAATTGTTCATATTCAGTATCTGGTTTTGATTATGCTGGTTTTTATCGGACAAAAACAAAACTAGATTGTAAACCATGTAGTGTAGTAAGCTTCCACTAACATTAAACTCATATCCAAATGACTCAAATCCAAATACACTTCATTAAGTGTACAGTTCTGTCTGATTGTGACACAAAACTAAACTCCGGAGGAGCTCCATGCCATAGTTATTAAGACTAAAACTGAAACTAATAGACAGAAATGTCTTTGTGAAATAAAAACTAAATTAAAACTAAAAATACAAGATGAAGGAAAACTTAAACTAAACTGAATTTCCAAGTAAGGTCAGAAAAAATATAGAAATAAAAACTAATATAAAAAGGCAAAACTATAATAACCTTGGTGGTGAGAGAGAACATGCAGGTGATGGGTGAGAGCAAGATGCAGAGGACAGGAAGATATGGAAAAAGATGATCTGCTGTGGCAACCCCTAATGGGAGCGGCCGAAAGAAGAAAATTATTATTATTATTAACATCAAATTGTGGAGTTTTTATGGACCTCTGACTTTTTGTCTGACCTCTGGCTATAAATTTGGTCTACTTCCTTTTTTCTTTGATTAAAGTTTTTTTTTTTTTTTCACTTGGAATTTGAACACACTTTACTGTATATTGTACTTAACTAATCAAATTTGTCTTTATGAGCTTGACATTAAAATTTCAGTTTTTATACACATTATTTGTAAAACAAGGTTGTCTTTTATTCTGTATCAAACCAGTACTACAGTTTGAAGTACAGTACACACCATCTTTGTTGAATACTATTTATTTTCATTACTTTTTCTTTATAATATTTGTGGACGCCAGGGGGTGGCTGAGACCACAAAGCCATATCACCATTACACGGCACAAGGCCTGGGTTCAAGACATTTTTTTCTTTATTCCTTTAAATAGACTTGTTTTCCACAGTATACTTCAATTAAATTCTTTATCTTTTCTCTCATTTTTCTTCACCTTAGTCTACTCTCTGTGAGCTTCGTCTTACACCTCTCTGTCTCTGACTCTCATAGGTGAGTGGAGGACTCATTTCCAGGCTGGATCCAGGAGTACTTCAGGTGCAACAATATTGTCTCTGAGTCAGGAGGGACCTCCACAGAACAAGTGGCCTGCCTGTGCTGGCATCTGAGGACCAGAATAAGGCTGCCCAATAAGAATACACCTCCTCTGTAGTTCTGCATGTCTTTAAATGGGGGGCCCTACCAGAGGAATGCTGTCACCCAGTGTTCTGGAAAAACGCATGGTCCCAGGAAGCAGTCTGCATCTGTCCATCCATTATATTGGACTGACGGTGGGAAAAAGAAGTCACTAGCCACCAGCCATGTACTCTGTCTATTAAGAGGGATTCCTGGCTGCGTAAGGGAACATAATCCAGTTTGACTGGGATGCCATCCAGTCTCTGTCCTCCTTTACACATTTGAGATATGAATTATGTGCTGGGTGTCCATGCAGTTTGTTGTGTTAAAATAAAAGTGTATAAAGAAAAATAGTTGTTCTGAATTTATTTTACATGTAGAGTAAAAGAAAAACTTCTGCCTAATGTTATGTTGTCTATCATCATCGCATTTCACTATTTCCTGCTATTCTCTGATGAGCAATAAAGTGCTCCTTTTTGCTTTTCATACTACTGAAACCACATTTTTAAAATCTTTTTGTAACATTTACTTAAATGAATCATTCAGCACATTCTTTGACCATCACATTTTTTCTTTGAGCTTTTCTTAGACATCTCTTTTTTCTTGTTTTGTAAGAAATTATTAATTACATTTTTAAATAAGAACTTAGAAATGACAGTTATTTGTATTTGTCTTTTCACTTTATATTATGATTTGTCTTAGCAAATGTTTACAAAGTTTGCATTCAACTTGCAAGTACAGTTTTATATTTGGTTCATATTTTCTGTTCTTTGGGACTTGCGTGTAAGTGCTTGACCCTATGTCATTTCTTCCACACTTCCTTGGTTTTCCAATCCATTACCGTTTTTAGGCTATGTCAGGCTTATTTTTTTATATTTTTAAATTTGTATGCAGCTGGATAAAATAGATATGTCAGCTTCAAAACCCATAAATAAATACTGGTACCTATCATGCTTAGACTAAAGGACTGACAATGGCTGGGCAGAGGTACGGGCACCCCTGTACATTTTAGCAAAGTATTTACTAACTTGAATATTGCCCAATCCACTTGTCTTTTACCAATACTGAAATACACTTACAAAAAAATTGGATTTTTATTTCCTATAGCACTTCAAGTAATGCAAAAAGCACTGCACTGAAGATTATGACTAAAAAGTACAACCAATACTGTGTATGCAGTAGTGTTTGTGACAATTCACCCATCCATTCATTCATGTATTTTTCAACTCACTTACACATTTAGAAAATATATGTTAATATTCTTTAAAAGAAAAAAGGAAAATCTATGAATTTGACCTGTGTTGATAAAAATGCCTAAGGCTATTCCTGAAAATATTATCTCCCTGCTAATGTAAATATTTTCTAAAAATCAGACATATAAATGTCTTTCAGTCATTTCCTGCTTATTTATGCTTTTTTCCAATGTATTGTGGTGGGGAGCATATCCTGATCTCACTATTTCCACTCACCATCAAGCTGGCCAGACAAATTTTAGGATTTGTAGTCTAGAAAGATCAAAACATTCACTTATTTTTAATGGATGTTCTATTGCTGCTGACCATAGATGAAGTCCAGCTTGTAGACTGAACAGAATCTTCCTTATTTTGTGCTAAATGTGGAATAATGACGTTCAACTTTCAGTGATGACATCTAATTTGAGCTTGGCCTAGATAAATGTACTGTTCTGTTTTCCAAAAGTACCAAGCTAATCAAAGTTATCTGAACATCAACATTGTGCACATCTACAGGTTTGAAATGTTCTTAAATATGAGCTGGTTGTCCAAAATAAAATTTTCACAACAAGTTGTTTACTCTCGACTGCACCTACAATTTTGAGATTATTGACTTTTTAAAAGGAAATCCAACAATGGAGTAGAATAAATAGAAAAGTTGAATATGATCACTGAACTAATAGAGCTTGAGTCAAGCAATGTCATAATTACTAAGTGACTTATGTATTAAAGGTGATAACTTAACTAAAATAGTGAAATGCCATCAAATCTGAAGAGATGAGTACTTACTCCTCGACAATTCCCAAGGAGATTTGGAAGAGACGGTAAGTAACAATAGCTGTAGTTTGGTTAAAACTGAAAACTAATATTGTCAGAAGGTGGTTAGAAGATACCACAATTTGGTTACAAGCTTCCAAGAGGTAATTAATGAATCCATTGGGAGCCTTGAGCTGTAGGAGGGAGGCAGGGAGCTGGATTATAACTTCACATGAATAAGAGTTTGATATTATGAGGATACAATCAAAAGAATACCCTCAAAAATAGCTTGGTGGGAAGTGAATAAAATGCAACTAAGCTGATGAGCACAACCATTATATCATCTATGGCTGCACATTGTATTCACCAATGGAGTACACTGTCTGGACCTGCAAATATATTATTCACTTACAAGCGCTAGGTGTGGAAAACAGGGAGACTTGGGAGAGGCCGCAAATTAAACATTTTGACACCCTGAAAGTCTGAAAATGAAAATTGTGGAAGGGGGTGGTTGTCTCTGGAAATAGATTTTAACACCATGTTATGGTGTGGTGACTCTCTCATGTCCATTACTGAATTTGCAAGAAAGTATTTTTAGCAGCTGATAGAACGCCCTTCACTGGCTGGATGGGAAGGCAGCTCTCAGCTAATGGTTCACATGCAGGGCTTCATAGTTCAATGGCAGCATCCTGTCTAGTCATGAAGGGAAGAACTTCCTTTGACAAGCCTTGAGAGCATTCAAGAAAAAGGACAAAGACTTTTAGATTAAGATGTATAATTAGGAGTTTCATTCATTATTAGTACTTGCTTTAATGTCAATAAAGCTGAAGAGTGTGATGATGGATAGTGACAGAGATTGCTAATATATATATATATATATATATATATACCCATCCATCCATTTTCCAACCCGCTGAATCCGGACACAGGGTCACGGGGGTCTGCTGGAGCCAATCCCAGCCAACACAGGGCACAAGGCAGGAAACAATCCCGGGCAGGGTGCCAACCCACCGCAGATATATATATATATATATATATATATATATATATATATATATATATATATACTAGCAAAATACCCGCGCTTCGCAGCGGAGAAGTAGTGTGTTAAAGAGGTTATGAAAAAGAAAAGGAAACATTTTAAAAATAATGTAACATGATTGTCAATGTAATTGTGTTGTCATTGTTATAAGTGTTGCTATACACACACACACACACATAAACATATATATACATACTGTATATACATATCTACATATACACATATCTATATATATATATATATATATACATATACACATCCACATATATATATATATATCAACATATATATATATATACACACAGACACATATATATACACATATATATACATATCTACATATATATCTAGACATACATACAAAAATACATTGACATATATATATAAACATATCTACATATATATATATATATATATATATATATATGTAATTGTGTTGTCACTGTTATGAGTGTTGCTGTCATATATATATATATATATATATATATATATATATATATATATATATAATATACACACACACACATAAACATATATATACATATATGTACATATACACATATATACATATATATATATATATATATATATATATATATATATACATATACACATCTACATATATATACAAATATATATATATATATATATACACACATATCACACATATATATATATATTTGTATATATATGTAGATGTGTATATTTATATATATATATATATGTATATATGTGTATATGTACATATATGTATATATATGTTTATGTGTGTGTTTGTATATTATATATATATATATATATATCTATATATATCTATATATATGACAGCAACACTCATAACAGTGACAACACAATTACATATATATATATATATATATATATATATATATATATATATATATGTAGATATGTTTATATATATATGTCAATGTATTTTTGTATGTATGTCTAGATATATATGTAGATATGTATATATATGTGTACATATCTAGACATACATATATACATGCATACATTGACATATATATATATATATATATATATATATATATATATATATATATATATATATATATATATACATATATATATATATATATATATATATATATATATATATATATATATATATATATATATATATATATATATATATATATATATCAAATGAATGTGAACCTTTTGTAGGGTCTGTCCCTGAGACTTATTAATTGTCATTGCGAAGCAGAGCCTTAGTGGAAATTGGAGGCGTTTGAATTGAAATGGGAGATCAGAGGGTATAACGGGGATGCGAGGAATAAAAACTCTCTCCCCTGAGCCACTGCCAGTAAAAATAGTTGCCTGAATGAGGTTCTTTTGCAGACACCGTGACCTGAAGTCTCGTGCCGTCACAAAGTTTCAGTGGCTGTACGCAAATCCACAATCGGTTTCATATTGTTTTCTTACGTTAGCAATTACGTAATGTGTTTTTTGAACAGGTTTGATTATTGAAGTGATCACTCCTGCTGCGTTCAGTCAGTTCACGTGAGCCGCTCTCTTGTGTGATGTTGCGATATCCACGGGTTTATTTAAAGTTAGCTAAGACCCGGCAGTTAAAAGTTTCTCGCTACAGCAATTCTAACTCAGTCACAAAGTGATCCAAACTGTCGTTTAAACCTCGTGTCTTCTCATTAAACTTGTATCTCGCGAATATGGCATTGCAAAGGGCAGCGGGTCAGTTCACGTGCTTACATGGGAGGCGTGATGACGCGATATATTTTGATATATATCAAAATACCCGCGCTTCGCAGTGGCGAAGTACTGCTTTAAAATTTTTATTAAGAAGAAAAGTAAACCTTTTTAAACTGAGGGAAAATGAATCAATAATTATTTGTTATGGATCTATTTGTATAGTACGTTGTCAGTTCTCCCCTCTGGTTGTAATATGACGAAGCTGTGTGCTGAGCTTACTGTTGAGCATGCAACGTACAGTTGGCCATGTGAAAAGCAGTCCTGCCTTAAATCAATGCCAACCTTTTGTAGGGTCTGTCCCTGAGACTTATTAATTGTCATTGCTAAGCAGAGCCTTAGTGGAAATTGGAGGCGTTTGAAATGAAATGGGAGATCAGAGGGTATAACGGGGATGCGAGGAATAAAAACTCTCTCCCCTGAGCCACTGCCAGTAAAAATAGTTGCCTGAATGAGGTTCTTTTGGAGACACGTGACCTGAAGTCTCGTGCCGTCACAAAGTTTCAGTTGCTGTACGGAAATCCACAATCGGTTTCATATTGTTTTCGTACCTTATCAATTGTGTAATATGTGTTTTTTGAACAGGTTTGATTCATCGAAGTAATCACACCTGCTGCGTTGAGTCACTTCACGTGAGCCGATCTCTTGTGTGATGTTGCGATGTCCAGGGGTTTATTTAATGTTAGCTAAGACCCGGCAGTTAAAAGTTTCTCGCTACAGCAATTTTAACTCTGTCACAAAGTGATCCAAACTGTCGTTTATACCTGGTCTCTTCTCATTAAACTTGTATCTCGCGAATATGGCATTGCAAACGGCAGCGGGTCAGTTCACGTGCTTACATGGGAGGCGTGATGACGCGATATATTTTGATATATATCAAAATACCCGCGCTTGGCAGCGGCGAAGTACTGCTTTAAAATTTTTATTAAGAAGAAAACTAAACCTTTTTAAACTGAGGGAAAATGAATCAATAATTATTTCTTAAGGATCTCTTTGTATACCATGTTGTCAGTTCGCCCTTCCAGTTCTAATATGACCAAGATGTGTGCTGAGCTTACTCTTGAGCATGAAATCTAACGTGGTTTGTGCCCTTCAGAGTGAAAACAGTTTGCATTCACCTTTTTAATAAAAGGCGAGCTTTTAAGCCTGAGAAATCACCCCGTAAATGCACACGTTTAATTGCACGTGTTAATATCTATGCTTACACAGTATTAAAAGACACTCAACAACGGAGACTTATTAATTGTCATTGCTAAGCAGAGCCTTAGTGTAAATTGGAGGCGTTTGAATTGAAATTGGAGATCAGAGGGTATAACGGGGATGCGAGGAATAAAACTCTCTCCCCCGAGCCACCACCAGTAAAAATAGTTGCCTGAATGAGGTTCTTTTGCAGACACGTGACTTGAAGTCTCGTGCCGTCACAAAGTTTCAGTGGCTGTACGGAAATCCACAATCGGTTTCATATTGTGAATTTCCCATTGGGATTAATAAAGTATCTATCTATCTATCTATCTATCTATCTATCTATCTATCTATCTATCTATCTATCTATCTATCTATCTATCTATCTATTGTTTTCGTACCTTATCAGTTGTGAAATGTGTTTTTAGAATAGGTTTGATTCATTGAAGTGATCACTCCTGCTGTGTTCAGTCAGTTTACGTGAGCCGCTGTCTTGTGTGATGTTGCGATGTCCACGGGTTTATTTAATGTTAGCTAAGATCCGGCAGTTAAAAGTTTCTGGCCACAGCAATTTTAACTCTGTCACAAAGTGATCCAAACTGTCGTTTATACCTCGTGTCTTGTCATTAAACTTGTATTTCGCGAATATGGCATTGCAAACGGCAGCGGGTCAGTTCATGTGCTTACATGGGAGGCGTGATGACGCGATATATTTTGATACATATCAAAATACCCGCGCTTCGCAGCGGCGAAGTACCGCTTTAAAATTTTTATTAAGAAGAAAAGTAAACCTTTTTAAACTGAGGGAAAATGAATCAATAATTATTTCTTAAGGATCTCTTTGTATATCATATTGTCAGTTCACCCTTCCGGCTGTAATATGACGAAGCTGTGTGCTGAGCTTACTGTTCAGCATGAAATCTTAACGTGGTTTGTGCCCTTCAGAATGAAAACAGCATTTACCTTTTTAATAAAAGGCGAGCTTTTAAGCCTGAGAAATCACCCCGTAAATGCAATCGTTTAATTGCACATCTGTTAATATGTATGCTTACACAGTATTAAAAGACACTCAACAATTAACGTTATTTACCTTCGTTCCCGCATTTGACTGGTGCTGTAAATCTCTTCCTTGTTTTCACTTCACGTGATTACGTAGGAGGCGTAATACGTGATGACGAGATACGTGACTCCGCCTCCTCCATTAGACTATATGGACAAAAAACAGGTTCCAGTTATGACCATTACGCGTAGAATTTCGAAATGAAACCTGCCTAACTTTTGTAAGTAAGCTGTAAGGAATGAGCCTGCCAAATTTCAGCCTTCTACCTACATGGGAAGTTGGAGAATTAGTGATGAGTGAATCAGTCAGTCAGTCAGTCAGTCAGTCAGTCAGTGAGTCAGTGAGGGCTTTTCCTTTTATTAGTATAGATATATATATATATATATATATATATATATATACACATTCATATTCGACTCAAACCACCTACACCTTTACACCAGCAAAACCAAGGAGCTGGTGGTGGGTTTTAGGAGTACCAGGCCCCTCATGGACCCCGTGATCATCAGAGGTGACTGTGTGCAGAGGATGCAGACCTATAAATTCCTGGGAGTGCAGCTGGATGATAAATTAGACTGGACTGCCAATACTGATGCTCTGTGTAAGAAAGGACAGAGCCGGTTATACTTCCTTAGAAGGCTGGCGTCCTTCAACATCTGCAATAAGATGCTGCAGATGTTCTATCAGACGGTTGTGGCGAGCACCCTCTTCTACACGGTGCTGTGCTGGGGAGGCAGCATTAAGAACAAACTGGTGAGGAATGCAGGCTCTATTGTTGGCATGGAGCTGGACAGCTTCACATCTGTGGCAGAGCGACGGGTGCTCAGCAGGCTCCTATCAATTATGGAAAATCCACTGCATCCACTTAACAGTATCATCTCCAGACAGAAGAGCAGTTTCAGCGACAGACTGCTGTCACTGTCCTGTGCCACTGATAGACTGAGAAGATCGTTCCTCCCCCAAACTATGCGACTCTTCAGTTCCACCCAGGGGGGTAAATGTTAACATTATACAAAGTTATTGTCTGTTTTTACCTGCATTTTTATTACTCTTTAATTTAATATTGTTTTTTTTTTTTTGTATCAGTATGCTGCTGCTGGAGTATGTGAATTTCCCCTTGGGATTAATAAAGTATCTATCTATCTATCTATCTATCTATCTATCTATCTATCTATCTATCTATCTATCTATCTATCTATCTATCTATCTATCTATCTATCTATCTATCTATCTATCTATCTATCTATCTATCTATCTACAAAACTGTCAGGTTCTTGCCAGGGCTTTGCTTTTGTTGATTTCTTACTTGGTTTCCTTTTCCTTTGTACATTTCTTCTTCCCTTTTGTTCACAAGTTTGCTTTTGTTAATTGTTCCTATTATTCGGTCAATGAATCAATTCTGTATTTTCCAATTTGCTTCCCTTTTTTAATTTAATTGAACCCAGTGGGGTGGTGTCTTCCAATTACTCAGAGTGTAGTTGTTAGAATAGTTGCTGGAGTGCTGCCTACTTAAGAGTTTTGAGCTTGGGCATTGAGTTTTGTTCTCTGATTCTCAGATGTTCCTTCTCTGAGGTTGGTCTACTCAGCCTTAGTGAGGTTCAATCTTTTATTCTTGTTCAGACCTTTCCTTACACAGGAAATTTTATGTTAGTATTAAGAGTTTGCATTTTGTCCTGGTTTTGACATTTTTCAATCTTGTGTATAACTCAGGGTCTTAAACCCTTTCTGTAAGCATATTAGCACATTTTCATTTTTGAGTAATTGAAGTTTCTTTGTTAAAATGTATATATACTGACTTGAGGAAGGGATATTAAAAGAGATGATAATGAACAGGAGACATGAAGTTAAAAAACAAGCCAAGGTCAGAACTGAAAGTAAGATCAGCCAAAGGTCAGAGCCATAATGGAAAGCAAGAATCAAAGTTAAGAGTCAGAGTAAGGACTGATAACCAGAAAAACAAAATTTATGTTTATTGAGGTTGCAGGGTGGGGGTGTTTTTGTTGCTATGTAGCCCAAAATTCAATCTTTTTAGTTCACTTCTACTGTACTCATTTTTCATTTTATCAATGACAATTTAAATAAAAAAGTAGACTTATAAATTAGCTAATTGCAGAGTTCTGTCTGGATATAAACTTGGATAACCCAGAACTATCTGGGTCACAATTTATACCATAGCAAATGATGATAGCATCAAGGAATTCTAGAATTTGCCATGGAAACGAATGACACTAAACTCTAACGTGGCAGCGGCTAGTAAAAAAAACGAAATGGTGCCGCAAAAAGATGTGAATACATTTTCAATGTATTAAACACAAGTTTTACTCCAAAATTTGTCATAATCTACTATGGAACAAACATAATCATTATTTTAAATCTTTGACCATAATAGTATCACTTTCACTTTTTTTTTTTTGCTTTTAATTTTGTTTGTTTTCTTTATATGTGCTCCTATACATAAGTAAATAGTTAGTTTAACAAATTTAATTATCAAACATTTGAAACCCAGCCACAGGGAATGCACAAACCAGTGTGTTTCTTCGTGCTGGTCCCAAGCCTGGATAAATGGGGAGGGTTACGTCAGGAAGGGCATCCGGTGTAAAATTTTGCCAAATCAATATGCAAATCTGCTGTGGCAACCCCTAATGGGAGCAGCCGAAAGAAGAAGAAGAATTATCAAACTTTTGAGAGGTTCAAGGTCATTGCTTTTTCACCCTGCTTCCCAGATATAACATTAATGAAAGAAGCTGCTGTTACTTTTACATAATTTTTTGTGCAGGTGATCAAGGAATGGTAGGCGGTCTGGAGCAGTCAGTCACAGGGCAGGCTGCTTGAAAAATATCCCACTAAAAAATATAGGTTATTAAAAAAATCGTATTTATAGTGACTATGAGAGTAGTAACCAGGCTAATGGTTGCATTTAAGAATCAGCAGAGATAAAGTAAAGTAAAGTAGAAAAAGTTAGAGAATCATTTTAAACAAACCCAAGGACATGCAATAGGAAATAGAGTTAATAAGAATATAGCAAGAGGAACAGAAGCCAGAACAGAGCATGTAACCAAACGAAAGATGTAAATCATAGTTAAGAACAAAATATGTATGGCCTCATTGCCAGGAAATCAAGACTGAAATATTCTTTAGCTATGCACTAAGTTTTTACAGAAAATCCATAAATTCTGACAACCAGGACAGCCAACCAAGGCATGACAACAATGGAATAAGACGATAGTGCCCATAAGAAAACAAAATTATGTCACAGTATCAATGTATTTCATGTTAAAATTGTTAAAAATGTGCCAAAACAAAAAAAATAAATGTGACCAATGAATTCTTTGGCCTCTAAAACCACCAAAATACTGTTTGAATTATTTTTAAAGGGCATAAAATACTGTAAACATGAAAAACCCCACCAGAGATCCCTTGCCCCACTCACCTCTTACTTCTAAGCTCAGTGTGCCTCTCTGGCTTGTAACCAATTTCAAATCTATGCAGATTTCACTTCTGGATTCCTAGGAAGCTTTTCTTTTATTTTAAAGACCCTATTTTAAACCCTATCTACTTTATATTCATTAAGAAGTCCAAAATAACTCTTCTCCTGTAAGTTCAGGCCTGTTTGCTTCTTTCCAGTAGTTAGAGAGGTCTAATCTTCCTTGATTGGACAACATGCTCTCACCTTGCATATCTAGTGTTCCTGACCTACCACCTGCTGACCAGCCTTCGCTGGCCTCATTCACTTTTTTGATCGAGGATCAGGCATCCATGACGCATGTAGAGGTTGCCTGCCTTCAAACATTTTGACACATTTCATTCTGGTTTGTAAACCCTCTCTTTCATGGACTGGTAACTCTGTCTTTCAACTTTCCCCCTTTTGTATATTGTCCCACTGCCAAGCTAAACCACATTACTTACATGTATGTTGTGTAGGACTTCCACCTCTTGTAACATCATAGTGGTGTCTTCCCAGGCAACCCCTTGCCATCTAGAGACTCTCTTAAATAAGTATACATTAATGCAATTAGTAACATGTCTCCTTCATTTTCATTACATATTTCTTTTTTTTCTGATTTGATTTTATTTTTAACAACTTTCACCATACTTATTAGCTAAGGTTGTTGTACACATTTACAAATACAATAAGTAAAAACTATTACTGCCATTGCAAAGTTATAGCTGCATATTTATTCTACAGTTTGAAATATTAACACCTTTACTTTTGTAATAAATTATTGATATTTGCTAAAGTTATATTGCTAATGTTAAAGTTGAAATATGGTTTTGGCTTGGACAAGATGAAGTATTTTTGGGAATGTCCCAAGATAGTGATTTTGGATTAGTGCCATAGAAAACAATGAAGAATACATACCCTGCAATTTAGAATTACAAAAATGTAATGACTAAAGAGCCAACGGTTGTTTGCTTTTTTCTAGTGTACTTTTTAATTATTGATTTTATACTAATACCCTGCTGAGTGATACTTAGAATAGTTTATCACTGGTTGAAGGACATTTTTGGGCAAAGTAGTCCATGCCCCTCCCACCTTCTCTGACTTTGCTGTAAATATTGTTTTCAACACAGTTTTTCTCCACAGAATCATGGTTATTCAGTTTTACATTTTCTTTTTAATTCAGAAGTTATCGTCATTGATCATTTTGGAAGGAACACTAAGTTCAAAGTATAGTACAGTAACACTACAGTTAACGAAGTATAGCAGATGAGTTCCAGGATATTAGACCTTTTTAAGAAACATTGTTATTGGAGGTAGACATACAATAGGAGGAATACAGAGATGTATTGCAATGACCTGGCAGATTTCTGGTAGGGGTTGTTTTTAATGCTGCTTGCCTCTGCCAATCCAATATTTGAAGGCTCCTTCCAAGGGGCTTCACATGGTCTTATCTACCTTATTCCATGCATGCACACTGATGATGCCAGCTGCACTTTACACCACTTACTTGATGTCAAAGACAATACCATCTGCCTCACTCTCCCCAATGCCATAACCCAAACCATGCTAGGATTCTTAATGGAGAATCAAGGAATATGGATTTAAGCAGAGAAGAAACACCTCCCAAATGCCTGCACATACTGTAAGGGTTTCTCACCTGTGTTCCATCTTCTATGCAATGCACTGGTTCCTTTCATGGCCATCTGCTAATCCCAATGATTTTGCTCCATGGCATTTGTTTTATCCAGATTCTTTCTTCTTTCATAATTTACACTTTCGTTTCTAAAGCTATTGCTGTACACTTTCATGATATACCGGGCAAGTTATATTTATTACGTTATAGAAATATCAAAATAGCTACTGTACACATGAAAATACCAAAGGACTTCCATATAATAACTTCATACAGGGAGGCAGTAGAATGACTTTCATGGTTCTCTAGATAACAGGTACTTAACACTTGTGCATACAGTATAGCGCATTTTATGCCAGCTTCATTATAAAGGAGGTTATCAACAATAGTATTACTGTGTAACATTATTTGACATAGGATGAAATAATGCCTATGGGCATCATGGGTCTCCATGGGCATCACACATTTTTACAGGAATTGAGCATAATGTTTCTTAACAAAATTCTGTCTAAACATCCATAAATCTGTAGGATTCAGTTCTGGCGATAAAGTCATAGATGATGAGGAAATTAATGCTGATTCACCTCTATTTTTTCTGTATGTTTATTGCTTGGAAATAGGCTCTTAGATGACCCTGCCACAATCCTTCACTGATTAGGTTAGCTGTTATTTTGGAAGGTATGGTATATTCATGAATCACACTATACACTTTTTGTATGGGGCTGTTATTTATTTTATGCCATAAGGCCCTTAACCTGCATTTGCTCCATCCTGGGCATGACATTAACTTGCATTCAGCCCTGCAAGCAGGTCCTCCAACTTGCAGGGAAAACACAGGGGTTGGTGGCAGGACTGGCACTCCAGCCACTGTAAAAAAATCTCACACTGTTCAGGGTGGTGTTGAGGTGTCACTCACTGCATGGCTGCACTCGGATCCCAATCTGGGTGTTTCATCGTGTGGTGGGCGCGGCAATGCGCAGTAGTCAGCACATGCTGTCTTGTCTGTAAATAGTTTTAAAGGATGTGCCATATTAGAAGCTGCAGCCCCCTATGCCAGAGAGATACTAGCCTGAAACACACACCATAAAACCATTTACCACATTTCAACACTCACAGCTGCAGATTACTTAGTAAGGATCACACTTTTATTAGTTATAGATGCATTTCTTTATATGGTTTGTTGTTTTCTGTTAGACTAATACTCATGACGAGAGTGGCAGCCTTTTCAGCAGCTCCGTGTATGATTGTGAATTTCCCCTTGGGATTAATAAAGTATCTATCTATCTATCTATCTATCTATCTATCTATCTATCTATCTATCTATCTATCTATCTATCTATCTATCTATCTATCTATCTATCTATCTATCTATCTATCTATCTATCTATCTATCTATCTATCTATCTATCTATCTATCTATCTAATGTTTTATAATGACAAGCTCACATTCTTCCTCAACGACTCTCCATTGCTTGTTCCACACCTGTACTTTACAGACACTTTCTCACAGATTGCACAATTGCACAGATCCAACATCAGTGAGGGAAGATATGTTCCATCAGTGGCATTGTTTTAAAGGGAGATGAAAGCTCAGGCTTACGCAAAAACATGAGCAAGGATCAGTGAACAACTGTGGAGTCATTTAATTGACTGTCAAGACAATAAAGCAAAAGCTTGATTAAGAAAAGCCAGAGTTGGCAATCACCTTTTGTTACCTGTCCTATTATACATCCTGAACAAACAGGCCCTAGCCTAATGTTACTTAATTGTTTACCTCTTTTGTAATTCACTTTGGATAAAAGAGTCTGCTAAGCAAATAAATGTAAATGTAAAAACAAAATGAAATCCAACACAAAGTAAATGTTCTGATGTATGACTCTAACAGCACTTAAAAAGTTAAAAACTTTTAAATCTTGACTATTTTTACCCAAAAATAATGCATGTTTGCGTACCTGAAAAGACAGGAGAAAAAAAAACTGTTGGCAGGAGCTTTTGAACATCATGGGGTGATCCAACACCATTTTATGTGAACTTTGTCCATTCCTATAAGTTAAGTAGCACACTTCATTGGTAAAGTAATAAGGGACAGCAGTGATAATGCTGTATATTATTAATTGTTTAAGAAAATATTGACTAATATTACTCTGCAAAGAAGTTAGTTGGATCCTACAATGAGCCTAATGCTGTTGATGCAGTATCTAGCTTCTTGCAACTCCCTACTGCACTGAGCGGGTTCAAAAAAACAATAGTTGGATGTCTTGAACTTCTGCGTTCTACTCTGCATGACCTAAACATACAGATGTACGTACAGTATTTTAAAAACCATCAATTATTTAATCCTTCATGAAAGCTTAAAAAAATAAATACGTTTTTTTCATCATGCAAAATAATTTGTATATTTTTTGTTTCTTAAAATAACTTTAGGGAAATTATTTTGAAAGTTAGGGTTAACTGCATGTAAGCTTAAAAATATAGATAACTGAGACTCCTTAAACATAGACCTCCATTGGTTGGATCAATAGTCTCAAGTGTGTGGTGTCTGAGTTGAAGAGTGGGTAAGGTTCTTTTAATGGAATGGGAATTATGGGCTAGAGAAGGAGTGCAAGAGATTGAAAAAGAAAAGAAAGGGACTAAAGCAGTGAATGGAGTTTATTTTATGTACCTGTCTCTGAGTTATATGTAATAAGTAAGATGTCATATAATGTTCAAGGAAAAGTTTGTATTGTGATGAGTGGATTAGTCAATCAGATTTTAATTTGTAATGGGTCGCACCTTTTCCAATTTCAGGGTCTAGCAAACACTATCTGTTGTCAGTATATTGTACAATTGAGAAAAAAATAAGTTTCAGAGTCTTGATGAGCATCAGCCACCTACAAGATGGTGGACTTTTTCCAAACTTGTTTCACTTTATGAGTTTTATATTATGGCACACTAGTTGCAAACTATCAGCTATTCCTTTATAAAAAAGGGTAACTTTATTGTTTCTTTGGTTTTATAGTGTACTGAATGTGAAATAATGTTTATGTCACAGAACAAGGACAAATTAATAATGAATTGGGTCTTTGGAGCCAGTAAAACCTCTTGACTCATCGGTGCAGCTATAGGAAAAAGAACACTTGAAAAGTTAGTATAAATAAATCAGATAGCTAATGGAAATTTTGGGAGAAATCTGTGTCTGGTAGGAAAATGTCATTTGTTAATGTATGACTACATGCTCCATGCATCCCTCCAGGCTATAAATTGTTTCTTAGCGTATATTATCAAGACAGATAGATCTGAAATATTTTATTTGGGTGTGCTGGTTTACTATTGAAGGTTAACTAAATTGCTCACTACTTAATATTTGTTTGATGTTGTGTAAAGCAGGCAATCACAGTTTTGAGCTGCCGAGTCACAGCGCCAGAGGCTTCAGTTTTATACCTGGCTGCATCACTGCATGTAGGAATTTTAAATGCCATATCTGGGTTAATGATAATTTTGTCTGGGCCTCAAACTCATGTAAGTTAGGAATAATTGTGGGCCGGTGTGAGTATATGAATGTGTTGTGCATTGTGTCCTGCTCAGGGCTGGTTCCTGCCATTAGACTGCTACTTCCAGTATGGTATCCAACTTTAATAACCATCTAATAGAAAAAAAACAGGTTCTTAAAATAACTGATGTTTCTAACAGATGTCATTACTAGTTTTATTAGATGTTTTGTGTCAGGTCCTTTAACAAACTTTTTAATCAATTAAATACCTTTAAAATATGACCTATAATGATTAAATAAACATCCATTAGCTAATTTTTGTAAATTTTTTCCAAGATATTCTTTTTCACCTAAAAGGTATACAGTAGCCCAGTTTGCACTTCTTAAGATATTAAGGGAACTTGTTAGGTATTGTAAATTGCCTATATGTAAGGATTATGTACAAGTTTAGGTAAACTTTAAAAATAACTTGTGATCCATAAAAGCACTCCAAATTTGAATCCATTCTCAGAGCTTCTAGATTCATGGGAGCAAGTTTATACTCTAAGATACTTTATGCTAGTGGGGCCGGCTAGAAACCCTACATAACCTGGCCTGTGGTCTGCAGAATTTACAGGTGGTAAACTAGTCTTCACATCTCACAAGAGAGTTCACAGTGAACATATTAAGAAAAGGAGGTATGGCTTAAAAGTGTTGGGCAGAGGAGTTTTTCTATCCCTTACCTGTAACCTTTGTCATACATGGATGTTCGAGAGACTCATCCAAGGTTAGTAATACCCCACTGGGGCAAGAGGGGGTACTGTCACTAACAGGCTTGTCTCTTTTCTCGTCCTCAGCATCAAGAATACACCCCCTGACAGCAAGACCATGCCACTTCTGGCAAGACTGCTATAAAAGGGAATGTCGGCGTCTCATTTGGACCTGAACACTAGTGAGGATAGAGCTCCCTAATTCTCACAAGAGCAATACTAAATTATTTAACTATTGAGGCCATTTATATTTATTACTGAATCTTTTAGCGCCTGTTTACTTTGCTTTCCAAATGATTAAAGGGGCGACCCAGCTGATACCGCAATACTTTGTATGTGCACTGAATGTTCATTCCACCCTTTGACACCTTATATTCAGGTATTTGTTTAAATTTGTGTCAGGCATCACCACATCACCTAAATCCAGTGATACAATACATGACTTCTACTCACGGCGCTGTCAGACTTGGTGATGAGGATGTCAAATTACATTAGTAGGATTCACAGAGTATAATAAATTACATGACTCGGAACACATTTATAAAATAACATCTTGTGTGAAAACACTGGTGCTTTTCAGGTATACTGTAAGGAGTTCAGCCACAATCTCAGACCTTTTACTTTTCTTTTATAATTTTGTTGTTGTACAACATACACAGAATATCAGACAGATGAGCCTCTCTTCTACTTGCGCAGTCCTGTAAACCTGTGTTTCTCTTTTTCTTGGGACTGTGTTGAATGAATTGTACTTCCAGGGGCCTCATGCATAATGCTGTGTGTAGAATTCACACCATAACATGACATAAACACAAAAGTGGAAATGTGCTTACACACAAAAAAATCCAGATGCATAAATCTGTGCGAAAGCCAACTTTCATGTTCTCCATAAATCCCTGTCAGCGTGAAAAGTAATGCCTTCTGTCCCGCCCCAACTCCGCTCAGAATTATGCCTCTTTAAATATGCAAATCAATATAAATAGCCCTTAAGCTCAGCCTTCTGTGAAAAGGCAATGACAAAAGCCAAAGGGAAAATTGAAGATTTTCAGCGAATACCAAGTGGAGGCAAGGAAAAACTTACTATTTGTTGGTTTAAACAGTGGTATAAACAACAAAAGGAAGTTGATTGAGTGACATAGCGTGTCGGAGAAACTCGAAAGCTCAAGTTCACAAAGTCGCACAGTGCCAAAATAAAAAAGAAGTTATCACATTTCAGAGTCACCATGAAAAGGCGAGTCGTAGCCCACCATCTGAGTGTCATATGAAAGCTTATCAGGGTACAGAGGAAAAAAAAGGCACACAGTGGGGAAAAAGCACGAAATGTCAACTTTAATCTTTAAATTTCCACTTTAATCACTTAGTTTATTTTGTCATTAAAGTAGAACATCATAAACTTAATCTTAAAATCATTTAATTTACTAGTTTCTCAATCCTATCATAACTAAAGTAGCACGTTAAATGCTTTGTTTTGTATTTGATCTTCTGTGTGCTGTATGTGTGTGAATCACTACGTGCTTTCGAGCTTTCTCTTCCTCCGACAGGACACAGAATCCATTATATTCGTGATATTACAGCTCTCTGAATAATTAAAATATTGAGATGTATACGTGATATCATTTTCATGATGATAGGAGTTAAAGCATGCTATTAAACATGGGAACACGGTGGCGCAGTGATTGTTCATGTCTCACGCAAGATGCTTGCTGCGCCATGCGCGACCTTCGATGAAATACTTTATTATAGCGGTACTGTCTCTTTCAAACGTACTAACCTCCAATTCCTGTCCTTACTTTTCTTTCTCCAAATACCCAATCGCCAACACAATCAGCTCTGTAATAGACGTTAAGCCATCTGTAAGCTTAGAACGCCGATTCTTCAAAACATTTAAGGAACATTGAAATATCTTCGTAGTACATGTTTAATTATTCTATCCATCTATCCTTCCAGTGTCGCGTCAGCACCAGCAAGAATACAGCGCAAGGCAGGAACAATCCGTGAACGGAGCGCCAGCAGCTCGCTAGCGCTGCCGCACCGTGTAGTTAAAGTTAAAGTTTTATCTGTATAATATAATAAATGTATTTTGCTGCATTTCATCTTAAAAATGATATCGTCATCATATGTAAATATGCGCTTTATAAAGTAGCTCAAGTTGTGCAATATTATAACTGTATTGCAAGTTTACAGTGAGGTAATTGTACTTATAAGTACAAACAGTTCTACAAGGAGCACTTGATGGACTGATTGAGTGTGTTTAGAGTTCTTGGGATGAAACTGTTTCTGAACTGCGAGGTCAGTACAGGAAAGACTCTGAAGCATTTGTCATATGAGAGCAGTTCAATAGACAGCATGGCTGAGGCAGCGTGTGCTTGATTCTGTATACCGATAATTCTCTTTCCGATCAGCTGCTGTACAGCTGTGATTCACACTGAGATGCGGTGATATAAATACTACGAGTGGTGCAGTGAGAGTAATGTGGAAAAAGATGATCCGATGTGGCAACACCTAACGGGAGCAACTGAAAGAAGAAGAAGAAGGTGTAGTGAGAGTAACAACACTAAAGCAGCTATGGTATTTAGAATAGTTTGACCATTCTGTGGACCATTATATTGTTACAGGTTAATTACAATCAGATGCATTAAACTAATAAACAATATGCGGTTAATTTCAGTGTATTTATAAAGCCACGTCAGGGATGTGGATCTAAAAAAGAAAGGATAACCACACAGGAACAGTAGCACTGCTTTGATGCTGGGTGCAGCCAGTCTGCAAAACCGAGCAGAGAACTTGCGTATGACAGGGTATGAGCTACTATGGAAATGTTGCTTGCTTTACGGCAAGTTTAGGTTTTATACATCGCGACTTGAACGTGGAAACGTTCTTACGCAACATTTTTGAGCGTATGCACCGTTTAGATAGATAGATAGATAGATAGATAGATAGATAGATAGATAGATAGATAGATAGATAGATAGATAGATAGATAGATAGATAGATAGATAGATAGATAGATAGATAGATAGATAGATAGATAGATAGATAGATAGATACTTTATTATACATGAGGCCCCAGGTGAGTGCTCATTGGTTGTCAGCTCTTACTCACACAAGCTGGCTCAGACGACTTAAAACAAAATCTAACTGCCTGACTGAGTCACTGGAGATGTCAAACAACAAGTCTGGTGGTCAGTGGAGTTTGCCATGACTTTCTACAGCTCACTAAGATTATGTAAATGAAGTTGTGTAGTGTGACGACAGCTTTATGATCTCCTTGTCAGGTTAATTGTGACTTTGTGTGGCTAAGTGTGGATGTGTGCATGATTGTGTCCTGTGATTGGTGTTGGTCGTTACGTAGTGCTGTTTTCCCCATGACCATTAAGTGGATTAAAGGGATAGAAAAAAAGTTTGCATGTCATATTTATATATGTTGATGAATTTCTCTTCCGCCACTGATGAACTGGTTTACAGATTTTGAATGACCCACTAAACAATAACACAGCTAGCTTTATGAAAACATGCAAAATCTTTACAAACAGTGCCTGAGTCATGAATTGAACCTGGGTATCTAAAATGGTGAGGCAGTAATGCAAAACACTGTGTCATCCTGCAGTCAGCTATATGTGAAATAAAAAATAAATTGTTGTTATTTCAGTGTTTTCCTCTTTTTGTTCTCTGTGGCTTACCTACTTAGAATATTTACAGTAGTATTAAAAAGGTAAATCAAACTTTACCAATTTTACAAATAAATAAATATTTGAAAAATCCTCAATCCCCACTGGAATTTTTTTTCTCTTCCATTTTAAAGACTGGAACAGAAGTGTCTGCTGTGTTTTATGTTCCTTTCAAATTTTAATGACGTGCTACATGTTTGCGTTAACTTACTGAAGGGAAGACAGGAAGAGTGGGAGAAGTGGGCAAGTGGTGGTAAACCTCATGACATCACAGTCTTTTGGGATGATTGGCTGCCTCTGGCTGAGACACAGCTTAAAAGCTGACATGCAGAAGCACACCAACAGCGAGAAAGAATCCAAGTTTTTTTTTTTATGTGTGGAACATAGTTTATATTTCATTTTTTTAAGGTAGAATCTTTGAACAATTCAAGACATCAAGGAAAAAGAAAAGGTAATGTTTCTAAGTAGTTTATTTGATATTTCAAGATTTTGAGCTTAAAGTTGCTATTGAAAATTTGCATTTCTAAAGGCACTTCTAAAGGTTATATTAGGTATTTTAGTACTTCTAGAAATATATTATTGACTTGTTTTGAAGTCTATATGGGTTGAAATCTTCAGCATTGTCCTATAATGAAGCATACATTCCTCATTGTTTTATTTATGTTTTATAGTGCAGAGATTTATGCCAGCTTGCCTACATCTCATTTTTTTCCTAAGGCTAACAAAGACAAATTGTTATTCATGTATGTGAAAGAAAACAACAGCAAGTGTCACCTTTCTGGCTGAAATTCTAACTACAAAACCATGTCGACAAGAAGTATCAACACGTGTCATTTATATTGAGGTTAATTTTAGTAAATGAATAAAAAGTAAAGCTGATATGTTGCAAGAGGAAACCACTAATACTATGTCTGGCTGACATTTTCCATGTTCAAAAAGAAAAGTTCTCCTAGCAGTCTGTAATACTTCAGTACTGAAGCTAAACTGGGTTTTGTGGCTTTCATTTTTTTTAAATGATAGGGTTAAAAGCAGTACCATTGTGTAAACAAAAGTGCAAGAATACAAGCTACTGACAGATGTAAAAGTTCTCAGATTATTTTTAACTAGAAGTCTAGAAACTAGAAGAAAAGGGAGCAAGAATATAAAAGTATATTTTGCTACAAAGTAAAAAATGCAGCCGATTGAGTGTCAAATTTCAATTAATGTTATTGATGGTTACTGATTTGGTCATCCTATGAAAATCATTAACCTTCATTGTTTGCATAAAGTTTAAATTCATTTTTCAAGTATTTTTGTTAGTGGTATGGGGTGGATTAGAATTTTTATTTTTAATGTTAGTGTGAGGATTAAAGGGCTGTATTGGGTGATGTGCATTTCCTCTTTCGTGTCCACATGGGTTTTCTATGACTAAATTGTCCCTAATGATTAGTTATGAATATGCCCAGTAATAGACTGACATTCCATCTTGCAATGGTTCCTGCCCTTTGCTAATGTTTCCAGTATAGATGGTAGATCCCCTTTAACTCTATACTGGAAAAAAAGCTGACTCAGATAATATTTTCCATCATAAGTGATAGTGTAGTATATATATTTTTTTCTGTTAGCAGTGTCCTCTGTATTGTTCTTTGATAAATGTTTGTGTAGTTTGTTTTAGATATAAAATGTCATTTAGATGGGTTTCACTGTAGTTTGTACAATACCAGGGTTAAAAAGAGACACAGCCTACTGCAGGAGTAGTGGCACAAGAGAGGTACCAAACCTAAATGGGGTGCCAGCCTCTGCCTGGTAGCGTACTGTAAATATACACAACTTGGGGGAGCTACTTATAAACATTTAGACTATTTCTACAATAGTATTTCTAACCAATTATGATTAAATTATCTTTGATATAGAAGTAAAAATATATATTTATTTTTTTTACTTAACTCATTTTTTGATAGGTATAAATTTAAACTAACAACAAAAAAAACAATGAAGCTAGCTTTGGTGGTGATCTTCATGCTGGGAACAGCGTACACTCTCCCGGTAAGAATCTTTTGAATTTTTATAATGTTAGCATTTATTTGGAAAATTGAAGTTTATATCTGATTGATTATTGCATGACTTTATCTTACTATGCATAGTAATGTAATGTTTTAAGGCATTGCTTCCCAAACTTGGTCCTGGGGACCCACTGTGGCTGCAGGTTTTTGTTCCGACGAGCTTCTGGGCTATTTAAGTGAACTGATATTTCCCAAGTTCTGTGTTTTGGGAACAATCTAGAAATTAGAAAACTAAGTTTGGTAAAAAAAAAAAAAAAAAAAAAGTATATTAAAATGTACCAAGCAGTTATATGAGAATAATGTATTCTTTTTCTTTTTAACAATATTTTCATCTTGATTTTCATTCTATTTTTCTGGGAGTTCTAAATGTTTAATTAATCCATTATTTACTAATTAGTGGGTCTGACGCTAAAGTAGTTGCAGCCTTTGATTATTCAGTGTTGTTTGGCTGGGTGTCTGTACTGCTCGTTTTTAATTGTCATTAATAAGTTACAACGAAGAGGGAAAACTTCACAGAGAAAGAGCAAAATATTATGAAATCAACAAAAGAGAGTTAAGCATTTAAATCTATAGCAAAAGCAGAAATATTTCTAAATGTCTTATAAATTTAAAAATCATGCTGCTGTGCTTTTCTGAATGTAGAATAAAAGAAAAATAATACCAGCTAATTAAATGAGATCAGCGTTATCAGATGTTGTCACTGATTATGAATCTGGTTGGAACAAAAACCTGCAGCCACAGTGGGTCCCCAGGGCCGAGTTTGGGGAGCAATTTTTTAAGGCCTTGAGAATGCGCTGAGTGAAAAATAAGATCCAACATTTAAAAGCAACAAATGTTGTAACAGACCTTCAGAATGTAATATCAGCTATTTATATTATCATGGAACATAAAGCAATAAGGCAGAATGTGATGATTTTTATTTTATCATCTACAGGTATCGCAGTCTAATAGTAACGAGTCAGGGGAGAGCTCTGAAGAAGTACAGGTATCAGTATTATCATTTAAATCAGGTTGAGTGGTGTCTGGATTTGGAATATATATATATATATATATATATATATATATATATATATATATATATATATATACTGTATATATATACTGTATGGGTGGCACGGTGGCGCAGTGGGTAGCGCTGCTGCCTCACAGTTAGGAGACCTGTCTGCGTGGATTTCCTCCGGGGGCTCTGGTTTCCTTCCACAGTCCAAAGACATGCAGGTTAGGTGTATTGGCAATTCTAAATTGTCCCTAGTGTGTGTTTGGTTTGTGGGTGTGTGTGTGCCCTGCGGTGGGCTGGCGCCCTGCCCAGGGTTTGTTTCCTGCCTTGTGCCCTATGTTGACTGGGATTGGCTCCAGCAGACCCCCATGACCCTGTGTTAGGATATAGCAGGTTGGATAATGGATGAATGGATATATACTGTATATTGCAAATGTTAAAGGTTATTTCAGTGTTGAAAAGGAAAGAAGGTAAAAAACACAACATTTCATCTGTAAAGCCTTCATCATTTGTCATCATATTTATATACACTGCATTTTCCAAAACAGAATTGCAGGGCAACTAGAGCCAGACCCAGCAAGCATGAAGCAGAAGGCAGGAACAATCTCTGCCAGGTGCATCAGCCCTTTTGCTGAGTGAATGCACACCCACACACACACACACTAGAGTCAGGTTAGCATAATTAATTTACCTAACCTGCACATGGGAGAAAACTAGAACATCTGGAGGAAACTCACAGTGGACACAGGGAGAATATGCAATCTCCAAACAGGGAGTGCCAGGGATATAAACCCTGGTCTCCTTACAGAAAGGTAGCAGTGCTACCACTGTGCCACTCTATACTGTACCTACTTTCTTGTATATATTAATGGAAAAAAGAGCAGAAGTTATTCATGTCTTCACAACTGATGATGGGATAGCCAAAGCTTTGTCTCTAGTCTTTCCTCCTGTTTTTTCAGTGTAGGAACAATCTTTACCTTGTTTTCCTTTTTTCAGATGCATGATCACTTAGCCTGCGGTGGGCTGGCGCCCTGCCCGGGGTTTGTTTCTTGCCTTGCGCCCTGTGTTGGCTGGGATTGGCTCCAGCAGACCCCTGTGACCCTATAGTTAGGATATAGGTAGGATATACGTAGTATAGGATATAGGTTGGATAATGGACGGATGGGTGGATGATCACTTAGCCATTCATGTGTAGCTCTGTGTCAAATGCTTCTCTTTGTGTCTGATGTCATGTCTCAAGAAATAGTAAAAACATCTGATTTCTTGACATCTATAATACCCTACTTTTTCTAAAGCTGTAGCACTGGTGTATCAATAAACATACTGTATTTCCATTTTTAGGTGGTCTGCAATTACTATGAAACTGATCAGTTCTATTATCAATGCTGAGGTGGCCCATGAAAGTATAATCGGAAAAGGGTGTATCCCATAAAGTTAAAACATACCATACGTTTGTAAAAGCATGAGGAGATGGAAACTAAACATATTATGTGACTGACAATATATATTACTTTATTGATTTGCTTTCCAAGAAACTCAATAAAAGGGGTATTATAATAAAAGCTTTACAGATCATGATGTAGTGATTAGGGTTGCTGCTTAATCAATCCAGTACCATGGTTTTGAATTCTGTGCCTCGTTGTTTGTGTAGAGCTTTCACATTCTCTCCATGGCTGTGTAGGCTGATATTTGCGGTAGTTTAACTAGTGATTCCAAAGTCAGCCCTGTGATAGACTTGTGCCCTCATTGATGTTGTAGGGATAGGCTGGCTGACCAACTTTTGGATTACATGTGTTTCTGAATATTATTTGTTGTCAGAAGTATAACACAGTACACTATACAACATTTTGCTTCATTTTACTTAATCCTATTTTTAACATTTTCTTTTACAGGCCAGACCAAACATAAACACAGATGGCGCTATGAGGCAAAATAAACAGACTCAAGTACAAGCTGCACCTCAACAGGTATTCCTTCTGAATATCATACTTCATTTATTTATACCTTTTTCTTACTATCACCAGCAACCAGAACATGGTTGATAGTGTGATTTTAGGCCTGTTTCCATTAGAACCAATAACTCTGTAGTTGGTATTACTTAAATGATTAAGTCAAACACATGAGGTGGATGTTAGGGTCCTTATTTCATGATTTTTCTACTGATTATGTATTTTTTAGTTAGCAATCTTTTACACTATATGATTCTTCTGCAAGCCTATTTGATATTTAATGCCATGCACAGTGCTTTCCAGGTCACAAATGAATACCAATATCATTTGCAGTTTGTCATTCACTTAGTAGTCTTGCTACTCTCTTCTGCATAAACAGCAAGTTTTCAGTTTAAGCAAAAGGAGATTAAGAGGAGACATGACTGAAGGGCTTAAAATTATGAAGGGAATTAATGCAATGGATTGAGACAATTATTTTATGATTTCAGCAAGAACACGGGGACACAGTTGGAAACTTGTTACGGTTAAATTTCACACAAGCATTAGGATGTTTTTCTTCACACAGAGAACCATAGGCACATGGAATAGGTTACCAAGTAGTGTGGTGAACAATAGAACATTAAGGACCTTCAACACTAGACTTGAGGTTATTTTGGTGGAACTAAGTGGATTGGACAGGTGAACTTTGTTGGATCCAATTAGCTGTTCTTATCTTGATTGTTCTAAGTATTGTGACAAGGGAATACAAGTCCAAAGGAGGCTAACTGAGGCTTTCCTATATCATCATAGGCTCTACAAGCTCTTCAGAGCAGTAAGATGTGATTTTTTTATGCAAATGCTAGCTGGACAGAGTTGTACTTTCATCAAATAGAAGCTTTACGTAATCACTTCTGTGAAATGTAAAATATTTAAACATTTGATTAGTGAAAACTGTAAAGAGAAATCCCAATCAAAAGACAATGAATTCTCAATCCAAAGCTTCAAATCCATTAATTACCTTAAACAAAAGGTGCTATGCCTGAGCATTGCTATACTTGAAAAAGTAAAAATCTTCAGTTTATATTGTAATTTTGACAGCATTAATTGTTTATGTAATTTTAATTTCAGAATGCTAATCTGGGAAGTGATGAAAGTACAAGCTCAGCTGAGTCACAGGTAAGCAAGGTCTCCCCCCTCCCAGTTTACCTAATCAAAAATGTGGGGGTCTCTGAAAATAAATGATCAGAACATGTCATGTTGCTATAAATTACTCAGTCCCCCTTACTAGATTTGTGGGAAAGTATTGAGGTAGCTGGCAGACAACACTTTACAGTCAGGATGTGAAGGTAGCATGCTGCCTGGAAGGTTGTGACAGCTTGTCCTGGGGTGGATACCTGTCTAGCATGGAAGTGCATCCTTTGACAAGCCTTGGGAGAATTTGAGAAAGAAGAGATGGCGGCTTTCAGAGAAAAAAAATAAACTGGAGCCCCAAGCAGCAGAAAATAGCAGAAAGTGAGTGAGATTACTAATACTGTGTTACCAACAGTGATCCTATTGTAGGCGAGCATTGTTTTACCTTCAAAATGACCAGCTTCTGCTTTCTTTGCCCTTAATGAACCTGAGCTGATCCTACGTCTGTATGTGTCATGAAAAGGATGGTTTGCATGATGCTTGTCAGAAACAAAGTGGCATGGCTCCTTTTTACAGATTGTGTATCAGTCTAGGATGCATTTCACTTCTTATGATAGCATTCTCCATAGCTAACTTTTTTGTCCATTTCACTGAATGACACAAAGATTTCAGTGTTCAGGTAACAATGGAGTGTTAACAGGAGTATTTAGCACACTGCAGTAATTTTATGGCATAGTAATACAAATAAAAATATTTATTTGATTGTATTTTCAGCCTAATGTACTGCATGTCTTTAAGATTAAATACAAAAAATAAGGATTTTCACTAAATAAAAATATTTAGTTTTACTTTATATCCCAGTAGTTGAAAAAATGCTTATATTTGCCTTTTTTATTCATTTGGCTCATGTCCTTCTTCAGGGAATACCAAGTATTTTTTTTACATTACTAATTATGACAACGACTGAAAACACTCAGTAATTACTAATTACCACTTAGTTCTTTGTAACACACCACATTCCTAAAGCTGCTCGATCCAAATCAGGGATGCCAGGAGCCAGAGCCAATACTGAAAGCTTTAGACACTTGAAAGGAAGCAGCCTTGCACAAGGTGTCAAATTATCAACAGGGCCTCAATTTATTTATTAACTTCTTTGTTCAGTTAGCCTGTGACCTGTCACATAATCTATGACTAAAAATGTATTTATTTATTAAATGCAAAGAAATGTTCACCTAGACCTATATTATTTCTTATGGAACTGCTCAAGATGAGGAACAGCATTTTTTTGCATGGTGTTAAATCCATGTCCAACATGAATTTTCTGCAGTTTCCCCTCATATCTAAGAAATACTATTTTAGGTACACTGGTGTCTCTAAATTCACCTAGTATGAATGAATGAAGGTGTGAACATGAATGGGTTTTATCCATCCCTTTTCCCGAAGGATGCTGAGGTTGGGTCTAGCTAGATAAGATCTTGTGCTGGAAAAACTGGGTTTAGAAGACAGACGGTTACATTAATTATTTATCACAGTTTTCACACTACCTAGTGAAAAGCTGAAAAATATTTACAAAAAAATTAAGAACAAATAAGACTCCCCATGACTCAATACATATGTGTAAATAAGTGTATGTGTAAGTTATCAGCAGTTCTAAGATGGCACATTGTGAGTGAGACGGATATTTGCACGATTGGCACAGGATGAATGGGCGAGAAGAATCACTCATTCTCTGTGAAACAGTGCCACTTTCGACTATGTCACATCGTAATATAAAAATGACAATAAGCAAGACTCCCCAAAACTAAGCTCTATAAATACAGTATATTGGTTCAATTACACACTTTCTGTTTGGTTAGATAGATAGATCACCTGTTGATTTAAGTTAATGTTAGTTTCATTGCTTGAGCATACAAAAAATGTTAATTTTGTTTTATCAGGAAAGTCAAACTGTATCAAGCGAAGAGCAAGACAATGATGACAATGATGACAACGATGACAATGATGAGGTGGGTTCTTCATAAATCACAGGAAACTGCATTCTGAGCAAAAGCCTTCACTTTAATTCCAGCTCATATCTATAAATATAACAATGTAGTAACTCTCCTTGTTTAACAGGTTTGTGCTTTAAATGGGGTTGGAGTCCAATTAAAAAGACCATCACATAAAAATGTTTTTTTATGGCATATTGAAGTTAAGGAAAATAGAAATATAGGGTTGTATAGTTTTTTTAAGACATTCAATGTAAACAGGGGAGTTTTTTAACTTGTTTTGTCTCTTTGTAATGTCTAATTTTGTTGTAGAGTGATTCCGATGAAAACGATGAGTCCGATGATAGCGATGAGTCCCCTGTAGTAACAACAGCATCAATAACCACTGAGTCTCCCATTGATTCCACCACAATGTCAATCATTATCATCACTCCTGAAATCCGTGGTGACAATATTCAGCAAAAAAAAGTGATGTTCAAAGGTGTACCAAGATCACTGACAAGCAAAAAGACGTACAAAACTCAACATAAAGAAGAAATGAATCAAATCAATAAGCATGGAGATAATTTTGAAGAGTCAGTCAAAGGAATCGTAGACACACTGAAAAAGACAAAAAGTGTTGTTCAAAACAAAGCAAAGCCTGTCAAGGTATGTTTTTGAAGACTATTATGCAATCTCCAGATATATTTATATACTGTATCTCTCTGGTTATTTCTCACATTTCAGATACAGCTGGTATGAAAAATCAATGTAAGTGCTTAGAGATTTTTCAGATGCTTTAAATTCATGAGCTGAATAGTTCACTCAATTCTTAAAATTGGTGGTCGGGAAATTAGATATATGAAAATTTTGAAAAAAAAAATATGATGAGTTAGTGTAGGACTGTGTCAGCATGCATCTGCAAAGAAAAAAAATGCAAGATTAAAGGTGATTTTTTTCACTGAAAAAGAAAGAAAGTAAAAGACACAACAATTTAGCCATGTAGCCTTCATCGGGTGTGAACACATAATGAAGGCTATACAGTTGAAATGTTGTCATTTATGTTCTTTCCTTTTCAGCATGGTAAAACCTTAAATCAACTTTAACCTTTTGAAAAAATAATTTACTTTTAAAAATATGGTGCTGAAATAAATATGATTTAAATGTTTATATAAATTTGATATACATTTTTAAATTCATTGAATACAATATGTATGCCCTGTGTCCCTGTCTGTAGGATATGTTCATGTTCTCCCAGTGTTTTCTCCCACTTCCCAAAGACATGTGTGTGTTATGTTAAATTGGCTTCATGTGCTTTAAGTGAATGTTTGAGCCTGTGAATGACTGGGCACAGAGATGGACTGGCATTCTATCCACAGTGATTCCCACCCTCTGCCTGATGCTTCTGGGATATTACTAAATAGTAATAAGCTGGACCACACATTTTAGGTTATGTCTTTTATATTAGATTTCATCGCAGTGAATTGGGGTTAATTAGTTCAAAATGGATAGATGAGTGCATTCATGATACTCTTTCCTTGCTCTGTAAATCTCTTCTCCGTGTATCTACAGATACTCTAACTTTAGTTTCCGCTCACATTCCAAGGATATGTATGTTGAGTTGTCTTGACCGTGTGAGTAGGTAATGGGTGTATGTCAATGTATCCATTGATGGATTTGCATACTGTATTTTTAAGGTAGATGCATTATGCTAAAACTGATAAGAATGACTCTGATTCCCCACATTCTTATGTTGAAATAACCTATTTGAGTAATAGGGGTAGGGTAGGGGATGACGCCATTACTGGCATGCTCTGGCAAACTTAATTCCAAAAATAAAACCTTATTTAAAGAGATATACACCCTCTACTTCTAAGTGAATAAAAACACTCTAAAACCCTATACAAATTGTCCTAACATTGTTCACTCCTCAATATTTAAACACTCCTATAAAACCCAATCAATTTTGCAGTAAAAACAGTGACTATTTGAGTAATAGGGGTTACATTTATTGTATAAGGACAACATTTACTCAGATATAAACAATCAAAGGAAAATATTGATGGCCCTGAAATGAAAAAAGAATGGGAACATCATTTATTATTTATGACATAAATTAAAAAAGGACATTCTAGGGTCAATGCAAAGTCCTATTACATGGAAAATAATAAGTAAATGGCATTGCTAATCTTCATTTCTCAATTGTTATATGTCTTTCCCTGCATACATACAGATTACCTAGAGGTAGTTACCTGGGAGAGTGTAGGTCAGTGCGTGAATGTGCCTTAAATCCCAATTATGTTATTTCTGTCAGGATATAAGTGCTTCATGAACCTGTATTGGAAAAGGTGTGTCCAGAAAATGGGCTGATGGATACATGAAAAATTCCATTGTCTTTCCGTTACCTTTTGTGGTGTTAATTTCATGAACATGCGTCTTTTTGGTGTTTCGTTTTCAGTTCTTTGACATTTCTTATTATAGGGTAAATTTCTACAGTACATGCGTAACTACATTTGTACCAAACAAAACATACAATAACATATATTCTATACAATAGTTATAATATTCATTACATTTTTTGATGTAAAAGTTTTTTTTTCAATAGACTTCTGTAGTAAATGGTGATTTCTGTGTGTTTTAGGCTGCACAAGGAGGCAACCAAGATAACAACAGCAGTTCACAAAGTGTCAGCGAGGAACAAAATTCTGCTTCAATCTCTTCAGAAAACAGCGCTCAGAGCAACAGTAGCCAGCAGAGCAGTGAACAACAAATGGCTGCTGCTGGCCCTTCAGAAGACAACAGTAGTAACCAAACATTTGAGAACGAGGAAAGCAGTTCAGAGTATTAGGAGGTCAATGGTGACAATGAGACGGCCTTGGTCATTTTTTTAAATAATCCCTTAAAAATGTCGTCTCTATATGCCTATTGTAGCACACATGCCTCTTGGCCCTATAACTGCAAATATTCATAAAAAGGACCCAAGAGCGAGCTGTAACAGAGAGTATATTTTATGAATGGCACAGAAATAAAGTACTGATTAAATACATTCTGGTATATATAATCCTGTTTTGCTTTAAAAAAGATAAGTTTTATAATGTGTATTTCTGACATTCAATAATTTTTATTATAGAATAAAAAAAATACTTTGAATTTGTTACAGCCTTTAATGAAAATATTTCTATATACTTGTATCCTCCTGGATATCATTTTTTTTTATCTTAATTTATAACATAAATGAAACAAAACGTTGTTTTCATACTTCAAAATAAAACCAAAATTGAAAACTAAGTTGTGAGTGGCTCATCAATTTCTGCAAAAGTACTATAAAATGTTTTCTGTTTTATATCACATTCACTGTGAAAGGACAAAACAAAGGACATCTAAGGTTTGGGGTTCAAAATTGGGAAGAACCCATTTTATTGCTGTCAAGCTGCGAGGTCCTTAAGAAAATAATAAAGAGTTTGTGTCAGGTCGACAGCATTGCTGATTTCAACATATTCTCTGTGATGATCCATAAACAAAGTTGCCAAGATGGTGTATCTTTTAATTCTTTGAAACTGGAAGAGGCAGGACCTGAGATTGAAGAATGCAGGAGTTACTGCTGTTCTCCAGAGTCATTGTCTTCCTGACTAAAAATGAAAAAGACAGAGCAGTCTCTACATCTTGCCACTGTGTCCTCTTGCAATTGGTCCCTGTAAGGCTTACAGCAGGGCTGCACCAATGACACCACCCGTATTTTGAAATTATTCAAGCTTAAGTTCAAGGCCTCCTATTTACAAGTATAGTGTGAAAGGAAGGAGTCCTTGGAGCAGCTCAGCACAACCAGAAAAAACAACAAAGGAGACACAAGATTTAAAAATATCCTGATAGTTACAAAAATATCTAATAAGAAGAATACACAAAAAGCAGAACTCAAAGTACAAAAAAACAAAAAGAAAACCAAAAACTCTAATATCTTTTTGGTCATTCCCAAGTAGTTCATTTACTCCTATCTGTTCACTGGAATGGCCAAGGTCAGATTAAGACCCCCACAGGCCCCTGGGTGTCAACTCATTTCATCTCAATACTCTACTAGGCACGCAAATATACTGAAACATCATGAACACCAAAAAATAAATTGGGGATGCAGGTCAACTTCACCTTTCTTTTTTGTTCATTAATGTGTTTCAATGAAACTAATGTATGACTGCAGCATGACATCTTCAAGGAAATCAACTTTCTTCTAATGGTGCAGTTAATAAACAGTTAACATTTTTCAAAGAAAAAAGATGATGTGTAACTGAACATTTTGGGTTTGCAAATTTGCACAACATAAAATAAAAGATCACTCATTTAGGTTTGTTTTTGTTTGCTGCATCTTATTTTCTGCAGTGGTCTCATTGTTCTCTACATTGTTGCTGATGTCTATGTAGGTGTTACGAGATGCCACAGAACTGGATTTCACAATTTCTATTAGAAGCAGTGATATTATTAAAGTTGTTTTTATTATGAGGTTCTGTGCCAAGGTAAGGAAGTAACCTGACCAAAATAGCAGTAGTGGCAGAACAGAGGTATTAAGATAGCACAAAAAAGAGAAATATTATGATAAACTATTGAATAGTCATGTCAGGACTGAGTCATGTTGCTTTGTCAGCTAGATTAAAAACTGACGTGTAATTTCTCCCAGAGCCTTATAAATAATGCAGCATGATATTCTCCAGATGGCTCTTTTGTATTCTTGGATAAAACAGGATCTGAGATCAAAGATGTCTCATGTGAGCTCCACTTCCCTAAGAGCAATGTCAATATAAATACTGAATAACTATAGAATAATGTACATATAATGTGTTAAGTTAAACACTTAGATATACTGTTTGTGTTGCTATAATTTATTGTGGATTTATTGCAATATTTTTTGCAATGACGGCAATGTTATTATGGCCATGTTGTTTTTAAATACAGGACTATTTTGTTAGGCAAATGAACATCATCTTTAGTACCTTTGATAAGATGAATTAAAATGCATGCAGGGTAAATAAGGGGTGCCAATCAGGAAGAACCGTGTTTAATTCCATCAAAAATAAAACGTTTAAACAAAACACGCATTGAGCTGTATCAGGGGGACAGTTCCTCTGTTATAGTTGTCTGTTCAACAACATACACTTAATCTATCTCTCTCTCTCTCTCTCTCTCTCTCTCTCCAGAAGTCAAGTCCAAAATGAGAAGCCACCTTCTGCAAGTGTCTCCCTTTTATACTGGGTGGACTGGAAGGAATGGGGCTCCCTTGGCTTCTCTCCTTGACTTTATTTATCACTAGCACCTAATGACCCTGATGCTCTTGGCTCTCTGATCCAATGTCTTAGCAATTTTTCTGAATGGATAAGTAATAACTTTCTCAGACATATAAGGGTAAAACAGAATTTTTAGTGATTGGCAAATGGATACAGAGAGGATAATGGAAACAAACTTGATCCCTTAGGTTTAAAAATTAGATCGGAAGTAAAGAATTTAGGGGTAATCATTGACTCTGATCTAATCTTTAAATCACCCATTAACCAGATTACTAGGACTGTTTTCTTTCATTTAAGGAACTTATGAAAATTACACCTCTAATAACTTTACAAGATGCTGAAAAGTTAGCTAATACTTTTGTTTTTAGTTGATTAGATTATTGTAATGCTCTCCTAACAGGATTACCCAAGAAAGGCATTAATTGGTTGCAATTAGTGCAGAATGCAGCACTCAGAATCTTAACTAGAAAAACAAAAATCTGAGCACATCTCATCAGTTTTAGCGTTGTTACATTGGTTGCCTGTGTCATTCAGAATTGACTTTAAAATATTACTAATGGTTTCTTAAGCCTTAAATTATCTTGCTCTGTCCTATATTTTGGAATGCCTGTTTCCCTACACTCCAAGTCGTAATCTCAGATCCTCAAATCGTGGCCTTCTTATTATTCCTAGAATCAAGCTTAAAAGAAGTGGTGAGGCAGCCTTTTGCTGTTATGCACCTACAATCTGGAATACTTTACCTATAAAAATTCACCAAGCTCACTCAGTGGAACATTTTAAAAAACTGCTAAAACTCATTATTTTAATATGGCTTTAATGGATTCCCAATACAATATATGAACAAAGAATTTTCATATTCTTCAGGGATCTGCTATACCTTTACTCACCTCCACTTTGCTCTTTTACGGTTCTTCTGTAGTGGCGATCTGGGCCACCACCACCTCATCAAGGTATCATGCATCCCCCTGTGATCATGGAATGAATGCGGGTGTCTCAGCTGTCCACGAGACCAACTCCATCAAATCCCATCATGTGAATCACAAAATCTATGAGGTTTGATTTAAGATTAATTATATCCCGTAAACGTTAGAAGTGATTCCACTCTGTTGGGCCCATGAGCAAGGCCATTAAACTGCAATTGGTTCATTCTGTGTGTGATGTTAACCTGCATCCAGTACTGCAAGCAGTTCCTCTAACTTGCAGGGAAAACTTGGGGGTTTGTGGCAGGATTGGCACTCTAGCCACCATAAAAAACCTCACACTGTTCCATTCCATTTGAAGTAATTTAGTGATGTGGTGTCACACGTTGTATGGCTGCACTCGGGTACTAATTTGGGATCGTTAGGTAGGTTGTCATGTGGTGGGTGTGGCAATGCGCTGTATCAGTGCATGCTCCTAACCTCTCTCTCTCTCTTTCTCTCTATGTTAGATAGAATGCCCAATGGGGGCTGGGAGGACTATTGACCTTGGACTCCCTGCAGATTAATTTTTTTTTCTCCAGCCTAACTGGAGTTAAATTTTTTTTTGTTTTTCTGTCCCCCTGGCTATCTGACCTAACATTATTGTGTTGTTAATTATTCTTTAATATTATTGTTTATTTTGAATTGTTTTCTCTTCTTGTAAATGTGCTATATAAATAAATGTTGCTCGCTGTTGTTGCTCTCAAGGAACAGTTTCTTGAGGCTGTGAGAATAAAAGACCATTAGTGAAAGCGCACCCTCTTGTCCCACATACCTTAGGTGAGTCTGGAAAGCCATCCTCTGGCACGCATGCATGACAATATAAAGAAATATATTTTGAAATATCTGGAAACAGGTTTCAGGTGTCTTAAAATAGAAGCTGCTGTTTAAGATGTCTGATATTCATTTTAGGATATCTCAATATACTGTATTTCATGATATCTTAACTTAGCTTTCTGCCCATTTTCATATAACTCAAATTCATTTCAAGATATCTTAAAAACAACTTCTTGCTCATTTAGATATAGCTAAAATGTAATTCAAAATATCTTTAATTTGAGAGGAAGTTCCATTGCAAACATTTATAAGGAGTAATTTTCAGATATCTTGAATTGCATATTGTATATCTCAAAATCCCTGCAGACATGTTCTTCAAATGTATGTAAGATATCTCAAAATGTTTAGGAACTTATTTCAGAAATTCTTGGATTACATTTTAGATATCTCTAAATGTTAATTTGACTTACCAATGTACTCATTAACATCCTAAAGATGGCAGCATGTGTTTATGGCCTTCCACCTGTCGGATTCACAAAAATAAGAACACAAACTGCAAGTTAAATTTAGGTTAAGGACTGAAAATGTTGATACTTAGGCACGGTCCTTAAACTCCGTTTCCTACAGTAGTCTTATTTATTCTGGGAATTTTAAAAGGATCAGCACCATGTAACCTTAATATATTGTCTAGACATTATTAAGTGTGTAAATAATGGAGAAGCCAAGTCGTTAAAAACGTAATACATATGAGACAATTTTAAAATTAATGTGAAGCCAATGCAGACATTTAAGAATTAAGAGTTATATGGTCATACTTTTACTTACAGTTATGATCTTTGCTATGTTTAGAATTAACTGTAAACAATTTACACATTCGTTTTTCTGTATGTAGTACAATATATTACAAAACTACTTACATTTCATAAATATTTGTAAGCTGTAGACTGCACAACTGAAATAGCAACCAAATGTGACAAATAAAGTTTACATTGTGGACGAAGACTCAGACAAGACAGCATGTGTGGTTATATAGCAGCTTTACTCTTCAGCGTCACAATGAGCAGAGTTTCAGAAAGCAGACAATCAATATTACTTGACAGCGTCAGGGCTCTTCTGAACCCCGTCTGTCGGGTGGGGCAAAGTTTTATACCCCTAGAACACGTGATTTAATATCATTATGGAATGCAACAGTCGACACTTTTATTTTACACAATCATTGAGCCAAGTATTATCTCTGACCCCAGAGTTCCTTCTTCTATCTTCACCACAAGTTCAACACCCCTTATGCGACGTTACTTCTTGGCCCTTTTGTTATGGCGTTCAGATGTAAATAAAGGAAACGGGATAAGGCAGACTCATGTGTGGAATGCTTAGACCTTGAGTCCCTTGGACAAATATTTTTCTGTTTGCTCATCAAAGCATGCTTTTACATAATGTATGGTTTCGTAAAGCTTACTTCTGCTTAACTTCTCAGACATGGCTTAGTACGTGGGAACGAAGAGAACATTCATATTCCACATTCCCCCCTTTTGAACAAACAAAAAATACTTAATCAGGGGAGAGTTAAGCGGGAAAGGGTAGGAGAGGGGGATGGAGTGGAGTGGGCGGAGGAGTGTTGGGTGGCTGTGGTGATCTGAAGCATTTTTTCTTCGTGTAATAAGTAAGCCTTTGCCATAAAGGCAGTAAAATACTTGGATACAATGTATCTTATCAAGGGAACAAAACAGCAAGCTACAAGCAGGAGAACGATAAAAACAACTGTAAGAGAAATGAAAACTGACTTAAGCCATTGGCCCCAGGACCCAAAAGTGGACATAAACCATTGGTCCCAAGGATTAGAAATGCCAGAATTAATAGCTAGTTCATTAGAGAGAGCACTCAAACCTGCTAAAGCACGGGTGATTGATCCATCGGGAGCTGTATTATTAGGGATATAGGTGCAGCATGCATCACCAAACATAGCACAAACGCCTCCTTTCTCAGCCAGGAGCATATCTAATGCCAATCGATTTTGCCAGGTCATAAGGGATGTTTTATCAAGTTGCTCATGGATACCTTCAACAGCTTCTTTAGTAAAATTTAAGAATCGTTGTTGATTGTAATATAGGTAATTAATCCAATCTACATTTTTGTTTATAGTAACCTGAGGAAAAATAGACTCAAATCTGGCAGCAACTTGGTCCCTTGCCTTGAACTTATCAGGGACTCCACGAGGGACTCCAATGGAATCAAAATACACCCCAGGGCCATGTAGAGAAAACTGGGAAGGGTCCACAGAACGGGGTCGACGACGTTGGCCAGAATTGGTCGAAACACGGGAGGCAGTTAAAGGGAGAAGTCGGAAAGGCATAACAAGTTGTATTAAAGCACAAGTGCCAGTCCAGTCAGGCGGAAGAATGTCAACCAATTTAGACCTACGGCACATCCACCAAATATCGGCTCGTGGAGTATTCTGAGTAATCAGAAAAGTTGATAATTTGGAAGCTAAAGAGGAAGAATTAACCTGAAAAGTTTGGAAACAGAATGAGGACAGGATATTACCAACATTAGTGCCACGGGAGGAAGTGAGGTTTCTAAAAAAACAGGTATAATTACCTTCATGAGGCTGGAACATCGGGGGAGTCATATGAAGAGTGGGGGGAAAGAGAAGGGAAAGTATAATGCAATTAGAGTCGGTTGGAATAGAGGAAGAGATAAAAAGGGCAAGTAGGCAAGGAAGGCCAGTAGGATCAGATATGTTAGAAAGGAGAAAAGGGACAGTGGCCAAATGTGGCCTAGTAGTAGCACATGCATAACAATCAGATTGATTTACTTGTCTAGCCGAATACAATACCCATTGCAGCCAACGGTTCTGATCACCATACCCAGTTTCAATCGAGAAAGTGGTAGAAAGGGTGGAAATATTCATGACCTTGACAGGGGGCGGGTCTGAAACGGGGTAGGGGAGATGGGTGTGTGTGTGGGGAAATGGGAGGTGTTAGTAACAGGGTTTTCAACCTTAATTTGAAATCTCCCTAGAGGATCTGTTCCAGATACATATGCCCCTAAGATATAGGTTCCTGAATCATGTAAAGAGGGGTTCTTCAGAGTAATGATCAAGGGGTTACAATGGTTTTCGGCACATTCATGAGGGGCATGTCCTTTTATAATAGAAAAACGATATTTCAGACCATACTTTTGGGCCTTATAGGGTTGAAAACCCCAGTCATCAGTTCCAGTATTAGCAAAAACCCATTTCCACTCGTCACAGTTACTTCCGAATCCAGAGTTTGTAACAGTTACACACACATATTTGTCAGACCAGGTCCACTGGACTTGTCGACCAGTCCCACAGTTGATAATAGAACAGAAATCAACCTGAACTGATGTGGTGATTCCTAAAGGGAAAGTCAAGGTGACCAGGGCAGTCGACAAGGGAAAGGAAAGACATAGTAGTACAACAATCAAGGGTGCCATCTTTTTCAATGTGAGGCGTGAATCCAGGCAGGCAGTCCCTCAACTTTAACAGCATGTGGTGTCGACAGCAGAACTTGGAACGGTCCTCTCCACCGAGGTTGGTGCCAATGTTTCCTTCGAGTATCTCTAACCAGGTTCCCAACGGAATCGGGGAGTCCTTTGATGGAGGACTAGTTCTCCAGGCCTGATTAACCTGCTCGTGGACTTCCTTCGGTGAAGCTCAGAGACCTGTAAGACTAGAAAGAAGATCATTGTCCACAGTATGCAGATTAACATTACCTATGACCATGCCGACTGGCATGGGCCATCCGGTCAGAATTTCGAATGGCGACAGCCCTAACTGCCGATGTGTTCTTCCCCTTAATCCCATCAAGGCCAGGGGTAGAGCATCAGGCCAAGCTAAATTTGTTTGCTCACAGATTTTAGCCAATTTAGATTTCAAGGTACCATTGCATCTCTCTACTATACCCCCACTTTGAGGATGGTATTTGCAATAATGATGTACATTTATCTGGAGCCAAGTAGTCAATTCATTAATTACAGAATTGACAAAATGACTACCATTATCAGTCTGCAATTTCTGTGGTATTCCCCATCTTGGAATGATTTCCTTTATCAAAGCTTTTTCCACAGTTTTGGCGTCTGCATGTTTGGAAGGGAAAGCTTCCACCCATCGGGAGAACACGTCAACAATTACTAAACAGTATCGGTACCCCTTTGATGGTGTTAATTCAATGAAGTCCATTTGAAGGTATTCGAATGGACCCATTGGGTTAGGTGTAACGGCGGGACTTACCTGAATACCCTTTCCTACATTAAATTTCTGACATACTGCACAGCGTTTGCAGAATTGCTCTACGTATCTAGAGAAGCCTACTGCTTCCCAATGTCTCTCAACCTCTTGAACCATTGCATCCTTTCCAGCGTGATCCAGGCCATGTGCAATTTTTGCCATACCTGGAAAAGAAGCTTTAGGAAGGAAAGGTTTATTAGTTTGCTTATGGGTCCAGATCTCGTCGACCAATGATCCTTCCTTAGACCAGTTTCTTTTTTCTTTTTCTGAAGCTGAACTCTGTAAAGAAATGACTAAATTACCGGAATCTCTGTCATCTGTCTGTTGGAATAAAGAAATTGGGGTATTATCATAAGCAGCTTGTTTAGCGAAGTGATCGGCCAGTTCGTTTCCTTTACTAATGGGATCTTGTTTTCCAGTATGGGCTTGGCATTTAACTATAGCCAATTTTGATGGCTTGGTTATAGCTTCTAGGAGGGAGTCTATTAGTTTTTGATGCTGAATGGGCTTGCCAGTACTGGTCTTGAATCCCCTGAGTTTCCATAATGCCCCATGATCATGGCAGACTCCAAAAGCATATCTAGAATCAGTATAGATAGTTAGTTTTCCCTCTGACAACTGACAAGCTCGGGTGAGAGCTATCAACTCAGCTGCCTGCGCGCTTAAACTTGAAGAAATTCGGTTTGCTTCCAGCAGGTGGTCACCTTTGACCACTGCATAGCTGGTTGAAACTGTTCCATTTTCCAATCGTAAGGAACATCCATCCACAAAAATTATCTCCCCTGTTCCTAAGGGTGTTTCCTGTAGGTCTGGTCTAGGTTTTATAACCTTAGTTATTTCATCATGACAGTTGTGGGGCTCCCCTTCCTCTTCAGTTGGAAGAAGAGTAGCTGGATTTGAGGTGGAGCACCTTTCTATGGTAACGTTTGACAACATACAGAGTACATTTTGATAATGTATTGCCCTAGCAGCAGTCAGATGTGAGGTTTTAGCCTGTACTAAAATGGAGTGTACGGCGCAAGGCACTTTTACCGCTAGGGGGCTCATGAGCACTATATCTGTACTGACTAGCACGGCCTCTGTTGTGGCTGCTACTGCTCTGAGACAGGTTGGAAGTCCCGCAGCCACTGGATCCAATTTTTTTGAAAAATAGGCTATTGGCCTTTGTTTTTCTCCATGGAGCTGTGTTAGTACTGCATTCATATATCCCCCCTTTTCGTCCACGAACAGAGTGAATGGACGAGAATAGTCAGGGAGTCCTAAAGCTGGCGCAGAAAGTAGTGCACTTTTTAAGTCACACAGAGCCTTCTCAGCCTGTTCATTCCATTGTACCTGACCAGAAAGGGGGAGGCCAGGGGTGTTCGCTAAAGTTTGCAAAGGCTGTGCTCTTTCAGTGAAGTTTAAAATCCATTGCCGGCAGTATCCTAGAATGCCTAATACAGACATAACCTGTTGCTTTGTAACAGGTCTAGGAAGATTTTGGATGGTGTTTATACGGTCTTTAGAGAGAGCTCTTGTTCCACAAGTAATGTCATGACTTAAATATTTAACGGTAGTTTGGACTAACTGCAGTTTTGCTTTCGACACTTTATGGCCATTTTCAGCTAAAAACAATAGCAATTTCTGAGTATCATGTTGTAACGGCCGACCCCTTTTACCCAGCCGGCAGCTACACCTCCAAGACCAGTGGCCTGGATAATTTACTGAGAAATAATCTACTATCAAGCCGTACTTCTTACCATTTGAACTTTTCCCCACAATCGACGGTGAAAAATATAAGCACACAAACAGGATGTAAAATTAAACAGATTATATGTATTAAATGAAATGAAATATAAAAATAGAAACATATAAATATCCCTCCACCCCAGCAATAACAAGACACCACCAACCATGTATAAATATATACAACAAAAACCCTCCCTTGTCCCTGTAACAAATAAACACACAACACGAATAACGACAATGAAAGACAAACTGAAAATGAATGAGTACTTGATTCCGGTAAAAAAGAAAAATGTCCTGAAAGCGGATGACTGAATTAGTGATAGAGTTGTTTGATTCTCCCCAGAAAAAAATGGAACAGCCTCACCGTGAATCCTCGTGTGTGTGGTGGATGATTAAGTCCTACCCCGGGGTATCTCGTGGTGAGGTCCTTGAAATAAATCCAGCAGATGGAAAACAAACTGGATGGATAAGCGCAATATGGAAAACAGGTACAGGTTGCTCGTGGTCGTAATGTTGAAACAAAATCTCCTTCTCTCCTCTCTCCCTTTCCTTCTCCTCCTGATGGCTTATATAGTCCTGTGACGGCTGGGATTGATTGATTGAAAACAGGTGTTTTTCCAGGTTGGCGGCTGTGGTCTCCTTCCATCATCCGTCCCCGTTTTTCGGGGACGGCATTAACTGATGCACATAAACAGTAAACGGGACAATGAAACGAGACGCACTCAGTACTGACATTTAACACTATGTGGCCCCGCTACATTCCCCTCCCCCCCCAACCTTGGACAAGGGAGGGCCGAAGTACGGCTTGAGATTGGCCACATGGATTGTGTCTATCTTGGAGTCAGTGCCGATACCCCTTTGAAACTGGAAATTAACGGGACCTGTTTGAGAAATGATTTTGGCCGGACCTAACCATTTAGGCGCTAGCTTGGCGGAAAACCTTTTGCTGGCATCCGAGAGATGGTGAGCTCTAATCCAGACCAAATCACCCGGCTGAAAGTGCGCTTCCTTACGCCGGGCATTATATAACTTGGCATGTCTGGATGTCGAACTCACCAACCTCTGTTGGATTCTCCGCCGTAATTCCTCAATTTTGAATAGGTTATTGTAACTGGTGGTTTCTGGATTAGGGGCTCTGGGAAGGAGTCGGTCAAGCGGGCCCTTTAGCTGTCTGCCCAGCGCAACCAAAGCAGGCGTCTCACCTGTGGCTTCGTGCACAGCGGTGTTCAGGGAAAACCGGAGCTCGGGGAGCCATTTATCCCAGTCCTGATGGCGTTCACCCACATAGGAGGCGATCATGTTCTTCAGGGTCCGGTTCACTCGCTCTGTCATGTTAGCCTGGGGATGGTAAGCTGTTGTCAGGTTTTTTTCACTCCCCAGGCTGTATAAAGTTCATCTAAGAGAGAGCTCGTGAACTGCGGACCCCGGTCTGAGATGATGTTCTTCGGCACCCCCCAGCGGGTGAAGATTTCGTTCTTTAGGGTGGAGCAGATCTTATTAGTTTTTGCGTCTGTTAATGCAAACAGCTCCACCCACTTTGAAAAATAATCAATCACCACCATCAGGACGGTCTTCCTCGAGCTGGTAACAGGAAATGGCCCCATCAGGTCGACTCCCAAAGTCTCCCCCGGTCCATCCGCGATTGTCGATTGCAGCAATCCTGCCGGTTTACCAGGTGGGTTTTTGTGCTGCTGGCAGGTGATGCACTTCTTCACGTGGTGGCAAACGTCTTTCTGGACAGACGGCCACCACGCAACCCCCAGGATCTTTAATAAAGTCTTTGTCCTTCCAAGGTGACCACCTAAAGGACTGTCGTGATAGTAATTTAAAAAGTCGGGGATGAGCCCTTCCGGGACGACTAGTTGGTGTTGCAGACCCCCAAGGGAGGATGGAGTGGTCCTGTACAGAACCCCCTAGAGGTCCACGAAGTGTACCCGGTCGGTACGCTGCTGCTCCAGTCCCTCCCTGATGCTCTGGCAGAATGGACTGGTGGCTTGTGTTTGAGCCAGGTCTTCAAGGCTTCTTGGCAGAGGGAGGATCATCTTCTTTGCCTCTGCCAAACACACCATCCCCGGTGGTTCGGACACCCTGGACAGAGCATCAGGCACAATATTGCCACAGCCCTTCTGATAGGTCACCTTGAAAGTGAAGTTCTGGAGGCGGAGTACCCACCTGGTTAGATGGGAGGAGGTCTTCGGGTGATTAAATACCCAGGTCAGAGCGTGATGGTCGGTGTACACTTCAAATTCAACCCCCTCCAGATAGTGTCTCCATTTTTCCACAGCCCACACGACAGCCAAACACTCTTTTTCAGCTGTCGAATAATTGAGCTCGGCGCCGTGCAAGGCTCGAGAGGCATAAGCGATGACGTGTTCAGCCTGGTGGATTTTCTGAGTGAGCACGGCGCCAAGCCCCAGGTTGCTGGCATCGGTTTGTACCTGGAAAGTGAGCTGTGGATCTGGCTGGGCCAGAACGGGCGGCTCTTGCAGGTGGCTCTTTAGTTGCTCGACCGCGTCCTGGCACTCTGTTGTCCACTCCCACGGGACATCTTTTTTTCTTAGTTTGTTCAAGGGAGCCGCTATATCAGCCATCCGGGGAATGAACTTGTGATACCACCCCACTAACCCAAGGAAATGTTGCAAAGATTTCAAATCCGTGGGCGTGGGGTAGTCTCGGATGGCTAAGGTCTTCTCGGGGTCTACAGCGACCCCCTCCGATGAAAGAATGTGCCCGAGGAAGCGTATGTGGGGTTGAATGAAGGTACACTTCTTCGTGTTCAGCGTAAGGTGCGCTTGATGTAATCGTTGGAAGATGGTGTCCAGGTCCTGGAGATGTTGTTTAATAGAAGGGGAGTAAATAATGACATCATCGATGTATACAAAGCAGATCTTGCCTATCAACCCCCTCAGGACTTGCTCCATGAGCCGCTGGAAGGTGGCCCCAGCATTTTTAAGCCCAAAAGGCATGACTGTGAACTGGAACAAGCCTTCAGGGGAGATGACTGCCGTCTTCTTCCTACTCCCCTCGTCCATCGGCACCTGCCAATAGCCACTGCGGAGGTCTAGTGTGCTGAAAACTGCAGCTCCATGCAGCGACTCCAGAATCTCATGAACCAGGGGCATGGGATATGCGTCCAGGCTCGTCTTCCCGTTAACCCCCCTGTAGTCCACGCAGAAACGATAGGTGTCATCGGTCTTCTTTACGAGGACCACAGGGGACGCCCAGGAGGAGGAAGATGGTTCAATTATTCTCTCGGCGAGCATTTGATCAAGGTGTTCTTTAATTATGCCCTTCTTTAGTGGAGAAACGCGGTAGGCTCGGTGCCTTATTGGAACTTCGTCCGAGGTGTGGATCACGTGGGTAACTCCACGGGCGACTCCTAATTTCTCAGTCCACACCTCGGCCCACTTCTCCAGCACCGGCCTTACCTCTTCGGGCTGTTCCTCCACAGGGGCTGCCGCCGAGGTGCTTGCGTCACTCCTCACTGCTGCGTAGAAGCCAATGAATTCCGAGCCCAGATCTTCTTTGGATTTATGAATGAAGTCGCATACCCCTTCCCCTGGCACCGTATACCCCCTGGGACTGAGATGGATGGTCATCCTCATGGTGGTTAAAGAGTCCAGCCCAAGGAGTAACGGGACGGACAGGTGCCGGTCATCCAGGACATACGTATCCATCTCCCAGGTGGTGGAAAGTACACTGTACCTCAAGGGGACTTTGCCCAGGGCTCTGTGTTCACTCCCATCTGCCAATACAAATCGGACAGACGGGGCAGATGTTAAGTTGTCTGTCGGTCGGCTAATCCTCTTCCACATGCTTGAGCGGATTAAGGTGTGATGGCTCCCTGTATCCACCACCGCATCTACCTGCCACCCCCGCAGCTTCACTGGGACGATCAGGAGGGACGTACTCACTTGCATGATGGCGAGATCGGCTTCCGACCGGCAAGGTTTGGCTCGCTGGGGTTTTAGGGGCTGGGTTTCTCGTGTACTGGCTTGTACCTTGTTCCAGTACGTTTTTGAGTTTCCCCAGTCCCGTTCCACTTGTGAGCCCACCTTCACCAGGTCTTCCACCGACCCCACAACCCCCCTGAGACCCCCAGCTAACCGCGGGTTACAGGCATTAAGAATGCGGCGGACCACCTCTTCTTCAGACATAGCCGGCCGCCACTTCAAACACAAAGCCCGATATTCATAGGCGAAGTCCCGGATGGATTGCGAAGGCAGTTGCACCATGGATCGCAGCTTGTCCTCCAGTTCAGATTCATAATCTTCCGGAAGAAAAGCCGCGAGGAAAGATCGACGAAAGGATCCCCAGTCTTTAATATTCTTCTTGGCCGTCAGCCACCAGCTCCGCACCGGCCCCGAGAGGGATGCCCCTATCACCCCCATAAGCTCTTCTGGGGTTAAAGGGTTAACAGCCAGGTACGCCTCCCCTTCTTCCACAAAGTTGAGGACATCATCGATGTTATAAGGGGCCCCCAACTTGGGAAAGGAAAGGCGCACCCCAGGAACAGAGGGCCGATTGATGTATTCACCCCCCCCCCCCACGAGACCCGTACGGCGTTGAATGACAGGGTGACTGACGTAACGTCTGGAGACTCCTTCGGACCTCCCCCTGAAGAGTTTCTTGCCAGCGTTGATCCCGCCTCTGGAGGCACAACACGATTTCCCGCCCCAGGAGTTGAACTTGCTCATTGAGGTATTCTTTTAATTCCTCCTGGGAGCTGCTGATGTGAGCCCGCAAGGCATCTTCGCGCCCGAGCGCACTTTCAGCAACCTCGCGGACTTTCTCATCCAGCCGGGTCAGTTGTTGCGCCAGATCTTCCCACGGAGGCGAGACATCCTCCAGGCATTCCTCCTCAGGTCCATGGTGATCTTCGAGGTACAGCGACTGCAACGAATCCACCACCTCCCGCACCGCTGAACACGCTCTGACCGTGACGTGCCGCGCCCCGGCTACTCTATCATCACACCGCGGTGAAGCAATGGTGTCGTCCTGCTCGGCACGCACTATAGACATATTAATAGGGGAATTGTTTAAAGGCAGACAGCGATAGATATTTATTTAGATTCCTCAGAGAGGGCACCACTTTATGTAACGGCCGACCCCTTTTACCCAGCCGGCAGCTACACCTCCAAGACCAGTGGCCAATCTCAAGCCGTACTTCGGCCCTCCCTTGTCCAAGGTTGGGGGGGGGGGAATGTAGCGGGGCCACATAGTGTTAAATGTCAGTACTGAGTGCGTCTCGTTTCATTGTCCCGTTTACTGTTTGTGCATCAGTTTATGCCGTCCCCGTAAAAACGGGGACGGATGATGGAAGGAGACCACAGCCGCCAACCTGGAAAAACACCTGTTTTCAATCAATCAATCCCAGCCGTCACAGGACTATATAAGCCATCAGGAGGAGAAGGAAAGAGGGAGGAGAGAAGGAGATTTTGTTTCAACATTACGACCACGAGCAACCTGTACCTGTTTTCCATATTGCGCTTATCCATCCAGTTTGTTTTCCATCTGCCGGATTTATTTCAAGGACCTCACCACGAGATACCCCGGGGTAGGACTTAATCATCCACCACATACACGAGGATTCACGTACTCATTCATTTTCAGTTTGTCTTTCATTGTCGTTATTCGTGTTGTGTGTTTATTTGTTACAGGGACAAGGGAGGGTTTTTGTTGTATATATTTATATATGGTTGGTAGTGTCTTGTTATTGCTGGGGTGGAGGGATATTTATATGTTTCTATTTTTATATTTCATTTCATTTAATACATATAATCTGTTTAATTTTACATCCTGTTTGTGTGCTTATATTTTTCACCGTCGATTGTGGGGAAAAGTTCAAATGGTAAGAAGTACGGCTTGATAGTAGATTATTTCTCAGTAAATTATCCAGGCCACTGGTCTTGGAGGTGTAGCTGCCGGCTGGGTAAAAGGGGTCGGCCGTTACAATGTGCACAAGCTTCTTCAGTAGTGCTACACACCATTATATCATCCACATACTGTATCATTATACTATCTTGATCTGGCCAGAATTCTTCTAGATTTTGAGCAAGTGCTTGAACATACATGCAAGGAGCCTCTGTATATCCCTGAGGCATAACGGTCCATGTCCAACGACGGTTTTGGAAAGTAAAGGCAAACCAGAATTGAGAGTCGGGGTGCACAGGAATAGAAAAGAAAGCGTTAGCAAGGTCAATAACAGAGAAATAACGGGCGGATGGGGGTATCGTAGAAAGAATAGTGGAAGGATTAGGAACAATAGGTGCCCTGGGAAAAATTGCAGAATTAACTTGTCGAAGATCTTGGACAAATCGCCATGAACCGTCAGCCTTTTTAACAGGTAAAATGGGAGAGTTCACTGGAGAGTATTTAATTGGGATAATTGCTCCCCGTTTTACGAGATCGGAATGTACGGCGGAGATCCCAGCCTCTGCCTCAGGAGACAGAGGATACTGGGTGCGATGCGGGCGGAAGGAGGATTTTGGGTAAATCACCAGTGGCTCACAGTGTGCTATCCTTCCATAATCATTTTTCCCCTGGGACCACAGTGCATCGGGAAGTGAGGAAAGCCAAGAGGGATATGTAGTCTGTAATGAAAATGTGGAGAGGATGGGATGGCATAATGAACGGATCACTGGAAGGTCATCTCGAAGTAAAACCTTAGCTATCAAATGATCTGAAGTATCAAAAATACCCGGAGCAACGTGCAGCCAGTCTGTCCTATTGAGACATTGTTCCACCCATTCCCCAATTTCGACCCAGCGAACGGTGCTAGATTTGGCTAAGGAAACATGGGGAACCGAACCTCCTAAATCGAAAACGCTTTGTGAATATGTGAGGTGAACTGAAGCAGCGGCTTTGGTGGATGAGAAAAAAATGCAAGGGACATGGAGGGTCTCTGGGCTAGTACCTGAAGAGAGAAAAGATTCTAACCAAGGTGTGTCCACTTCAGCAGGGAAGTATGGGCAATACAGTGGAGGGTGTTGGGGACCTGCAAGTGGGGAAAAAGACATGAAGGAAAAGAGTGTAGGGCTTTAAGGAGAATGGTGTGTGGGGAGATGTTTAGGGTCCAGGCTGCAAAAGAGGGTTTAGGGTGGGGGGAGGTTTGGCACAGGAGTTTAGGAATAGAACAGTAAAACCCTTGTTCGGTTAGAGAAAGAGAGAGGGAGAGCTTACTCATCAGATCCCTTCCTAACAGATTAACAGGGCAGAGCTGATTTAACAAAAACCGGTGCGTCAAAGTGGAACCACTGGAATGAAGCTGAACCTGAAGAGGTTTAGACACCAGCAAAACATGTGGTCGTCCGGAAGCAGTAAGCACAGTCACTGTATTTTTCGAGGCAGGGGCTTCCTTCAGCGAAAGGGTAGAACGAGTAGCTCCAGTATCAACGAGAAAAGCAGTTTCAGTGCCATTCACTAGCAAAGTCAATAAAGGGTCTGTGTCCGCATGGCGAGTGAGCAAAGACCACTGAAGAGAGTGGCTGGGGGTCCCTGCGAATTCCTAGGACCAAGGAATATCCTCAGGTTCAGGTAAGGGAGGCGGGGGAGGACGCTTATGTGGGCAATTACGGCGGAAGTGTCCCGTCTCACCGCACCCGTAGCAGGCATAAGATGTAGGTGCTTGATCTGAGGGGAGAGGCGGCTGAGCAGACGAAGAATTCGGATTAGGAAGCAAAAATCCGCGACCTCTCCCCCGGCCTCGCCCCAGTCCTCGGAAAAATCCTCCACGTCCTCGACCCCTGCCTGAGGCGGCTCCACCTGCATAATAATTCATTTGTGCCGCGATTAACTTGGTCTGAGTATCTGACTCTTTTTGCTTAGTCTGTCGTTCAGCATGTTCCGCATGTCGTTTAACTTCATCAAAAGTGGCACTTTCCCATCCAATACAGGAAGTGCGTACCTTATTTTGGATATCACTTCTGAGTCCTGACACAAAAGGAGGAACTGCTGCCTTGGTACGGTCATGTGAGTTGTCTAAGCCAGAATGGTTTGTCATCAAGTCCTGAATTCGGTGTGCCCATTCGTCTACCGCTTCATCTTTCTTTTGTTTGGCAGCCGAAATAAGGGACCAGTCGGTGACCTTTTTATATTTTGCGGCTATTGCAGTTTTCACGGGTTCCCATTGGGCAAGGAAAGGACCCTCATTATTTTATCCACGAGGCAGTGCCTTATTCCACTGCCACTGTGCTCCATTATGCTGCCCATTTTTGACAGTAGCCCAAGTGGTGCCCAACTTTCTGCGTAGCACCTGGGTCCACTCGGCCGCACTGGGCTTGTACATGTCGTCCAGTTGCTGCAATTGTTCCACAAACTTCAACCCACCGATTACCTTAGGATCAGGCAATTCGGACGCTACGTCTTTCAGCTCTTGAATATCCCAGTTACGATGTATCATTACAGTAGTGGGTTATCATTTCCTGGGGGTTGTGTGGGATCGTGTCGGAGGTTAGGGACCTCAATTAAAGGGCATGAAAATGTGGGTCCTAAAGGTTTTGGGGACTCAAACGGGGTAAAGTTTTCAGGGAACTTATTTCGGAGGGTCTTGCTTCTAGTACGTTGTGAAATGGAGGGCTTTTTGTGTGAGTTAGAAGAGCCTCCCGCAGCCCCTAACAAGTGGCCGTCAGTCTCATCATCCGGATCCGTATGTGAGAAGGGGTCGTAATGATATTGTTCATCAAAGAAATCATCAGTAGCTGGGGCATTGGTTAACACAGAAGCCGTTGGGGCAAGGGTGAAGGAGGCGGTGGAAGGGGTTGTGGGTAAAGTGGTGGGGAAGAGAGCACGGGATATAAAGGGTCTTTTTTATCACTTCTCTTCCTCCTTCCTTCAGACTGGGGTCCCGAATCAGCCCGCACTTTCTGTAAAGCTATAAGCAGCTCTTCCTTTTCCTTTCTAGTCTTAACTTCGGCAGCTAAAAGCTCATTCCGTTTCTGTGCTGCTTCCAACGTACGGTCTTTAATAACCAATTCCTATCTGTCAAACATATCCATCCAATAAGGACCTCCATTACAACAACCCTGTGTATTTCTGCACAGTATTTTTCTAATTTCCTGTATCTCACTCATTTCTCCAGTTCCTTCCACTGGCCATCTATCCCCACTCTGCTTATTCCACTTCCTACATGCCTTTTTAAAATCTAACCCAGTCTTCTTCTCTATTAACTTCCTAGGGGAACTGCCTTTCGATCCCGAGGGTGTACTAGGAGCCTGGTGATTCTCTGAAAATAATCCCTCCAACAGAGGCTTTTGGTGTCCTAGGGGGATAGGTTTGACCGGTTTGCTGACTTGTTTCCCCATAGTGGGTGGCAGGATATCACAGAAAACAGCTCAGCCCCCCTTTTTCTCCTTGTCCCACTTGTCGTCCGCTCCTGCTCCCGGATTTCAGCTCAGGTGACTTCGTGTCCGTTTATTGGGTTCAGCAGAATCCTACATCAATACTCAACGTGGGGTCCGGGATATGGAGGTTTTTACCCCGATCCCTTCATCAAATGCCTTATATGCGTCAAACTGCTTAGGTATAGTCTCCGTCACCTGAGCAACCCGTCGGAACAAGATTATGACCAGACGCCAAATGAGAAACACGACCTCCCCCTTTATATTCAGACACACATTTTCCGGCTTTTCCACTTTCACCCCTATTCCTCTATTTATTTATAGGAGCGTGCCACTCGCCCCTTTCTATTCCACTTCACAAGGGATGACTCACTAACCTTCAAACTTGTGCCTGTTTTCCGGAGGGTCCCAAGAACTGTGTTCCGCGAGTCCCGAGAACACCCCTACATTAATGATACAGTATTCTCTTTTACTCTTTTTAAACTTCTATTATTTTCGGCACACCAATCAAACCATCGGAAATTCCATGATCTACTCACTATGACTCCGTCCACCTGCCTGGAAATTCCCGTCAAGTCGTGTCTCGTATCGGCTAGGAGGAGGTCAGGGACTCCCCACGCAGGAAACGCCCAAGGCAGGCCAGTCCTAACTTTTACCGGAGCTGGTCCTCCCGATCCGGCCGGAATCGGTCCTCTACTACGGTCCTCCGGACGATCCCGCTCGAGGAGTCGTCTGCCTGTCTCCTGCCCCACATTTGGGCGCCAGAAAACTGTGGACGAAGACTCAGACAAGACAGCAGGTGTGGTTATATAGCAGCTTTATTCTTCAGCGTCACAATGAGCAGAGTTTCAGAAAGCAGACAATCAATATTACTTGACAGCGTCGGGGCTCTTCTAAACCCAATCTGTTGGGTGGGGCAAAGTTTTATACCCCTAGAACGCGTGATTTAATATCATTATGGAATGCAACAGTCGACACTTTTATTTTACACAATCCTTGAGCCAAGTATTATCTCAGACCCCAGAGTTCCTTCTTCTATCTTCACCACAAGTTCAACGCCCCTTATGCGACGTTACTTCTTGGCCCTTTTGTTATGGCGTTCAGATGTAAATAAAGGAAACGGGATAAGGCAGACTCATGTGTGGAATGCTTAGACCTTGAGTCCCTTGGACAAATATTTTTCTGTTTGCTCATCAAAGCATGCTTTTACATAATGTATGGTTTCGTAAAGCTTACTTCTGCTTAACTTCTCAGACAATGAGAAGTTAGTACGTGGGAACGAAGAGAACATTCATCTTCCACAACATTAATATTAAATATTCATTCTTTCATTTTCATGGATTTATTGTAGATCCATAGCCTATTTCAAGACAGTAATTTCCTTATGTGAGGGGGACACATGCAAGTACTCCTGCCAGCAAAGATTTACAGTAGTCCAGATGTGACAAGTAACCAAAGCCTGTTCCAGTAGTTGTGTTGCATACTCTTTCAGATACAGTCTGATCTTGCTGATGTAGTTTGGAGTGAATCTGTAAGACCAACACAGCATAGCAGCCTGATGCTTGACGGACGTCATAGCACTGATATGAAAAACAATGGGACATAAAGATAGGGGGACAGTAAGGTGGTGTAAACTCAGAAAAGGAGACAGCTCAGCATTGATCCTTGGATCACCCTTCAGCTTGCATGGTTTACCCTTGACGTTACTCCTCACCAGTACATAGAGCTCAAACCACCTGAGGGCACTCTCAGTGATGCAAAAGTCAGAGAGGGTGGCGGGGAATATCTGGTGGATAACTGTGTCAAAGGCAGAGGAGAGATCTAAGCGGTATTAGATTATGATAATAAAGGACAGTTTATTGTTTTTAATTAATGTTTGCTTTCAGCCTTTCCCTTTTAGTAATATTCATGTAAGAAATATATAATTGAATGAAAACAAAATTTTACTGTTTTCATTATTTGGCCATTGTCATTTGCTTATGTATTTTTCTGCAGTCATTATGACAGTAATACTGTTTTTGGGTTCCGGTATCATGACAATTTCCTTATCTGAGTCTTTACATTTAAAAAGTGTAAGAACCACTGCTTTGGTCTTACAAATTGTGGAAGTATCATTCTGTTTTATTGATAAATATAGTTGAGTGTGAAAAACATATACAGTGATCCCTCGCTATATCGCGCTTCGCCTTTCGCGGCTTCACTCCATCGCGGATTTTATATGTAAGCATATTTAAATATATATCGCGGATTTTTCGCTGCTTCGCGGGTTTCTGCGGACAATAGGTCTTTTAATTTCTGGTACATGCTTCCTCAGTTGGTTTGCCCAGTTGATTTCATACAAGGGACGCTATTGGCAGATGGCTGAAAAGCTATCCAGCTAACTTTCTCTCTCTCTCTCTCTCTCTCTCTCTTGCGCTGACGTAGGGGGGTGTGAGCAGGGGGGCTGTGTGCAGCTGCTTCCTGAAGGACAGGCTGCACGGAGCTTCGCATACTTAAAAGCTCAAAGGGCACGTATTGATTTTTTTTATCTGTCTCTCGCTATCTCTCTCTCTCTCTCTCTCTCTCTCTTCCTGCTCCTGACAGAGGGGGTGTGAGCTGCCGCCTTCAACAGCTTTGTACCGGCGGTGCTTCGCATACTTAAAAGCCGTATTGATTTTTTTTTTGACTGCTTGCTTTGCACTCCTTTGAAAAGGAAGATATGTTTGCATTCTTTTAATTGTGAGACAGAACTGTCATCTCTGTCTTGTCATGGAGCACAGTTTAAACTTTTGAAAAAGAGACAAATGTTTGTTTGCAGTGTTTGAATAACGTTCCTGTCTCTCTACAACCTCCTGTGTTTCTGCGCAAATCTGTGACCCAAGCATGACATTCTAAAAATAACCATATAAACGTATGGTTTCTACTTCGCGGATTTTCCTACTTCGCGGGTGGCTCTGGAACGCAACCCCCGCGATGGAGGAGGGATTACTGTATTGCAAAGTAAATATTGTGTTTTCTATAATTTATGCATACAGTATATATATATATATATATATATATATATATATATATATATATATATATATATATATATATATATATATATATATATTTGTAAAGAATATCACATTTCAGTGCAAATGTTATAGTACAGAATAAACTCCATGGCACTCTGCATGGAATACAGTATGGAAATTCTGGCACCTTCATTCAATGCACTTTATGAAATTTCAGTGGAGCAATTGCTTAATTAACCCCTTCACCGCCCTCTGCCGGATATATCCGGCACCGCTGTTTTAATGCTAACGCCATACTGCCGGAATTATCCGGCACATTTGCCTGTGGTTATATGAATGCCTGGCAAGTAGTATAACTGACGGTTTGGCGTGGGTATTATTACTACGTTGTATTTCGACAAGTCTGTGATTGTTTTGGCCGGTCATGTGACGTGATTCGCATGTAACAGCTGTGAATATGGCGAAACGTAAACTGACTTCAAGTGAGGCTTTGCAGGCGATTTTGGACAGTTCTGATCATGATTGTAGCAGTTCTGAAGAAGATTTTAGTGACAGTGATGAGCAGCAACGTGCGCTGCATGATATTGTGAATGAAGACGCATCGGATGACGGCGCTGAGTGGGTGTATCCCCAGCATCTCAGCTGGGCTGCTGCCCGTGGTGAACTACCTTTTCTGCATTCGTTTGAGGGAACGTGTGGCTTTATTGTTGATGTAAACAATTACACTGCTGAGCAGTTTTATGAGCTGTTTGTGTCACCTGATTTGATTAGACATTTTGTTCATCAGACAAATCTGTATGCAGCACAGTTTATTGAGAAAAATCCCAATTTACCTCCACATTCCCGTGTTCGTGCTTGGTTTGACACTGATGAAAACGAAATGAAAAAATTCATTGGGATTTTGATGTTGATGGGAATAATCAGAAAACCAGATATTGAGATGTACTGGTCTACAGATCCTATGTATGCAACACCTATTTTTGCAGCTGTCATGACACGTAACCGATTCTCTTTGCTGCTGAAATTCTTTCATTTGAATGACAACAGAAATGAGCCAGATAAGAAAGATCCAAACCGCGACCACTTGTTCAAGCTACGTCCTTTGATTGATCATTTATTTGAAGCATTTCAGTTGCCCTACATGCCAGGACCGTCAGTTGCAGTTGATGAAAGTTTATTGTCGTGGAAGGGCCGCTTACAGTTTCGACAGTATCTACCATTGAAAAGGGCACGGTTTGGTATCAATATGTTTTGCTTAGCTGAGAATTCAGGTTACATTTATAGATTTCGTGTATACACTGGCAACTTGCACAACATTTAGTGGTCAATACTGCTTGAATAAATGTAAAAAATGTAAAAAAAATGTAAAAAAGTAAAAAAACAAAAATTGTTCAGATTTCGCCTGGCTTGGGGAATATTTAGGGAGTTGGCGGTTAAAGGGTTAAGGACACTGATTTTGTGTTTTTTTACTGAAGATGGTTAAATGTATATTGATCCATATTTTTCTGTTTGTTAAAATATATTATGCAATGTGAATATTACTATGCATCACTTGCCTTTTTCTGTGGCATTGAGTTAAATATATTTCATTAGTATCACACTCTACTTCAGTTCAAATATGAATATAAAATATAATTTCCATATTTTTTAACAGTATATTTGTGCTTTTCATGTCCACAACATTCTGTCTGACACATATGGAATTAATTTTGTAACATTACCTGTCATGTTAATCCTGCTCATTAGGTGGTCTGAGTTTGTATGCAACTCCCAGAAGCACACTGCAAATGCACTTAGTCTTGGTCTTAGTCTTGGTCTGCTGCTAGTCCACAGCTCTGAGGCACACTGAAACAGAGCAAAACCCCAAAGTTATTCCTATTACCATAAATAAGTACTAAGACCAGATCAGCATAGGATTAGCACACTGATAGCACACTATAAATGACCCCAAAAATGCAAATAGTCAAACCAACCTCAGTGATCAACAAAGTGGCAACAGATAATATAAAATATTTTAGACAAATCTAAAAAAAGTTTGGAAAAGGTTTGCATTTAGATAATTACTTATTTGTCTGAAACCTTTATCTAAGGAAACTTACAACACACTGTGGTGGGTTGGCACCTTGCCCAGGATTGTTTCCTGCCTTGTGCCCTGTGTTGGCTGGGATTAGCTCCAGCAGACCCCCGTGACCCTGTGTTTGGATTCAGCGGGTTAGAAAATGGATGGATGGATGGAACTTACAACACAATTGGTTACATTTCACCTTCCAATTTTAACATGGGTAGGTCAAGTGACTTGCTCATGGTCACACAATGTCAATAGCAGGATTTGACCCCACAACCTCAGGATTTGAAGTCTAAAGCCTTATCTGCTACCCCACACTACCTATCTTTGGTGGTAGGTTTCATTTTAGAAAAGAATCATAGAATTTCCTAATTGGTAGTAAAATAAAAAAGTATTAAGGTGGAATAAAGAAGAGAGAGCATGTTGTGATTCTATAGTAGACCAATTTGCAGTATTATTAAACATAATAATAAAGTTATTATCTATACATATTAATAAAAGGCAAAGCCCTCACTGACTCACTGACTCACTGACTGACTGACTGACTGATTGACTGACTGACTGACTGACTCACTCATCACTAATTCTCGAACTTCCCGTGTAGGTGGAAGGCTGAAATTTGGCAGGCTCATTCCTTACAGCTTACTTACAAAAGTTAGGCAGGTTTCATTTCGAAATTCTACGCGTAATAGGTCATAACTGGAACATATTTTTTGTCCATATACTGTAATGGAGGAGGCGGAGTCACGTATCGCGTCATCACGCCTCCTACGTAATCACGTGAACTAAAAACAAGGAAGAGATTTACAGCATGAGTCAAACGCGGGAACGAAGGTAAATGACGTTAATTTTTGACTGTCTTTTAATACTGTGTAAGCATACATATTAACACATGTGCAATTAAACGTGTGCATTTACGGGGTGATTTCTCAGGCTTAAAAGCTCGCCTTTTATCAAACGCGGGAACAAAGGTAACTGACGTTGTTCACTGTCTTTTAATACTGTGTAACCATACATATTAACACATGTGAAATTAAACGTGTGCATTTACGGGGTGATTTCTCAGGCTTAAAAGCTCGCCTTTTACTAAAAAGGTAAATGCAAAACTATTTTCAATCAGTTTATTGAAACGCTCCCGTTAAGGATTGCAATAACATATTCGCGAGATAAAAGAACGAAGTAGGGGGAAATGAAGGAAGAGCCGCGAACAGCGAAGAGCAAAAAATTAATTATACAATTGAGAAGGGAGCGAGTGAAGCATACAAGCATGTTCATAAGGGAAACAAAGCACGGTGTAAAACGTAAGTTTAAATTAAGTTTATAGACACGCTCCCGCTGCGGATTGCAATAACATATTCGCGAGATAAAAGTTTAATGAAAAGACACGAGGTATAAACGAACCACACGCCGTGGCGCAACGTTAGTGGCAACAGTTTCAACCATTCTATGATCTGCTTCTCGCAACTGAAAGACGGCACATGGCGGATGTTAGCCGACTTGCTGACCGCAACGTTAGGGGCTTCAACTCTGGCGCTGACGCCACATCTCAGTGCCAACAGTTTGCAGACTCTACTTAAAAGACCCGCCCTCCACA